>NC_064643.1:526301799-526640013 GCF_023864345.2 Schistocerca serialis cubense
ACACTGTTACAAAGTACATTACAATTTTAAAGACTGTAACTTTATCGTATATCCATTTCTTCCTAGCCTTGTATATTCTAAACTAGAAGCAATCAACAACGAAGTGTCTGGTGTACAGTTCACAGAATCATTTCTTCTATACAATGATACGAAGAAGTTTTTGTAAGAAACCCAAATGATAAAAAATGTTAAAAAACACTGCGACAGCTTAACTTATAGTTTCAGGTGTTTACTGACTTCAATAACATCGTCACTGCAGTACAAGAAAACCAATCGTTATCTCTTCAGCTGTGATAGTTGGCCAGGATATCTTAGATGTTTCCATAAATTCTAAAGAAAAAATCGTAAGTAATTTAAATAAGTGCAAAAGTTTCAGACCTCGTTCCGGAAACACATCTGTCAAAATTCATAAGCCATAATAAACTGAGCGACCAAAAGTCACTGGAAGGGTTCTCCTCTTTGAACATGTTCTCGAATGTTACGGGCACAAAGCGCCAGTGTGTACACGATACATTAGCATTCAGTTACAGGCAGGCGCGCCGGCCAAAGTGACCGAGCGGTTCTAGGCACTACAGTCTGGACCCGCGTGACTGCTACGGTCGCAGGTTCGAATCCTGCCTCGGGCATGGATGTCTGTGATGTCCATACGTTGGTTAGGTTTATGTAGTTCCAAGTTCTAGGGGACTGATGACCTCAGCAGTTAAGTCCCATAGTGTTCAGAGCCATTTTGAACAGGCAGGCGTGTAATGAATACCGCAGTACGTCACGAGTTAACCGACAAGGAATCACAGCAAGACGCGTGGGGTCATAGCATATCGGAGATTATACAAGAATTATGGTTTTGAGGTCAACAGTGACTAGAGTACATCTTCAGTCACGCAGAGGCAATGTTTCCACCCGCGTAAGCCACAGCACACAGCGATCACAAGCATTTGGCGATCGGCCTGAGCGGAGCTATATGGGGTGATCGTCGATCTACTGTCTGTCAGATAGCCGCCGATTTTCAAGCGGAGCGTAAGGAATCCATTCATACCAGAACTGTACGGAGCCAGATGCAGCGGATAGGCCTCAGCAGACGACGGATGAAGTCACATACTGTGCCGCCTTCCCCTGACTATCGGTTACTCATATACATAGATCACCAAGAGTTATGCATCACCCCTTTTTTCCGAAACTGATGGCACAGAAAACAAAAACTGGCTCTGGGACATGCGTATCTATTCATTTTCAAAGTGTACACATCACCAAACAAAACAAACAAACATTTGTGTAACGACAAAACAGTCCGTATCCCGTAGAGGTTTTTCACAACGCCTATACGTGCTGGAAGTTGTACCCGTGGTCTAGGGGTAGCGTCTTTGATTCATAATCAAAACGTCTTCGGTCCCGGATTCGATCCCCGCCACTGCCTAAATTTTGATAAATAATCAGCATTGGCGGCCGAAGACTTCCGGCATAAGAAGTCAGCCTCATTCTGCCAACGGCCTTGTCAAAGAGAGCGGAGGAGCGGATACAGGTTCAGGGCACTCTCTTGTCCTAGGGGTGGGAAATTGTCCCTAAAGGCGGAAGAATCAGCAATGATCAACGACATGAGGATGCAGAAGGCAATGGAAACCACTGCATTAAAGACACGTAACGTGTATCCACAGGACATGTGGCCTGTAATTGAAGAAGTGTCATGATGATCTCTCCATTGGCAAAAGATTCCGGAATAGTCCCCCATTCGGATCTCCGGGAGGGGACTGCCAAGGGGGAGGTTACCATGAGAAAAAGATTGAATAATCAACGAAAGGATAACGTTCTACGAGTCGGGGCGTGGAATGTCAGAAGCTTGAACGTGGTAGAGAAACTAGAAAATCTGAAAAGGGAAATGCAAAGGCTCAATCTAGATATAGTAGGGGTCAGTGAAGTGAAGTGGAAGGAAGACAAGGATTTCTGGTCAGATGAGTATCGGGTAATATCAACAGCAGCAGAAAATGGTACAACAGGTGTAGGATTCGTTATGAATAGGAAGGTAGGGCAGAGGGTGTGTTACTGTGAACATTTCAGTGACCGGGTTGTTCTAATCAGAATCGACAGCAGACCAACACCGACAACGATAGTTGAGGTATACATGCCGACGTCGCAAGCTGAAGATGAACAGATAGAGCAAGTGTATGAGGATATTGAAAGGGTAATACAGTATGTAAAGGGGGACGGAAATCTAATAGTCATGGGCGACTGGAGTGCAGTTGTAGGGGAAGGAGTAGAAGAAAAGGTTACAGAAGAATATGGGCTTGGGACAAGGAATGAAAGAGGAGAAAGACTAATTGAGTTCTGTAACAAGTTTCAGCTAGTAATAGCGAATACCCCGTTCAAGAATCACAAGAGGAGGAGGTATACTTGGAAAAGGCCGGGAGATACGGGAAGATTTCAATTAGATTACATCATGGTCAGACAGAGATTCCGAAATCAGATACTGGATTGTAAGGCGTACCCAGGAGCAGATATAGACTCGGATCACAATATAGTAGTGATGAAGAGTAGGCTGAAGAATCAATCCACAAAGAAGTGGGATACGGAAGTACTAAGGAATGACGAGATACGTTTGAAGTTCTCTAACGCTATAGATACAGCAATAAGGAATAGAGCAGTAGGCAGTACATTTGAAGAGGAATGGACGTCTATAAAAAGGGCCATCACAGAAGTTGGGAAGGAAAACATAGGTACAAAGAAGGTAGCTGCGAAGAAACCATGGGTAACAGAAGAAATACTTCAGTTGATTGATGAAAGGAGGAGGTACAAACATGTTCCGGGAAAATCAGGAATACAGAAATACAAGTCGCTGAGGAATGAAATAAATAGGAAGTGCAGGGAAGCTAAGACGAAATGGCTGCAGGAAAAATGTGAAGACATCGAAAAAGATATGATTGTCGGAAGGATAGACTCAGCATACAGGAAAGTCAAAACAACCTTTGGTGACATTAAAAGCAACGGTGGTAACATTAAGAGTGCAACGGGAATTCCACTATTAAATGCAGAGGAGAGAGCAGATAGGTGGAAAGAATACATTGAAAGCCTCTATGAGGGTGAAGATTTGTCTGATGTGATAGAAGAAGAAACAGGAGTCGATTTAGAAGAGATAGGGGATCCAGTATTAGAATCGGAATTTAAAAGAGCTTTGGAGGACGTACGGTCAAATAAGGCAGAAGGGATAGATAACATTCCATCAGAATTTCTAAAATCATTGGGGGAAGTGACAACAAAACGACTATTCACGTTGGTGTGTAGAGTATATGAGTCTGGCCATATACCATCTGACTTTCGGAAAAGCATCATCCACACAATTCCGAAGACGGCAAGAGCTGACAAGTGCGAGAATTATCGCACAATCAGCTTAACAGCTCATGCATCGAAGCTGCTTACAAGAATAATATACAGAAGAATGGAAAAGAAAATTGAGAATGCGCTAGGTGACGATCAGTTTGGCTTTAGGAAAAGTAAAGGGACGAGAGAGGCAATTCTGACGTTACGGCTAATAATGGAAGCAAGGCTAAAGAAAAATCAAGACACTTTCATAGAATTTGTCGACCTGGAAAAAGCGTTCGACAATATAAAATGGTGCAAGCTGTTCGAGATTCTGAAAAAAGTAGGAGTAAGCTATAGGGAGAGACGGGTCATATACAATATGTACAACAACCAAGAGGGAATAATAAGAGTGGACGATGAAGAACGAAGTGCTCGTATTAAGAAGGGTGTAAGACAAGGCTGTAGCCTTTCGGCCCTACTCTTCAATCTGTACATCGAGGAAGCAATGATGGAAATAAAAGAAAGGTTCAGAAGGGGAATTAAAATACAAGGTGGAAGGATATCAATGATACGATTCGCTGATGACATTGCTATCCTGAGTGAAAGTGAAGAAGAATTAAATGATGTGCTGAACGGAATGAACAGTCTAATGAGTACACAGTATGGTTTGAGAGTAAATCGGAGAAAGACGAAGGCAATGAGAAGTAGTAGATATGAGGACAGCGAGAAACTTAATATCGGGACTGATGGTCACGAAGTCAATGAAGTTAAGGAAAGAGAAGTCTACTAATATCAAATACCGGCCTTAATTTGAGGAAGAAATTTCTGAGGATGTACGTCTGGAGTACAGCATTGTATGGTAGTGAAACATGGACTGTGGGAAAACCGGAACAGAAGAGAATCGAAGCATTTGAGATGTGGTGCTATAGACGAATGTTGAAAATTAGGTGGACTGATAAGGTAAGGAATGAGGAGGTTCTACGCAGAATCGGAGAGGAAAGGAATATGTGGAAAACACTGATAAGGAGAAGGGACAGGATGATAGGACATCTGCTAAGACATGAGGGAATGACTTCCATGGTACTAGAGGGAGCTATAGAGGGCAAAAACAGTATAGGAAGACAGAGGTTGGAATACGTCAGGCAAATAATTGAGGACGTAGGTTGCAAGTGCTACTCTGAGATGAAGAGGTTAGCACAAGAAAGGAATTCGTGGCGGGCCGCATCAAACCAGTCAGTAGACTGATGACAAAAAAAAAAAAAATACGTGCTGGGGACGACGTCTTGCTGGGATGCAGGCGTGAATCCGTCGTATCAAGCCACTGATGAGACCATCAAGCCAGCCCTAGTCCAGATCATCCCACTCTTCCATGGCGAAGTCGCGCAAAGTACGTGGCCGCTGTCGACGTCCAAAACCAGCTATTTTCAATAGATCCCACACCTGTGTGATTAGATTCACGTCTGGGGAACAGGCAGGCCATTGCATTCTCGAGATCTTAGTTTACTGAAGGAGCGTGTTCACGAGAACAGCACGGTGGGCGCCCGAGTTACCTTTCTTCAAGATAATATTGTCACCACAATGCTAGAGATGATGTCCCCACTATTGGTTGCAGATCTCGTTCTGGTATCGTAGAGCAGCGGAATCGCCCTCAACAACCACGGGAAGTTTACGGTGGTCCAATGTAACGTCACCCAAAACATCATTCCACCGCCTGCTTCTTGCCCATGTCCGACACAGGCATTAGATATTACCGGGTTGTCTCCAAACACGTTGTCTCAACACACGTTGTCTGCGATTATCACGGCACAAACATATCTGAGTTTCGTGCGTAAACAACACCCGACGTCATTCCGGGGCCTTCATTCTGCATGATTTCCTGCCCATCTATAACGAAGTCTATGGTGGTGTGGTGTACGACGTGGTGGTCGTCACGGTCGTCGGGAAACCAGATTCGCACCTTGCAATCATCTCCTAACAGTTTTATGCGATACATGACGTCCTGCAGTCTCTTCGCGAGCCAAAGTCAATTTTGGAATACTCGGCCCACGTTCCTAGGACTCAAAAGTCCTACTTATTGACCATCCTGTGCACATGTCGAACGCACAGCCTGTGCGGTGTAACTCCTCAACACCACCAGTCAATTGGAGCCAATTCGAGCAACACCCTTGGTTACAAGCCTTCTGCGCGTAACGTGATGATGTGGACCCAATCATCGGTCGCGATTGCCTATCGTGGCGCGACGGATGCTCACTCTACTGTTCCACAGACGTATCTAATGCGTCTCTACTGTTGCTTTACGTTCAACTGAAATGCTCCAATCCATTTAAGTGCAGCTTTCTACCCGTAGTTGCCGCTAACGGTAACCGTGCATATGTTTACGAACAATACCAGGGATGACCTTCGGATCGCTTACACAAACAGTCGTAATAGAAGCACACCTGCATGACATATCTGGGATATGCAACACTTTTCTTGATGTGTGCAGTTACCGTCGGCAAGTAGTAACTGTAACAGCCTGTAGCAACCAACAGCAGGGGATGTGACCCAGTAGGACTCACATTCAAGACGTTTCCTCAGCCGTATTTGTATAAACCGAGCTCGTACAAAGTCTCCAACGATCTCGTCGACGACGCGATGTTAATTCTAATCTTCCTGTTTTTCGGTTAAATAATAGGAGAGAGAACAGTTCTCTGGAACTCCAGCCACACGCGACGAAGGTTGAGTAGAACCAAGTCTACTGATCGGTGCTTTCTACCGTTTAAGTACTCAGCTACTGAGCTCGAAATAAGACTGTGTTTTAACACATCATGTGTTTACACGATTAGAAGGTATCTATCAGAATACATAATTACGTCACAGTAGTGTCACTTATATGGAGTGCAATCTGTATGAACTAGCTGTTTTAATATTTGTGTACGGAGAAAATATCGGGGCGAAAGGGAAGTTATATCGAATCACATACACTCGCAGGGGCCGAACAAAATATCCGTAGTTTAACCTACGGTTTATAATTTTTTTTCTTAAAAATCTTTGAAGTCTGTGACTGTATTGTAAAGTTACGGAATAATTTCTACCGCTTCAGTCACTTGTTACTACTATTTAACTAGCGCCACGTATTTCGGCAGCACGCTGCCATCATCACGTGCATCTATCGAAAAATTACCCTGTACGGAAATATATATTTATTTTAGTGTGTACCTTAGCAGAAACATCGGACAGTTTTAGCTTAAAGCCGAAGAAACACTAGTGAAAGTGAGTTCTACAATCATCTATGCATCTTACTTTTTATCTTGTGGAAAACAGAAATGTGTAGCGTATAGTAGTCATAAGAAACATTATTGCTAACAAATCTATTTCATAACCAAGTAGCACTGTCATTACGTGAAATACTGAGCACAGTTTCAGATAGACTGTAAACAATTTCAGGCAAAATGGCCAATGAATAAGCTTAAATGCTACCACCTTACTCTGAAGTCCTTTTCGAGGGTGTGCTCAACCATTCGAGGCAGCTAAGACACATAACTTCTTTTTGCAGAAATCTAGAGCTCGGGTGTTCTTTGTTTGATCGTTCATAATTAACGACTAATCCACAACGACGTCGTTAGACATGAGGTATAAGCTCAGGCGGGCAATGACATGTGCGGGAATGTACCACACAGGATTTTGCAAACTTACTTAACTCCGGCAAATCTAAATACCAAGTCGTGAGTAGGATTCAGACCAGACTCCTCATAATTACGAGATCATTCTGTGCTTCGTTGCTGCACCATCTGGTTCTGTAGTTTGGGCGTCATCACATCATACACGTATGCACCTGTCTTTTATCCAGCATGTAGACCACGTCGTACCAAGTGAAGATCATTACATTCATCTCCAGTCGGTCTCTTTCCTTCTAGCTGTATGGAGGAAGGTGAGTTCGTGTACCTGGGGACTGTAAATCGACTGTTCGTATTTCGCACTTATTTTGAGTAAAGCTTTTAATGAACCAGCGCTCTAGCTTGCGAGACAGGCGATCGAATCCAAATGGCGGATTAACGACCGTTAGCTGGTACCTTGGCTGGCCGGAGCGTGGTTTTTAGGCGGTTTCCACGCTCGTTTAGGCAAGTGCTTGGCTGGTCCCCAAATTCTGCTTCAGAGAATACGATACACAGACAGTTGCAATGCGATTCACAGACAGGTGGCGCACACGACTCCCCTCTCTTAGGTTACCTTAGCGACTGGGATGTCAGGGAGGGTATACGGCCACGAGGCTCAATAATAAAAATAAAAATTTGCCAAATCCCGATAAAAGTGGATAAGCTGGCCGGTGTGGCCGAGCGGTTCCTGGCGCTTCAGTCTGGAACCGCGCGACCGTAGCGGTCGCGCGACCGCTACGGTCACATGTTCGAATCTTGCCTCGAGCATGGATGTGTGTGATGTCCTTAGGTTAGTTAGGTTTAAGTAGTACTAAGTTCTAGGGGACTGATGACCTCAGATGTTAAGTCCCATAGTGCTCAGAGCCATTTGAACCATTTTTAAAAGTGGTTACCGTACTAGACGGTATAAACTACACAGGAGAGAAAGAAAGGTTGTCGAATAACAAAGGGGCTAGAGAAACCACAGTGATACAGAGAGAAACAATGAACTACGATGCAGTTTCTGTTACTCGTCTGGAGACTACAGCCACACAAATCGCGTGTTCCTTCGAAGGACAGTGAATTGCAAAATGCTGTGAAAAAGTTTTGATTGACTTGCTACCTCAGGTATTCAATTTCCAACGATTAAAAATTATCTACATGTAAAAAGAGATGTTAAATGATGAGATCTTAATTACGTGTAAAATTTGCTATTGTCTAGGTGCGCCACAAATACGGAATCATAAGCTGATCGAGAAATACACTTCGAAATGTTCTGTGTTGACTTTAAACAAAAATGTTGGTTTATTTTCTATTGTTATGCTCTCCCTTGCTCTATAATGGAAGGAAAGAAAGACGATTTAAAGTATCGTCGACGTCGAAGTCATTGGAGACGGAGCACGAGCTGACATTGGAAAATTATACAGACTGAGTCCTTAAAATGAAACACCCCATCATTCTTCTTAAGTGATTTAGGGAGATCACAGAAACCCTACATGAGGATGGACGGCAGGGGATTTGAATTCGAGTCCAGTGTGATGAACACTGCCATAGTCATCTCGCTCGGTCCTTGCCCTACAAAATGGTTCAAATGGCTCTGAGCACCATGGGACTTAACATCTGAGGTCATCATTCCCCTAGAACTTAGAACTACTTAATAAACCTAACGAACCTAAGGACATCACACACATCCATGCCCGAGGCAGGATTCGAATCTGCGACCGTAAGCAGCAACGTTGTTCCGGACTAAAGCGCCTAGAACCGCTCAGCCACAGCGCCCGGCCCTTGCATTACAAAATCGTCTTTGGAGATAAGGGCAAATCTAGCAGATGCTTCAAGTGGGATAACGAGAGAGACGACCAAGGTAACATCTGACACTATTCCTTGTACAATGACAGAAAAAACTCACAACACCAAAAATAACTAACGTAGAGCAATGAAATTTCAGGCATGTGTTTGTCTAGGTTACATATTTAAGTGTCTAACATTGAAAGATCACAGGATAACGTAAGCGCGAGATAAGCAATTGCAAATGTGGAATGCTGCTACCGTAGTAATAGATGTAACCGCCAAAATGTTGAATGCAAGCATGCAAACGTGCATGCATTATGTTGTAGAGGTGTCTGATGTCAGTTTGTGGGATGAAGTTACATGTCAGTTGCACTTGGCCTGTCAATACAAGGACGGTTAATACTGTTTGTGGATGACGCTGGAGTTGTCCTCCGATGTTGTCCCATATGTGCTCGACTGGAGACAGATCTGGCCATCGAGCAGGCGAGAGAAACACGTCGACACTCTATAGAGCATGTCGGCTTACAACAGCTGTATGTGGCGAGCGTTATTCTGTTGGAAAACATCTCCTGAAATGTAGTTCATGAACGACAGCACAACAGGTCGAATCACGAGACTGACGTACAAATTTGCAACCAGACTGCGTCGGATAACCACGAGAGCGCTCCCGCTGGCATACGAAGTTGCACCCCAGTCCGTAACTCCAGCTGCAGTTCCAGTGTGTCAGCACACAGACAGGTTGGTTGCAGGCCTTTAACTGGCCTCCTCCTAACCAACACACGACCACCACTGACACCGAGGCAGAACTAGCTTCCATCATCACAAAACACAACAGATCTTCACCCTGCCCTCCGATGAGCTTTCGCTTGCCACCACTGGTGTCACAAAGGGCGGTGGTTTGTGGTCAGCGGAATGCACTCTGTAGGGGGTCTGCCTCGGAGCTGTCCTTGAAGTAATGGATTTGTAACAGTTCGTTTGTCTCTCTGCTGTCCAACTGCTGCTCAAATTGCTGCTGCAGATGCAGTACGACGCCCCAGACCCATAAGCCGAACACGACGCTCTCGGTAGTACTATGTAGAGATGGGTCGTTCGGGAACGGTTCACCAAGATGAACTGAACGAGCGAGCAACGAATTCTAAGGAACAGTCTTTCATAGTTCACTTCGGTCGCGGCTTTCTACTTATAGTACCCGGGAACGGGAAAGGGTCGGTCTCGTTCCCGAACGGCATGTCGGCCGGTCTCGTTCCAGCCTCGGTCCCGTTCCCGTCTGTCTCGGTCTCGGTCTAAATCTCTCTCGGCTGGACTCGTCCTTCTTCGCAGTTCCACTGCCGACTGCTCGTAGTTAGTTCAGTATCGCGTTGTTGTTCGTTTCGTTCGCTTCGCACGCCCATTCTAGTTCTGTTTCAAACCATTTTTGAACTATGAACCTCTGGTTCTTTTCGTATTCTATTCAGCGCCCATGACATGTACTTAAAATGTATTTTATAATTACGTAAATTACATAAAAATTACGTGGTATGTAATACATACATCTTTTCAGGTAACAAAACGGCGTATCAGCTTACTTCACTATTTCGATAAACAGCAGAAGAAATACTTGTAACAAGGCAAGATTTTTTTGTAATTACACATGCAAAGGACGTCGGCAGGGCACACACGAGTGGCCATTTTCCGTCTTTTTTTGATCCAAGGTAAAAGAGCATGTTCATTGTTATCGAAGGCAGATCGGCTTACAACCGAATGAAGCCCACGCTTCGTAATCGAGAGTATGGTGTCACATTTTGTACAGAGAATTTGATAACTCCTACAATATTATTTCAGTGGTACAGGGCGGCGAACGAAAAATCGGTCCCGAGTACTAGACTGCTCATTGTCGCTTACCAATCGTCATCTCTTGTTTCGAAGTTGTTTGCATTTGCTTCTATGTTATTTCTTCGCTGCCTAATTATTACATGTTTATCTATTCTGCTCTTAGCGGTCAACAAATCGTACTAAATTGGCGAGCAGTCTGTACTCGGGGCTGGTTTTTCGTCCGCCACGTTACATTACTTCACTGCGATCGGCCACAAAACGCTACATTTGGCTAAACGAGATGTTTTACAGAATCACGAAAATTACAAGTGTGTGAGAATTCTGTTACGAATAAAAACTCTACTCCAGGGGGAAGACAAGTGCCCCCTCTTTGCGCCTTCCGTCTTCAGTCACCTATGCTACAAATTTTCAATTTTTCATAAGAACCAAATACGAAGTACAATGAACGGTTCCCAAAAAAGAGCGATCACCAGTGAACTAGTTCCCAAGGATGAACGAGTTTGTCCATCCCTAGTACCATGTAGTCGACCAGGGTCCTGAGTGAACTAGTTCCCAAGGATGAACGAGTTTGTCCATCCCTAGTACCATGTAGTCGACCAGGGTCCTGTCTCCTTGCGGCCGTACATTGTCGTGACCACCGCCGCCAGCAATCGTGCAGAGTCGCCACATTCCTGCCAAGTCTTACTGCGATATCACGGAAGGAACATCCAGCTTCCCGTGGCCTCATTACACGACCTCGTTCAAACCCAGTGAGGTGCTGATAATGGCAAACTATTTTACATTCCGGGCAAACGCAGCTGTTGAAAGGCATGGTGTCAGGAAGAACTCTGCTCAGCTGATAAAATTTTTGTTTATTAAAACACAATCGGTTTCGCGGCCTAAAGCCGCATCATCAGGTGCAACAACGTTAAAAGATTATAGACATACCCATTGCTCCAAGTTGAAATTTACTATTCAAACCGGCCGTGTTTTAGTAAACAACAATTTTACCACCTGTTATGGCTCTGAGCACTACGGGACTTAACATATGAGGTCATCAGTCCCCTAGAACTTAGAACTACTTAAACCTAACTAACCTAAGGACATCACACACATCCATGCCCGAGGCAGGATTCGAACCTGCGTCCGTAGCGGTCGCGCGGTTCCAGACTGAAGCGCCTACAACCGCTCGGCCACACTGGCCGGCCCACCTGTCAGCGGAGTTCTTTGTAACACCATGCTGATAATGCATCATGTTGATAATGGAGTCTTTGTCGTCTTAAAGGCACTCTTGACTAACATCAACTCACGACTTAAAATCTCACAGGTAACTAATTCTCACGGTCGTTAAAAGTCCGCCCCCGATAGCTGAATGGTCAGCGCGAAAGAATGTCAGTCCTTAGGGCCCGACCTCGATTTCCGGCTGGATCGGAGATTTTCTCCGCTCAGGGACTGGGTGTTGTGTTGTCCTAATCATCACCATTTCATCGCCATCGACGCGGAAGTGGCGTCAAATCGAAAGCCTTGCACCCGGCGAACGGTCTACCCGACGGGAGGCCCTAGCCACACATTTACATTTACGGCCGTTACAGAATGTATTTAAAGCAAACCTTATGGGAGTCCTCATACTGACGCTATTAGCGGCACTCTTATACGATTGGTGCGAAATCTGGATTGACGGCATCTTTCAGACAGAGAGACTTTCGCTTATCTCGCACTACTCCATCTGTGAGTTCGATTTTTCTCGTCATTGTAGGTCCTGGCAAGAGCTGCGACAAATTCCTGAAGCGTTAAGGTATCCACACGGATCAGCGTACACTTTTAATGAGCGAAACACATTTCGGGAAGAGTTAAAAACTGAACTGTATACCTCTGTGAGAACGCTGAAGTAGTCTTCCGTTCAGTTGGAGCAGGACGGGGAAACTAGACAGAAAGCGACCGGTCGTCGCTTGGGGCTGACAGCGTCTCGCAGCCCTCCTCCAGCAAATACAAGCTGTCCCGTTGCCGGTATCGACCTGGCAGGACACAGGGTGCCGCAGAAATAACACTCTATTCGAGGGGTCACGATCTGGCGGACAACTAAAGTGAACGAAGGAAATTTTTCAGTTGCAAGAAGTATAGAGTTTTTCGATCTGCTTTATAGTTAAAACTGCTTAAGTAGCTTTTATACTTAAAATAGTTAGTTTGAAAAATGTTTAATAGCATTTTCCTAAGCCTGCGATATGTAAAAGTAAACTTTTCTGATGTATTGTCCCGTAACAAATCGTCTCCACGTCAAAGCTTCCGTTCCGCTGGTGGGTTAGTACACAGGAGCAATACAGGGTGTTACAAAAAGGTACGGCCAAACTTTCAGGAAACATTCCTCACACACAAATAGAGAAAAGATGTTATGTGGACATGTGTCCGGAAACGCTTAATTTCCATGTTAGAGCTCATTTTAGTTTTGTCAGTATGTACTGTACTTCCTCGAATCACCGCCAGTTGGCCCAATTGAAGGAAGGTAATGTTGACTTCGGTGCTTGTGTTGACATGCGACTCATTGCTCTACAGTACTAGCATCAAGCACATCAGTACGTAGCATCAACAGGTTAGTGTTCATCACGAACGTGTTTTTGCAGTCAGTGCAATGTTTACAAATGCGGAGTTGGCAGATGCCCATTTGATGTATGGATTAGCACGGGGCAGTAGCCGTGGCGTGGTACGTTTGTATCGAGACAGATTTCCAGAACGAAGGTGTCCCGACAGGAAGACGTTCGAAGTAATTGATCGGCGTCTTAGGGAGCACGGAGCATTCCAGCCCATGACTCGAGACTGGGGAAGACCTAGAACGACGAGAACACCTGCAATGGACTAGGCAATTCTTCGTGCAGTTGACGATAACCCTAATGTCAGCGTCAGGGAAGTTGCTGCTGTACAAGGTAACGTTGACCACGTCACTGTATGGAGAGTGCTACGGGAGAACCAGTTGTTTCCGTACCATGTACAGCGTGTGCAGGCACTATCAGCAGCTGATTGGCCTCCACGGGTACACTTCTGCGAATGGTTCATCCAACAATGTGTCAGTCCTCATTTCAGTGCAAATGTTCTCTTTACGGATGAGGCTTCATTCCAACGTGATCAAATTGTAAATTTTCACAATCAACATGTGTGGGCTGACGAGAATCCGCACGCAATTGTGCAATCACGTCATCAACACAGATTTTCTGTGAACGTTTGGGCAGGCGTTGTTGGTGATGTCTTGATTGGGCACCATGTTCTTCCACCTACGCTCAATGGAGCACGTTATGATGATTTCATACGGGATACTCTACCTGTGCTGCTAGAACATGTGCCTTTATAAGTACGACACAACATGTGGTTCATGCACGATGGAGCTCCTGCACATTTCAGTCGAAGTGTTCGTACGCTTCTCAACAACAGATTCGGTGACCGATGGATTGGCAGAGGCGGACCAATTCCATGGCCTCCACGCTCTCCTGACCTCAATCTTCTTGACTTTCATTTATGGGGGCATTTGAAAGCTCTTGTCTACGCAACCCCGGTACCAAATGTAGAGATTCTTCGTGCTCGTATTGTGGACGGCTGTGATATATTCGCCACTCTCCAGGGCTGTATCGGCGCATCAGGAATTCCATGCGACGGAGGGTGGATGCATGTATCCTCGCTAACGGAGGACATTTTGATCATTTCCTGTAACAAAGTGTTTGAAGTCACGCTGGTACGTTCTGTTGCTGTGTGTTTCCATTCCATAATTAATGTGATTTGAAGAGAAGTAATAAAATGAGCTCTAACATGGAAAGTAAGCGTTTCCGGACAAATGTCCACATAACATATTTTCTTTCTTTGTGTGTGAGGAATGTTTCCTGAAAGTTTGGCCGTACGTTTTTGTAACACCCAGTATATGAGGCACTCAAGAAGGTGCTTCAGAAAAATATCTAATCAGAGGGGGCAAAACCTAAAGATTCAGAAATTTTGAAGAACGACGCTCGATAACAGCTGACAAGATTTGAGAGTCTGTCTCATTAAATTGTACTACGTAATATGGCAGTGGTCCTTGGAGTACAGAGTTATTACAGTAATTCTTCCGGTACAAGAAACTCCAAGTGCAGGTTATGTACCGGGTGTTTCTAAAATGACCGGTATATTTGAAACGGCAATAAAAACTAAACGAGCAGCGATAGAAATACACCGTTTGTTGCAATATGCTTGGGACAACAGTACATTTTCAGGCGGACAAACTTTCGAAATTACAGTAGTTACAATTTTCAACAACAGATGGCGCTGCAAGTGATGTGTAAGATATAGAAGACAACGCAGTCTGTGGGTGCGCCATTCTGTACGTCATCTTTCTGCTGTAAGCGTGTGCTGTTCACAACGTGCAAGTGTGCTGTAGACAACATGGTTTATTCCTTAGAACAGAGGATTTTTCTGGTGTTGGAATTCCACCGCCTAGAACACAGTGTTGTTGCAACAAGACGAAGTTTTCAACGGAGGTTTAATGTAACCAAAGGACCGAAAAGCGATACAATAAAGGATCTGTTTGAAAAATTTCAACGGACTGGGAACGTGACGGATGAACGTGCTGGAAAGGTAGGGCGACCGCATACGGCAACCATAGAGGGCAACGCGCAGCTAGTGCAGCAGGTGATCCAACAGCGGCCTCGGGTTTCCGTTCGCCGTGTTGCAGCTGCGGTCCAAATGACGCCAACTTCCACGTATCGTCTCATGCGGCAGAGTTTACACCTCTATCCATACAAAATTCAAACGCGGCAACCCCTCAGTGCCGCTACCATTGCTGCACGAGAGACATTCGCTAACGATATAGTGCACAGGATTGATGACGGCGATATGCGTGTGGGCAGCATTTGGTTTACTGACGAAGCTTATTTTTACCTGGACGGCTTCGTCAATAAACAGAACTGGCGCATATGGGAAACCGAAAAGCCCCATGTTGCAGTCCCATCGTCCCTGCATCCTCAAAAAGTACTGGTCTGGGCCGCCATTTCTTCCAAAGGAATCATTGGCCCATTTTTCAGATCCGAAACGATTACTGCATCACGCTATCTGGACTCTTCGTGAATTTGTGGCGGTACAAACTGCCTTAGACGACACTGCGAACACCTCGTGGTTTATGCAAGATGGTGCCCGGCCACATCGCACGGCCGACGTCTTTAATTTCCTGAATGAATATTTCGATGATCGTGTAATTGCTTTGGGCTATCCGAAACATACAGGAGGCGGCGTGGATTGGCCTCCCTATTCGCCAGACATGAACCCCTGTGACTTCTTTCTGTGGGGACACTTGAAAGACCAGGTGTACCGCCAGAATCCAGAAACAATTGAACAGCTGAAGCAGTACATCTCATCTGCATGTGAAGCCATTCCGCCAGACACGTTGTCAAAGGTTTCGGGTAATTTCATTCAGAGACTACGCCATATTATTGCTACGCATGGTGGATATGTGGAAAATATCGTACTATAGAGTTTCCCAGACCGCAGCGCCATCTGTTGTTGAAAATTGTAACTACTGTAATTTCGAAAGTTTGTCTGCCTGTAAATGTACTGTTGTCCCAAGCATATTGCAACAAACGGTGTATTTCTATCGCTGCTCGTTTAGTTTTTATTGCCGTTTCAAATATATCGGTCATTTTTGAAACACCCTGTAAGTAGTCTCGATGTCGGCAAACTTCTGCTGGCCAATGTGTTCGGCAAAGCGCTTCCGCTCTGGTTGGGCGAGGTCGAAGCCTGAATACCTCACATCGTGAAACGTCGCCAAGTCACGGCAGGCAAACAAACATCCAGCCGCGCCATGCCCGCCGCGTGCTACAGGCAGCACTACTGTAAACAACGTGTTGTGACGGCGCTTCCGCAGCTAAGTGGCGCTCAATGGGCAGGTTAGGCGCAGTGGTACCACTGTCATGATGTGACGGCTGACCTAGCTTACATTGGTATAAAGATCAGAAGTGTGCTAAATGGCGGTACACAGGGATCTCGAAAAGCTGAGGAGGTCTCTGTGGTTGGCGATGACCAACATCACATTAGAGAACCTTCAGGTGAATCAAATACGTGTGGTAACTTGAATGAAGGCTGAGAAGCTCCGTGACGAGACTTCACGCACAAAGTGATTGATTAGTTAGGAGCCAAATAACTCGCCTTTTCAAGTAAAAGTGCTAGCGCCACAGTTACTAGTCAGTTATTCGCAGACCGCAATAACATATTTCATTTTCCACACGCAACAATAAAAAGTAATTCTGCCAGTCAAATGTTTCCGAATAATCTCTCCTTTCCAGTCAAATGTTTCTGAATAATCCCTCCTTTACATGATATAATAAAGTATTTGACGATTAAGCAGCATAAATACAGACAGACCTAAGAAGTTAACATACAGTTATGTAAGTGGATGACATTCGCAGCGCAAAGAAAAAAGCAAACACAACGTAAACAAGCAGAAAACAAATTGGTCGTTCAGCCTGAGGTGATCTATTGTGACACAAACAATGAATGCCCTAAAGTGATCGTCGAAAATCTATTTCAACTGGCTGTAAATTATGAGATTGTGTCCCATTCACCAAATAGATGAATAACCGTAGGTTACTGAACCGTCGCAAAATTTTCAATTGCAGTTTACACCAATTCGCGGTTCCGGTCAATTTGGTATTGTCAGCAAAGGGTGTAAAACCGGAAATTTTCTATTTGTTTGTACGTGACATACCGCTGGAGAACTTACAATTGTAATTAACTAGTCCATAAACTATAAATTACGACTTCCTTTGAATAAAATATAGAGTAGTAAAACTTACTATGGTTTAGTAACAAAGTAACAATTTTCCCTCGTTCGTGTTCTAGGGATAAATCAGTTGCCTAGCGTACATTATTTTAACTTCTTTCGTGGCTAACATTCAAGCAATTACTTGCTATTTGAGAATGAAAACGCTTCGAGTCACTTTCCTAGCATTAACTTCCCGACGAGTTCGAAGAACTATTACATCTTCAGTGACGATTATCTGGCATTGTACATCTGTTGGATCACAGGGCTTACTTCTGCAACTTTTACAAAAAATATGTATTATAAACAATGAAAGCCCCGGGTTATGAAAAAATCATCCAAAATCATGAAAAACTTTAGAACGCTGCTTACATTTAATAAGTTTGCACATTTCAAGTTCTCGGAACCAGACATACCCCATTACACCTACTCAATGTAACTGGAATTCGCAAAATACCAAAGCTAGTGCATAGCAAATTCGCATTCCAGCAGTTATAAAATACTTCATTACTGCCACCGGTGACGCAGTCATAATTCTTCGAAACATCTTTGGCAGTAAACGATTACAAAAGTGGCAGGCAGATTATCTATTATGAAATGTGTTTTATCTACAGTTACAGGCTCTCACACACCCGCCAGCCGGCCGGAGTAGCAGAGCGGTTCTAGGCGCTACAGTCTGGAATCTCGCGACCGCTACGGTGGCAAGTTCGAATCCTGCCTCGGGCATGAATGTGTGTGATGTCCTTAGGTTAGTTAGGTTTAAGTAGTTCTAAGTTCTAGGGGACTGATGACCTCAGATGTTAACTCCCATAGTGCTTAGAGCCATTTGAACCATCTACGCCAGAAATGAAAGGCAACAACTCCATAAACTGAAAATTAGCCAAAGGTCTGTATTAATTATTTTCCTCAAAACCTATAGTACCGCTCTTACCTTAAATACGCACGACTCGACGTGTGAACATCGGAGTTAAAGTGGAACGTCGTAAGCCAATAAGCGCAGTAGCAGCATGCAGCACTACTAGGCGCACTGCTGTTGGAACTGCGGTGTAAGACCACAAGGTTACGGACTGAAAGTGAGGCTGTTCCAATGTCGTCAGCAACAGCGAGGATTCCCAGGACGGGGTACAGGTGCGTCGTCACACGGAAGAGTAGCGGAGAGGCTAGGAGGAGAACACGGCAGACGGAGACAGCAAACTTCCGAGTAGCCACGTCTTAGGTTAGCGAAGTGTTCTACAGTGTGTTCTTTACGACTTGAGCTTACGGTGGGAAAATATCATTTCTTCCGCAATGACAGGGAGAATAAACATGTCGTCACATTTCGGAAACCACAGAGTTCTCATCAGTAAAATTCGAAGAGCTGCAAACAGAACGAATGTTTCAATTACAACGCTAAGCAAATGTGTACACACAGAGATGGAAGCCTTGACAAAGTGTGTGGTGGACAGTATTTCTTGGTGGTTGTTGGCTGGTTGATTGATTGATTGATTTGGGAGAGGGGACCAAACACCGAGGTCATTGGTCCCATCAGATTAGGTAAGGATGTGGACAGTTGGCCGTGCCGTTCCAAAGGAACCATACTGGCATTTCCCTGGAGCGATTTAGGGAAATCACGCAAAATCTAAATCAGGATGGCCGGACGCGGGTTTGAACCGTCGTCCTCCAGAATGCGATATCTTGTTGTACCATGTACTAAGGTGTCGTACTGTTCCACTAGCGGATGGAGCATGTGGAAGAACGACTACTTACATTTCTTCATTTCAGTTTTCATTAGTTGCAATTTTGTCTAAATTGTTTCTGCTAAACGAGACGAAAAATAGATGGCAGTCAGCCCAGATAACCGGCTCTTAGAATTTTCCATGTATGTTCTGTGGAATTTTGCGTAATTATCTGATTTTATATTAAGGATATTGATATTCCACCTATGTGCAATTGAATAAAAGCAATTGACGTTTGTGCACATGCTTTTGGCCTCGATTTATCTGAAACTTCTTCAGGGGCCTGAATCGAGTACATATTTTCACTAACATGAAAATCTTCTACAAGAACTGTCAGTTAAAAATGAAAATGTAAGATCTCAAACGGTAGTAAACCCCGCTGTTAATCAGCAGCTATACTTTTAACTTACGTATTCTGACATACTTTTGGGCTGTAAAAGGTCAGATTTAATAATTTTATAATGTTGTACGTAAGTGAATATGCTTCTATCTTTTGGGTCATTGAAGACGCTACAAACAAATTGAGACCGAGCATATTTGTCTAGCTGCACAAAGATTTAATCTAAAAATGGTTCAAATGGCTCTGAGCACTATGGGACTCAACTGCTGTGGTCATTAGTCCCCTAGAACTTAGAACTACTTAAACCTAAGGACATCACACACACCCATGCCCGAGGCAGGATTCGAACCTGCGACCGTAGCAGCAGCGCGGCTCCGGACTGGAGCGCCTAGAACCGCACGGCCACCGCGGCCGGCCAAGATTTAATCTCAAAATCATTATGATAATATAACTAGCAACTAGAGATAGGTAAGTCAACATGATTTAAGACAAATTTGTTCAAGGGCTTTCCAGTTTAGATTAAACAGACTTTTTGCTACACTCTTTTGTCAGTCACGCAAGTCTTTGGACGTACACATTGCTCATTTTTGTACAAAATCAGTCATTCATTAGTCCAACTTTAATGGGAGTAACGTTCTGCTTTAGACCCTTCAATTAAGTGTTTCGTACGGAAATTATTTAGTAGACGAAGTGCAGCTTTTCACAAAACTGCCAATGAATCGGATTTTGCCATTTGTATTACTTACCAATTGCCGACGCGTGGTTATTTCTATTTTAAACCTCTGTCCTGTACCGACACTGAAGTATATGCTTGCCAGAGGCTACCAGTGCATTTTCAGCTCGTTGTTGGCACGGAATTACAGCTGTTACAGCATGGTAGTTGACACAGAGGTAGCAACTGAATGCAACACAGTTGGCAGCTTGCCCACAATGAAGCAGACCCTCTCAGTGCATAAGCACTTTATCTTCTTCAAGCTACGCCTGGTACCAAAACAGAACAGGCATTCGAGGTCAGTCCTGGCGGTGTCTTTGGGTCATTACGACGCATGCGTTGGACAAACCCATCTTCAGAGCCGCAAGTAATTCCGGGTTGCACCGCTAAAACGCAAGTAACAAATATACAACTGCGGAAGTTCCTTTCAGCACTACACACTGAGGCCGGCTTCTACGCAGGAGACGAGAAGTGGGTGTGATAGACTGCACTTTCGTGCGACGGCCGGCCGGTGTAGCCGAGCGGTTCTAGGCGCTTCAGTCTGTAACCGCGCGGCCACTACGGTCGTAGGTTCGAATCCTGCCTCGGGCATGGATGTATGTGATGTCCTTAGTTAGGTTTAAGTAGTTCTAAGTTCTAGGAGACTGATGACCTCCGATGTTAAGTCCCATAGTGCGCAGAGCCATTTGAACCATTTTTTCGTGCGACGCCTGCAGTAGCACACAGTATTCAATGGTCAGAGGCAGTAAGCTCCCAACCACGAATAACAATCAGATAACATTAGCATTACGTGCATAACGCTGCCGTAGCTACCTTTAACATATCTTTTCTTGTGTCTAACAGTTTTCGTTGCACGAAATAACAAATGTTGAGAAAGAAGTTAGAAGTGGAAAGTAACGGTCGTTGGAACAGAATGCAGGAACGACCCTTTCCTGGAACGTAGCCGACATTCGCTTGCAGTGATTCACGAAGAACCACTGAAATACAGGGTAGCTATAACCAAACTTTCGCTACTTGAGCCTGTGTAGCCGGAAAAGCATTTACCGTTTGGGTATCCAGCTGCAGGATTTGCTTTGTTATTAATGTTAGTGTCATGAATTCCCGTTAGGTGCCGGTGCTGGTATGGCGACGTAGGGTTGAAACACAAGCATCAGTGTGCATTAAAGTTGTAGTCAGTCAAGTTGGGTCTGGGCACGGTGAGCAGGGCATTACTCGCAAAGCTGTTTTATCAAAACAAAAGCAACAGTACTGCTGTTCTTCGAGAGTATCGGCGCATTAAACAAATACAGAGAGCGCCTACTTCCGCACCAGGGTTGAGGAACATGATTCGGAAGTTGGAGTTACCTAGTAATTTGGGAATTGCTCCTGGGAGAAGCCGACGGGCAGTTGCACCACAAACTGTTGAAGTTATTGTTGCCGTGGCTGAGAATGCCGAGCGTAGTGTGCGATCTTCAAACAGTGCACGAGCTGTCACAACTCAACATTCCGTGGTCCACCGTTCGAAAAGTGCTGCGAACAATTGTGAAATGGCAATCTTTAGTGCATTTTCAGGCTGTAGCAGATGTAGATGTTCGTCACACTAAGCAACGTTTATAACCTGGAACGTAAAATCGTATGCAGTTAACGAATGGTACTCTCTCATGTGGAAATTAAAATATATTTCTTTCAAAGGTTTAGTCGTTATTTCCCCTCCAGATGTCCTTACAAATGTTTCCACGAAGTTTCATTAACCTGTGATCACTCGTTTTTCACGGGAGTCCTGTCAAGTAGCGAAAGTTTAATTATATGAACTGGAATGACCACATAAGCTTAGTCATACATAAGACTTAGGTTCACTGGTAGGGCGCTGTAAATATGCGCCGGCCGAAGTGACTGCGCGGTTCTAGGCGCTGCAGTCTGGAGCCGCGTGACCGCTACGGTCGCAGGTTAGAATCCTGCCTCGGACATGGATGTGTGTGATGTCCTTAGGTTAGTTAGGTTTAACTAGTTCTAAGTTCTACGGGACTAATGACCTCAGAAGTTGAGTCGCATAGTGCTCAGAGCCATTTGAACAATTTTTTGTAAATATGAAGTCGTCTTCAAATCATGTGTGTCCCATTTTTCTATTTCTCAAGTGTGTGGGACCCATACCAAATAAAACTAACGAAGTATGTAAAGTATACAAAGAATGACGGCACGAATGGTCGCAACTTTGACCCGTGGGAGAGCGTCATCGAAATGTTGAAACGTGAACTGTCAGGCGCTTGAAGATAGACTTCAACCAGTACGAGAAAGCCTACATACAAAGTTTCAAGAACCTTCATCTTCCTACGTATCGCTCCGTTAGGGAGCGTGAGCACAACACTACACTAATTACAGCACAGATGCACATAATAAGTAATTTTTACCGCGCTTCATAAGCAACTAGAACGAGGAGAAACCCCAACACGTTGTAGAATGCAAACTGTCATTTGTCATTCAGTTCGTATTAGTTTGGAGGACGTAGAAAACACTGGTGCCAGCATGGCTGGACAGCGCCTCCAGTTCCGTCGACGTCCAGGTCACTACAGTCGGACAGCCGCTTCAGTTGGTGGCGGACAAAAAAAGACAAGGCATTTAACCATTAATGTGAGGGCCTGTGGTGATTTAGGGATTGCTGGACTGGGATTTAATCCCATACGGAACGAACACGAGTCTCGGAAAATGTGCCAACTCTCTCGATGCGACGTTTTTCCCGTTTGACCAACGGTGATAGCGAATCCAAAAGAAACAGTCTACAGTGGCCTGAATCAAGGTGCAATTTCTCACTTCTTTTATCTTTCAAATTGGTATACCTTGACAACTCAGAGGAGAGAAACTGTGCGCATGTGTGGACTCCTAAGCGAGATAGTACGGCACATCACAGACACTGACGGACGAGCCAATTTGCCCTTGACAAGTCGACATGTAGCACACACTCGACCGGTGGTGACGCAAACTCCACCGAAGGCGACACGTATCGGCAGGCGGTGCAGCGCCGCGCTGTGCTAATTTGGAAGCAGCCGTCCTCGTCCACGGCAGCAGCGCGGCCAGCAAGTCAATGAGCAGAGCAGGGCAGCAGAGGCAGCAGCGGTAGCAGGGCGGCACGTACCGAGGCTTCCACGCACGGGCTGCGCAGGCGGCGGTCGCTCGCGGACTGGCGAGCCGGCCCCTGCCCGCTGGCACACTTTGCGCGGCTGCCGGCGTGGAGGGGGGAGCGGCCGGTGGAGGGGGACGGGAGCCGTGGGGGAGGGGAGGCGTCGCGACGCCGGCCGCGCGTGGGCGCGCCTCGCCGCAACGCCCACACGGCGCCGTATCGCTCGGGTCGCCTCCAGTGACGCCGGCGCCATTCATGCCCAGCGGGGCAGCGCTGCCAAAATCCGCCGGACTGTCCTTTATCATACATCCGGAACAGGCAAATGAATAAACCTGCGTAACACGTTCACGTCGGCGTGGACCACTGACGGCTCACCCCCGGCTCTACCAGTTACGCTCCCAGCCATACATTAACGTATGATGTATGACCTATCAGCCAGGCCCACCCAATAGCTGTGAATAAAATTTTGTGTGACCCTTCAACAAGAGCTTTCTGTACAAATGAGACAATACACAATTTGCGATTCATTTATTATAACATTATTTTAGGCGATCTCTCTTTGCCTTAAAATAATGTTCTCAACAAAAGGACAATACAGGGTGTCCGAAAAAGAATGACCTGATTTTAAATAGTGCTACAGTGCGACGAGAGGAAATTATGCCTCTAACAGTTATAAACATTATCTATTCGACATATGAAAAAACAGTGAAATAAATGTTAATTATTTATACAGGGTGTTACAAAAAGGTACGGCCAAACTTTCAGGAAACATTCCTCACACACAAAGAAAGAAAATATGTTACGTGGACATGTGTCCGGAAACGCTTACTTTCCATGTTAGAGCTCATTTTATTACTTCTCTTCAAATCACATTAATCATGGAATGGAAACACACAGCAACAGAACGTACCAGCGTCACTTCAAACACTTTGTTACAGGAAATGTTCAAAATGTCCTCCGTTAGCGAGGATACATGCATCCACCCTACGTCGCATGGAATCCCTGATGCGCTGATGCAGCCCTGGAGAATGGCGTATTGTATCACAGCTGTCCACAATACGAGCACGAAGAGTCTCTACATTTGGTAGCGGGGTTGCGTAGACAAGAGCTTTCAAAAGTCCCCATAAATGAAAGTCAAGAAGGTTGAGGTCAGGAGAGCGTGGAGGCCATGGAATTGGTCCGCCTCTACCAATCCATCGGTCACCGAATCTGTTGTTGAGAAGCGTACGAACACTTCGACTGAAAAGTGCAGGAGCTCCATCGTGCATGAACCACATGTTGTGTCGTACTTGTAAAGGCACATGTTGTAGCAGCACAGGTAGAGTATCCCGTATGAAATCATGATAACGTGCTCCATTGAGCGTAGGTGGAAGAACATGGGGCCCAATCAAGACATCACCAACAATGCCTGCCCAAACGTTCACAGAAAATCTGTGTTGATGACATGATTCCACAATTGCGTGCGGATTCTCGTCAGCCCACACATGCTGATTATGAAAATTTACAATTTGATCACGTTGGGATGAAGCCTCATCCGTAAAGAGAACATTTGCACTGAAATTAGGATTGACACATTGTTGGATGAACCATTCGCAGAAGTGTACCCGTGAAGGCCAATCAGCTGCTCATAGTGCCTGCACACGCTGTACATGGTACGGAAACAACTGGTTCTCCCGTAGCACTCTCTATACAGTGACGTGGCCAACGTTACCTTGTACAGCAGCAACTTCCCTGACGCTGACATTAGGGTTATCGTCAACTGCAAGAAGAATTGCCTCGTCCATTGCAGGTGTCCTCGTCGTTCTAGGTCTTCCCCAGTCTCGAGTCATGGGCTGGAATGCTCCGTGCTCCCTAAGACGAGGATCAATTGCTTCGAACGTCTTCCTGTCGGGATACCTTCGTTCTGGAAATCTGTCCTGATACAAACCTACCGCGCCACGGCTATTGCCCCGTGCTAATCCATACATCAAATGGGCATCTGCCAACTCCGCATTTGTAAACATTGCACTGACTGCAAAACCACGTTCGTGATGAACACTGACGTGTTTATGCTACGTACTGATGTGCTTGATGCTAGTACTGTAGAGCAATGAGTCGCATGTCAACACAAGCACCGAAGTCAACACTACCTTCCTTCAACTGGGCCAACTGGCGGTGAATCGAGGAAGTACAGTACATACTGACGAAACTAAAATGAGCTCTAACATGGAAATTAAGCATTTCCGGACACATGTCCACATAACATCTTTTCTTTATTTGTGTGTGAGGAATGTTTCCTGAAGGTTTGGCCGTACCTTTTTGTAACACCCTGTATAATATTTTATGATGTGATTGGACATACCGATGTGTATCATACAAAGACAATGATAATTCTAAATTCCTTTTATGATCTGCGTTTGTCTTCCTTTGATTTTTCCTTTTGTTGGTTGGCTTTTGTAGGTTACGGACGCAAGACGCATATCAAATTGAGGTCTGTTAAGAAATTGTAATTATTTGTTAATTATTACTTGAGAATAGAGTTCGCCGGCCGCGGTGGCCGTGCGATTCTAGGCACTTCAGTCCGGAACCGCTTGACTGCTACGGTCGCAGGTTCGAATCCTGCCTCGGGCATGGATGTGTGTGGTGTCCTTGGGTTAGTTAGGTTTAAGTAGTTCTAAGTTCTAGGGGACTGATGACCTCAGATGTTGAGTCCCATAGTGCTCCGAGCCATTTGAACCATTTGAGAATATAGTTCATTATTATTATAATTATAATTGAATAAATATTTGTAACCCTAATTCCTTTCTCAGTAAGCATTATCTCTGTTAATTATTTCTTTCCGTTACAAGGAACGTAGCCATTGATGATAGCGATTTGTATCGCGTTTTTATCTGTGTTTTCGTTACAAAAAATCAAATGTTTGCTTGAAGTAGTCTAAATAGTGCACAATACGAAAGTAAAGTTTAATAATCATTTCAAATACTTATCCTATTTGGTCTAACAATACAAAGTCTCTATCAATTGTCTGCCGTAATCTTAACAATTATCTCAGCGGCAAATTCAAATTATGCAACTCTGCAGACATAAGTGCCGAAGGTAATAAAAATGTGTAAAAATAAATGTGCACCGGTGGTCTTGAACTCATTTTAATGAAAATAATTCGAATCAGTTCTTTAAAAACAGTGTTCATAGCACGATCACGATCCTTATAACAAACTTTTCTAGCTGATGTTGTTGTTGTTGTTGTTGTGGTCTTCAGTCCTGAGACTGGTTTGATGCAGCTCTCCATGCTACTCTATCCTGTGCAAGCTTCTTCATCTCCCAGTACCTACTGCAACCTACATCCTTCTGAATCTGCTTAGTGTATTCATCTCTTGGTCTCCCTCTACGATTTTTACCCTCCACGCTGCCCTCCAATACTAAATTGGTGATCCCTTGATGCCTCAGAACATGTCCTACCAACCGATCCCTTCTTCTGGTCAAGTTGTGCCACAAACTTCTCTTCTCCCCAATCCTATTCAATACTTCCTCATTAGTTATGTGATCTACCCATCTAATCTTCAGCATTTTTCTGTAGCACCACATTTCGAAAGCTTCTATTCTCTTCTTGTCCAAACTATTTATCGTCCATGTTTCACTTCCATACATGGCTACACTCCATACGAATACTTTCAGAAATGACTTCCTGACACTTAAATCTATACTGGATGTTAACAAATTTCTCTTCTTCAGAAACGCTTTCCTTGCCATTGCCAGCCTACATTTTATATCCTCTCTACTTCGACCATCATCAGTTATTTTGCTCCCCAAATAGCAAAACTCCTTTACTACTTTAAGTGCCTCATTTCCTAATCTAATTCCCTCAGCATCACCCGACTTAATTCGACTACATTCCATTATCCTCGTTTTGCTTTTGTTGATGTTCATCTTATATCCTCCTTTCAAGACACTGTCCATTCCATTCAACTGCTCTTCCAAGTCCTTTGCTGTCTCTGACAGAATTACAATGTCATCGGCGAACCTCAAAGTTTTTATTTCTTCTCCATGAATTTTAATACCTACTCCGAATTTTTCTTTTGTTTCCTTTACTGCTTGCTCAATATACAGATTGAACAACATCGGGGAGAGGCTACAACCCTGTCTTACTCCCTTCCCAACCACTGCTTCCCTTTCATGTCCCTCGACTCTTATAACTGCCATCTGGTTTCTGTACAAATTGTAAATAGCCTTTCGCTCCCTGTATTTTACCCCTGCCACCTTTAGAATTTGAAAGAGAGTATTCCAGTCAACATTGTCAAAAGCTTTCTCTAAGTCTACAAATGCTAGAAACGTAGGTTTGCCTTTCCTTAATCTTTCTTCTAACATAAGTCGTAAGGTCAGTATTGCCTCACGTGTTCCAGTGTTTCTACGGAATCCAAACTGATCTTCCCCGAGGTTGGCTTCTACTAGTTTTTCCATTCGTCTGTAAAGAATTCGTGTTAGTATTTTGCAGCTGTGACTTATTAAGCTGATAGTTCGGTAATTTTCACATCTGTCAACACCTGCTTTCTTTGGGATTGGAATTATTATATTCTTCTTGAAGTCTGAGGGTATTTCGCCTGTTTCATACATCTTGCTCACCAGATGGTAGAGTTTTGTCAGGACTGGCTCTCCCACGGCCGTCAGTAGTTCCAATGGAATATTGTCTACTCCGGGGGCCTTGTTTCGACTCAGGTCTTTCAGTGCTCTGTCAAACTCTTCACGCAGTATCATATCTCCCATTTCATCTTCATCTACATCCTCTTCCATTTCCATAATATTGTCCTCAAGTACATCGCCCTTGTATATACCCTCTATATACTCCTTCCACCTTTCTGCTTTCCCTTCTTTGCTTAGAACTGGGTTTCCATCTGAGCTCTTGATATTCATACAAGTCGTTCTCTTATCTCCTAAGGTCTCTTTAATTTTCCTGTAGGCGGTATCTATCTTACCCCTAGTGAGATAGGCCTCTACATCCTTACATTTGTCCTCTAGCCATCCCTGCTTAGCCATTTTGCACTTCCTGTCGATCTCATTTTTGAGACGTTTGTATTCCTTTTTGCCTGTTTCACTTACTGCATTTTTATATTTTCTCCTTTCATCAATTAAATTCAATATTTCTTCTGTTACCCAAGGATTTCTACTAGCCCTCGTCTTTTTACCTACTTGATCCTCTGCTGCCTTCACTACTTCATCCCTCAAAGCTACCCATTCTTCTTCTACTGTATTTATTTCCCCCATTCCTGTCAATTGCTCCCTTATGCTCTCCCTGAATCTCTGTACAACCTCTGGTTCTTTTAGTTTATCCAGGTCCCATCTCCTTAAATTCCCACCTTTTTGCAGTTTCTTCAGTTTTAATCTACAGGTCATAACCAATAGATTGTGGTCAGAGTCCACATCTGCCCCTGGAAATGTCTTACAATTTAAAACCTGGTTCCTAAATCTCTGTCTTACCATTATATAATCTATCTGATACCTTTTAGTATCTCCAGGGTTCTTCCATGTATACAACCTTCTTTCATGATTCTTAAACCAAGTGTTAGTTATGATTATGTTGTGCTCTGTGCAAAATTCGACCAGGCGGCTTCCTCTTTCATTTCTGTCCCCCAATCCATATTCACCTACTATGTTTCCTTCTCTCCCTTTTCCTACACTCGAATTCCAGTCACCCATGACTATTAAATTTTCGTCTCCCTTCACAATCTGAATAATTTCTTTTATTTCATCATACATTTCTTCAATTTCTTCATCATCTGCAGAGCTAGTTGGCATATAAACTTGTACTACTGTAGTAGGCGTGGGCTTCGTATCTATCTTGGCCACAATAATGCGTTCACTATGCTGTTTGTAGTAGCTTACCCGCATTCCTATTTTCCTATTCATTATTAAACCTACTCCTGCATTACCCCTATTTGATTTTGTGTTTATAACCCTGTATTCACCTGACCAGAAGTCTTGTTCCTCCTGCCACCGAACTTCACTAATTCCCACTATATCTAACTTCAACCTATCCATTTCCCTTTTTAAATTTTCTAACCTACCTGCCCGATTAAGGGATCTGACATTCCACGCTCCGATCCGTAGAACGCCAGTTTTCTTTCTCCTGATAACGACATCCTCTTGAGTAGTCCCCGCCCGGAGATCCGAATGGGGGACTATTTTACCTCCGGAATATTTTACCCAAGAGGACGCCATCATCATGTAAACATACAGTAAAGCTGCATGCCCTCGGGAAAAATTACGGCTGTAGTTTCCCCTTGCTTTCAGCCGTTCGCAGTACCAGCACAGCAAGGCCGTTTTGGTTATTGTTACAAGGCCAGATCAGTCAATCATCCAGACTGTTGCCCTTGCAACTACTGAAAAGGCTGCTGCCCCTCTTCAGGAACCACACGTTTGTCTGGCCTCTCAACAGATACCCCTCCGTTGTGGTTGCACCTACGGTACGGCTATCTGTATCGCTGAGGCACGCAAGCCTCCCCACCAACGGCAAGGTCCATGGTTCATGGGGGGGTGTAGCTGATGTATGGAGCCGAAATTAATTACGCACGAGTTGCAAAGAAAATTGTTTCAGGAAACATACGTCAGTGTTGTGCGCGGCTGATATTCGGTGGTTTTAATGATCATTTTGCTGAGGATAACTGTTTCCATCATAACCAATAGTTGTACAGAATCTGTTGTTCGAACTGTGATTTAGTGACACTTGCACAACTTACAGACAACACTTTAACACAACGTTAACTTGGAGTTCTTTATCAACTTGACCAAATCTTTAGCCGGGAGAAAAATTATTTAGTAATTACTCAATGTAATAAAATAAATCATTTTCATTTACAAATTAGTTAAATAGCAAACCACTGAATAACACAACAAACACCACATTACGCAACCAGCTATACATTAACGTATGATGTATGACGTATCAGCCAGGCCCACCCAATAACTGTGAATAAAATTTTGTGTGACCCTTCAATGAGAGCTTTCTGTACAAATGAGATAATACACAATTTGCGATTCATTTATTATAACATTATTTTATGCGATCTCTCTTTGCTTTAAGATAATGGACTTTCTCAACAAAAGACAATGCAGGGTGTCCCAAAAAGAATGAGCCGATTTTAAATAGAATTATTTATTGGGAGGAAGGGCTTAACACCAACAAATTGCATACTAAATTACTCAGAAAAGACAGAAGTTTATAAAAATCGATCACAAATGTTCAATTTGTCCTACATTGGGTGCACGGACGACATCTAGCCGATAGCCGAATTCATCCCAAACTGAGCGTAAGGTGTCCTCTGTCACTGTAGCTAGAGCAGCTGATATTCTGGTTTTTAGTTCATCAATGTCACAAGGTAAGGGAGGAACGCAAACACACCGTTTAACATATCCCCACAGGAAGAAATCGCAAGGTGTTAAGTCAGGGGACCTAGGAGGCCAGGAATGTAAAGCCTGGTCTCGCGGTCCTGTACGCCCTATCCAACATTGAGGCACCTTGGCATTGAGGAAACTGCGCACGTTGTTGTGCCAGTGCGGTGGTACTCCATCTTGCTGATAGATGAAATTGCCAGACTCGAGTTATGGGAATAACCAGTTCCATAGCATTGCAAGATCTGATTGTCCTGTTACGGTTTCTTCCTCAAAAATGTAGGGTCCATAAACATCGCTTTGCGAAACAGCACAAAAAAATCCACTCTTGGTGAATCACGTTCGTGTTCAATTGTTTCATGAGGATTTTCGAGCCCCCATATACGCACATTATGACGGTGAACCTTACCGCAAATATGGAAAGTTGCCTCATCGCTGAACATCAACCGTGACAAAAGTGTCATCTTCGATGTCCACGCTCCAGGTCAGTGCTCGTAGCGACATCTAGCGGATTTTTTCTGAAACTCTACACCATGCCGATTACATCTAGCGCTGTTTCAGTTACCTAATGCCATTTGTCTCAATATTATTACAAGTTAAAAACGGGTCATTCTTTATGAGACACCCTGTATATTACCCTAGGGCGTCTGAATACCACCGCCGCCCCACGGCAAGAAACAGGAAAAGCAGCGCCAGCACATGTAGGGAACCAGGAATACGCGCGCCGTCCCCCAGAGCGAAACCCAATTCTCAGCGCCGACTTGATTGTGTTAAGATCTTTATTGCTTTCATGAAGCGTGAGGAACTGGGGACGTCATCTGTTAACTGTCTCATTGTCCTTTCAAAACAGCACCAAAAAAGACTAACACTTAAATTTATACTCGATGTTACCAAACGTCTCCCTTTCAGAAATGCTCTTCTTGTTAGGGCCGGACTGCGTTTTACACTCAGGAGGCAGAAGTCATTAGATACCTCCTAATACCGTGTCGCACTTCCTTTTGACCGATGTATTGCTACAACTCGACGTTGTAATACTGCAGAAATACTGAGTCATGCTACCTCTAAACCGGTCCATAATTGCAAAAGTCTTGCCCGTGCGAAATTTTGTGCACGAACTGACCTCTCGGTTCTGTCCCATAAAGTGTCGATGGGATTCATGTTGGGCGATTTGGATGGCCAAATCATTCGCTCTAATTGTCCAGAATGTCCTTCAAACATATCGCGAACAATTGTGGACCAGTGACATGGCGAATTGTCATCCATAAAAATTGTAACATGACTTCCATGAAGGGCTGGAAACGGTCTCCAAGTAGCAGAATATACAGAGGACCCAGTTCTTCCCATGTAAACAAAGCCCACACAATTATGGAGCCACCCTAGCTTGCACAGTGCTTTGTTGACAACTTGGGTCCATGGCTTCGTGGGGTCTGCGACATAGTCGAACCCTACCATCAGTTCCTACCAACCGAAATTGGAACACATCTGACCAGGCCACGGTTTCCCAGACGTCTAGGGTCCAACCGACATGGTTACGAACCCAGGAGGGGCACTGCAGGCCATGTCCAGCTGTTAACAAAGGCAGTCGCGTCAGTCGTCTGCTACCATATTTATTTATTTATTTATTGCCAAATTATAGGCCTGTTACCTGAAAACAGGTCGTACATATTACAATTTACGTTTTTCATTTTTTTTACAGTTTTCTTTTCTTTTGTTTTATCTACAACATTTACAAAGAATGATACTTTTCAAAATAACAATAATTTAAGGTTGAAATATAAATAAAATTTTGTTGTTTTTTAAGAAGAAATATAAAAAGTTGATAGGATAGAGGAGAAATTTGTTAGTATCATCACCGAATGTGACTGACAGTGAATACCTCGGAATGCTTTCTTCGAGCCGTTGAAAGAGAAATTTGTTAGTATCATCACCGAATGTGACTGACGGTGACTGACGGTGAATAGCTCGGAATGCTTTCTTCGAGCCGTTGACCGCCAGTCGCACACACACACACACACACACACACACACACACACAAACGGTTATTAGTGGAGATTTAATTTTGCTTATCCTATTTATTACTAATCGTATGTATTAACTACTTTAGGTGCTCATCCATGTACAGCATTTGGTGATTTCTTGGCTAGATCACCAGCAGCTTATGCTTATTTACTGTCATATCTCAGCTTCCTCCTTCTGTTTCTCCTCCTTGTCACTGTTTTCGCTGTCACTGTGGGTATCGCTGTCCACCGTCTGGAGGTTGTTGTTACGTTGCACATAGACATGTCTATGGTTCAAATGGCTCTGAGCGCTATGGGACTTAACTTCTGAGGTCATCAGTCCCCTAGAACTCAGAATTACTTAAGCCTAACTAACCTAAGGACATCACACACATCCATGCCCGAGGCAGAATTCGAACCTGCGACCGTAGCGGTCGCGCGGTTCCAGACTGTAGCGCCTAGACATGTCTGTTACGTCGTATCCGCATGTACTCTTCATGTATTGTTTTTGAAATACTGTTTGTCAGTGCGTTTAGTTGTGCCCATTGTTCTTCGTCTCTTATTGCTGTGTATGTATCTATGTCTGTATATGTGTAGTCTAAGTGTAGTGTATGTCTATTCTTCGCGTATTGCCCGCAGAAAAAGACAGTATGTTCTGGGGAACCTTCTTCCCCGCATGTGCATGTAGGTGTCTGCCTCAGACTCACGCGGTTTAAGTGCGTGGGATAAGGTCCGTGTCCGGTTAAGAAATTAACTATACAGCGCCTGGTATCGATATGTCTCATTTTCAACCGCTCCCTTATGTTACGGAGGAAGCCGTGCAGCCTACGTCCCGTATTATTTACATCCCACTCACCTTGCCATGTATCCAAACGCCAACTTTTAAGGTGACGTATCGTCTCTATCGACACACCGGTTATTGTGTGTACCTTATCTAGTCTTCCCCCCTTTAACCAGTACCTTGCAGCTCTGTATTTCATCGTGATATCTATGGGGCATATTCCGAGCACCACACACAGTGCATGCGCTGAGGTGGTACCGAAGGCTCCAGATAGCCTAAGTAGGACACTTCTCTGCCCTCGTCTGACCGATGCTTTGTTGGTGACCAAGTTCAGTCTATGTGCCCACGTGCTAAGCTGAGTACTGATCCGAAGAGCACACAGTGGTATGTCCGTATGACTGGTAGAGGTAGTCTGTACTGTTTTGAATTTAGCTACCATATCCTATTAACGCAAATTTCGCCGCACAGTCCAAACAGGTACATTCTTCGTATGTCCCACATTAAATTTTGCGGTATTTCATGCAGTGCTGCTAGCCTGTTAGCACTGATAACTCCACGCAAACGCCGCTGCTCTCGGTCGTTAAGTGAAGGCCGTCCGATAATGTGTTGTCCACCGTGAGAGCTAATGCATGAAATGTAGTATTCTCGGCACACTCTTGCCACTGCGGATCTCGGAATATTGAATTCCATAACGGATTTCCGAAATGGAATGCATCATGCGTGTAGTTCCAACTACCATTCCGTGTTCAAAGTCCTGTCGTGCGGCCATAATCAAAATGGTTCAAATGGCTGTGAGCACTATGCGACTTAACTTATGAGGTCATTAGTCGCCTAGAACTTAGAACTAATTAAACCTAACTAACCTAAGGACATCACACACATCCCTTCCTGAGGCAGGATTCGAGCCTGCGACCGTAGCGGTCGCCCGGCTCCAGACTGTAGCGCCTAGAACCGCACGGCTACTCCGGCCGGCGCGGCCATCATGACGTAGGAAACCTTTTCACATGATTCACCTGAGTACAAATCACAGCTCTGCCAATCCACTGCTATTTTATACCTAGTGAACGCGATACTACCGCCATCTGTATATGTGCAAACCGCTATCCCAAGACTTTAGTCAGTTCAGCGTATATCCTCTCTACTTCGGCCATTGTCACTTATTTTACTGTTCAAATCACAAAACTCATCCTTTGCTTAAAGCACCACATTTCCGAATCTAATTCCCTTAGCATCGTTTGATTTAATTCAACAACAGGTCTATTTCATTATTTTTGTCTCCGTTCTGTTGGTGTTCAACTTATGATCTCTTTTCAAGACTATCTACTACGCTCAGCTGCTCTCTCAAGCCCTTTACCCTCTCTCACAGAATTACAAGGTCAACTGCAAACCTCGAAGTTTTCCTTTTCTCTAAACTTCAAGTCTCCCTCCAAATTTCTCATCACTCACTTTTACTGCTTGATCGATGTACAGCTGTTAACGTTGTCTCGCTCGCTTCAAGTACTGCCCTCGTTTCTTACAATTATAGTCGAGTTTCTGTACTAGTTGTCTATAAACTTTTGCTCCTGTATTTTATCCCTGCTTCAATCAGAATTTCGAGAAGTGTGTTCCAATCAACACTGTCAAGAGTTTTCTCTAAATTTATAATTGCCATGAACGCATGTTTGTTTTTTCTTAAGTTCATCCTCCACTACACTTAATTGTGCCATTATTCCTTTGCATGTCTTCATTATATCTCTGGAATCCAGACTGATCTTCTCCGAGATCACTTTCTACCATTCTTTCCATTCTTGTGTAAATAATTCGTGCCAATACTTTCCATCCACGACTTATTAAACTACGGGTTCTGTTAGTTACTTACATGTTGCATAGATCTTTTGAACGATTCGTTTATCAAAATGATGTGGAAGAAGTCAGTTTACAGGTATACATGATATATGAATTGATGAAGAACTTTTTTAGTCCTACTTATGCTGCTACACTTAAAAATAAATTTCTTACGGGGCACCAATTTTTAAATAAAAATTCGCTCTTGGAATAGATGGAGTTGTACAGGAGAAATGATTTTAGGCTAGATTTAAAACTTGCTCTGCTACCTGTCAGTCATATTATGGTATTGAGCAAATGATAAAAAAAATGTTGCTGCATACTGAAATCCTTTCTGAGCCACTGAAGGCTTTAATAGTGGGTAAGAAAGGACATTTTCCCTGTAGTGTTGTAGGTATTGATATCAATATTCTTCTGAAATTGTGGTCGATTATTTATGACGAATTTCATTAGTGAGTATATGTATTGTGAACGTGTAGTTAAAATACGCTACTCCTTGAAGAAGTACTTACACGATGATCGCATGTGAACACCACATGTTAGTCTTGATGTTCGCTTCTGTGCAATCAATTCTTCGTTTCTAAGTGGTGAGTTACCCCAGAAGTTATTCCATGATACACTACTGAGTTGAAATATGCAGAATGTCAGTAGACTGATTCGTCTGCTTCAAAGACTATCGATTATGCGAAGAGCACACTTTGATGAGCTTAATTGTTTGAGAAGGCCAGCATTATGCTGCTTCAAGTTTTTATCAGTGGTTCTACCGTATTTGTTGACTTCTGTTCATGTTCTACAGCAATTGTTGGCATCACTATTTATTGAACAGAACTGAATATACCGTGTTTTCTCAAAATTTAGGGGCAGTCCTTTTTTAGAGAACCATTTAATAATATTCTCTGTAAAAACATCGTTAACATTCTCTTCTGTTGCTTTCTCTCTCATGGGATTTATTATACCAGTAATTATGTCTGCAAGAGTACCAGTTCTGCTTGTTGAATGTTAAATGAAAGGTCATTCACATCTACAAGGAATAGGAGTGGGCCCAAAATTGAACCCTGCAGGAATCGCTTTGCGATTTCTCCCCAGTCACTAAAATTTTCTACCTTTTCAACATTGTCTGGATTATTCAGCACAAGTTCTTGCATTCCGCTTGTTAAGTAAGATGCAAATCAGCTGCTTATAAAGCTGTTAATTCCACAAAATTTAAGTTTTGCTAAGAGTGTAATATGATCTACACAATCAGATGCCTAGGAAAGACCGCAAAAGATACCAACTGGCAATATTTTATTTAAGGCTTTTAATATTTGGTGGCGGAATCTGTAAATAACATTCTCAGTAGAGCAACCCTTCGAAATCCAAACTGTGACATGCTAAGTAAATTGTTTATACTTAAATGTGATACTCCTCTTGGGTAAATCACGTTTTTTGAATATTTTGGAGAAAGACATCAGTAAGGAAATTGGATGGTAATTATTTAAGTCTTCCTTGTCACCCTTCTTATATAGAGGCTTAAAGATTACGTATTTTAACCTGCCTGGAAAAATTCCCTGTGCCAGTGATGCATTACATGTGTTACTAAGGACAGACACTCCATATTAAGTTAGAAAAACTTCTCAGAATTCTGTCTGGAATCACATCAACACCATATGAGCTTTTGTTTTTTAAGAATTCATATAATTCTATTACTTTCAGTGAAGGGTGTTGATACTACTTTTAGCTCCTTAAAGTTTTGTGAAATATTTAGTACCTCGCTACTGCAACTGAGCCACTTACTTCTACTGTTGCTGCTAGATTTAGAAAGTGACTGTTGAAAGTGCTTGTAAATTATGAATTACTAATCACAACATTGTCATTTGGTTTAGCTATTATGTTCGCTGATCGGCCGTCCTGTCCCGCTTTTGACAATATCCCATATAGTTTTAATCTTATTATCCGCTTTATTAATTTCTGTCAGGACGTGCATACTTCTGAGTATTTTAATGGGTTTTCCTTATAACGGTATTCTTTGCTATACGAATGCGTGGTGTCCTTTCGGACATGTAGTACGTAGTACGCAAGTAATGTCGGATATTGACTTACTATGGCCTTTATATAATTTTTCTATTGCTGTTACACGAGATTTTAATTCCCTTAGTTATCCATGGTCTGCTCTTTTAATAGATTTTCTGGACAACTTTTTAGGAAAGCTACTTTCAAATGTTGGCTCAAATTCACTACACAATAAATTGAATCTGTGATTAGTATCTCTTTCTGTACACACCTCATCCCATGTCACTTCTTTTAACTTAGTCTTAAAACATTGTATGCTGTTCTCATTAATAAGTGTTAGTGCACTGTATGAACCCACCACAGATATGTAATGTGTATTGTTTATTTCCATTATTTGTGCATCATGGTCAGATAGTCCATTAACTAGTGGGTACACATTAATTATTTCAACGTGAGCACTGTCTATAAAAATGTTATCAGTCATGGTCCTACTACCTTGCTGCACACGAGTTTGAAAATCAACCACTGAAATTCGATTGAAACGCGCAAATAATTATTCCAGTTCATTTTTCCTGTTCATATCTTTCGAAAATCTACACTGAAATCTCAACAAACTACTAACTGTTTCTTTTTGTCTGACAGGTAGCTCAATAATGAATCTAGATTTATCATAAATAGGTGAAAATTTCCTGGAGGGGATCTGATCTAAACAAAATTGCTTATATCAATATCTTTGACTTTGGGTTCAACTTTTACATATGTTGCAACTCCTGCTATTTCTATGTTCACTCTACACGAAAAGGGTGCACAGGCACAGTGTGTCACAAAAGTTCCATAAGAGGAATGGCAGAACTTAGAAGTTGTACATTTAATCTTAGGATTTCAAATATTCTACAAAAATAGTGAATGTTGTTCAATACTATTGGAATTACCATCAAAGCAATAAGTAACGTAAATAAAACAACATGGCCTGCACAGTTTCTCAAAATTCAAAATTTTCATCGGACATCATTATCCCATCTGTGGGAAAAGAAAATCTAGTGTTTATGATCGATTATTTTTTCCTATCCCTGTGGTTGTGTGGTGAGACAGACACATAACACATCTATCACTTCAAAATTTTTCACACATTTTAGACGTTAAAGAAACTCATTTACTTTGCTTTTAAGCCCCCTAATGTCCTGGTGAAGATAATTTCACTTTTCTAGGAACTTATTGTCTTCTAACTTCTTTAAAGCCCGTCTGTCTATAAGCAAACTGTAATCTAAAAATGAGCCTCTTGACGCCAGTAAGCACAGGGATATTGCTTTGTGAGCTTGTGCCCCCCCTTACATTTGCTGTAAGATGCTCAGCTTTTCCGACCTCTCCCCTGCTATTCCAAATTGTGGCAATAGACACAGCACAAATATGAGACTTTGTTCGAGTCAAAAGCAATCCTCTCAGCCCTTTATTTATACGGCTGACAGCTGTGTTAGTCCAAGGCTGGTCATGGCAGTGAAAGACCTCCACAAACCCCACACGAATATATGCTGTTGCTGTACGTATTTCCCTCAGGTCATCTCCAACGCCATACTTTTAAGCTGCTTGCCAGGCTATTTCCTGCTACTCCTGCTGTAAGTACCTGATCCTCTTCATCGAAATCTTCGCATAAAGCCTCTCTGCTCACTGTCACCTGGCTAAGCTTAGCACTGGGTTTCACGATGCTTCTTGTGACCTGGTATTCTACACCAAGCTTTTTCAGTAGTATTTGGCCTACACTGCTCCTGTGACTGATACCTAGCATCAAGACTTTCTTTTTCTTACTTGGCTTTTCTACAGACGTTCCCTTAATGTTGTTTCTACGATCCTGCTGCACCCTTCTTTGCTCAAATACTGATAGTGGTTCATCTACTATTTCACGTTACAAATCAAACTGATTACTAACCGTAATTTAATATGAGGTTTCTGGGGTTTCCTCCATTTACTTATTACTTACTATCTGTCACCTTTTTCATTCCACTTTCCCCGTTCAACCTGTCAATTTAAAATACGCCATTTCTAGTTTCGTCTGACGGAGCTGCTCCCTAATTCTCTTTTCTGTCTCCACAGAAGAGCATCATCTGAGGTTTTCCCCTATCAGTCACCCCGATGAAACTTCAACTCGCAGTCTTGACAAGTTACTCTCATACTAATTAACCAACAGCAACACCCATATTTGTTACATATGACACTATTTTTCCTGCAAACTATAAAGCACTAACATATACTTCAACTGTAATATAGTAATAATTAGTGATAACTTAAACTTTTGATGTGTTGAATAGCTGCCAGGTGAACATAAAAACACGAGAATGTAAACAACACACAGATGTTCGCTTGACGTAATTTTTAGGAAGCAAAATACGAAATGAATGAAAAATAAATAGCACAATATTTTGAACAACAATCTTAAACAGAAACTGCCAAGAAATAATGAGAAAATTGTGATGTATCCAAACAACACGTAACGACTAGAGATCGGGCAGACGTTAACACCAGAACGTAAAACATTCCACAGATATTCACTGAACATAAGTTTCAAATCACAGAATACAGGACACGAATGAAAACTGCAGGAGCGCGATATTTTTTAACAACAATATTAGACAGACAGTATCCGGAAATTATGAAAAACAATGTATCCAAAAGAAAACGTAGCGTTCCTCAAACTGCCGGAGCTGCTGTCAGAGTGCTGACTGCCACCTGCAACTCTAATATTCATGCCCGCCAATTTGGTAATGGAAGAAAGCGTAAAAATTATAGAGGGATACCAAGCAAGGGTGCCTGCAGAAATTTTTCCATGGTGAAGGGGCGGGGGGGCAGGCAGACAAATTCTGAAATTGCCATTTGTTATATAGTTTGTCAGTTTCGAGACATGAAATGCAATGAGAACTAAATTTTATACGGTAGTAAAAATAAATATTGCAGATTACTGTATGGTCAGTGCTGGACATAATAGTAAACAAAACTGATTTTGTTTTGTCTGGTACAGTCATAACAATACGAAAATGCAGACGGTAAACACTTTTCCACTTGATAAACAGAAATAAGAAAAAAAAAACAAATCTTACAAAAGATTCCACTGAAAACACTACAGTTTCCTGTCATGTTGCATGATACATTGTATAGGAACCAACTGGCCCTCCTCTTAATTGGCAACACTTTTGAATGCGGTTAGCATACTCTTTATATATATTGTCCTATTCCTCCACAGCGGCGTCTACGGTGCCTTGTAAAGTCACTATCGGGCCAGGGCGATTGCAAGCCACTTGTTTTAGAATGGCCCATGCATTCTCAGTGCAGTTAATATCTGAACAATGCGGAGGCCCTTCCGTCCGACTGGTTCTATGCTCCACTATGAAGGTGTTCACAACACTGTGACTATGGGGGCGTGCATTGTCGTCCATCAGCGTAAATCCCGTTCCAATATGTTCACCAAATGGAGCAACAATGCGTGCAAGGATGTCGCCACGATACTTCATACCATGTACTGGCAATAGAGGCATCCTCTGACCTCACAAAATTCCGCACCAAAACGTGTCTGAACCGCAGTTAATAATACATGAGGGAGTAAAGTAAAAGTTTTTCTCGTTGAGTCCCCGAACGAATTTCAGTGTTGTCAGAGTCTCGCTACTGTCTAGTACACAAAGAGTGCCCCTCTCCTAAACCGATTTAGAGGAGAAGTTTTGAGAGGTGTTCCGGCATGCAATCCCTGCTCATGGAACCTATTTCGTACGGTTTGTGTTGACACCTGCACTCCCGTAGCTATCTGGAACTTTGGAACTGCAGCCACGTGAAAGTGTTGAAAAAAAAAAGGGAACAGAAATTGTATGTATAGCAAACTGAACTAACAGGCAGTGTCTTCGTGCATCTCAAGTAGGGGGAAAGGGACCACTGTGGATAACAAACCAAAGTTACTCCAGTTCCTAGGCGCCTTTGGTTCTATGCGAGGTTACATGCTGCAGCTTAGCCAATAGCCGCGCAGTAACCAACATCGCAAGTACCCCACTGACAGCGTGGTCGCGAAGCACAGATATTTCTATTAGTAAACGACTAAACCGATCGAGGTGGCGCAGTGGTTATCACTCTGGACTCGCATTCGGGGGGACGACGGTTCCCGGCCGAACATCTAGATTCAGGTCTCCCATGATTCCCCTAAATCGCAAATGTCGGGATGGTTTCTTTCAAAAGGGAAGGCCAGTTTGCTTCGTTCTCCTTCCACAGTGCGATCTTTGCTACATCATGATCTCGTTGACGACGGAACACTAAACTATAGTCAATATGCCTACCTACTTACCTAATGAACAGCTAAAATCATCACACGCCAGGTGCAGTTTGGCTATTAACGGCCTCCAGGGTCAACAAAAATTTGATTTTCATTCTTTCGTATAATTACTGAGCGAATTAAAAAATTTAAAATGCTATCATAAATTGCTCATTAAGAGGTATAATATTAAGTTACAGGTTTAACACAATACGACAAGTATTATTGGTTGGCTGATTTGGGAGAAGGGACCAAACAGCGAAGTCATCGGTCCCATTGGATTAGGCAGGGATAGGGAAGGAGGTCGGCCGTGTCCTGTCAAAGGAACCATCCCGGCATTTACCTGAAGCGATTTAGGGAAATCACGGAAAACATAAATCAGGGTGGCCGGACGTGGTTTTGAACCGTCGTCCTCCCGAATGCGAGTTCAGTGCGTCAACCACAGCCCCACCTCACTCGGTCAGATAAGTATTAAAGTCAGAAACTGTGCGTGTCTTGGGGCCGTAAAACTCATCCCGACTACATTCATCGAGTGACGGTGAGGCTTCCAACACACTTTACGCACAATTTCAAACCTTTTCGAAACTACTTCTTGCTGACAACCCCCACAAAATCACGAAAAGAAAGAAGTTTATGTTTTGCTACATTTTCCCTGTTCATGTAGTAAAATTTTCAGCATCAGACACGGTGTTTTAATTTTATTACTTCTTTACTACCAATTTATCTGCAACACAGTTTGTGGAGAATATCCATATGTATCACTGCATGTACCTGAAAAATTACTTCATTGTACGGCACAAAGTCATAAACATTTACAAACGTTAAAAATTGTCTAAGTTTTGGTTTTGAGTTTTTCTTTTATCTGTAGGGGATAATCTAATACGTACTAATAAATCTAACATAATTAGTGTTTTGAGTCTTCAACCATGATGGATTTACCGCTTAACTTCAAACATGTAACACATCAAATCATTTGTAAAGTAACCAAGTGTCTAAAAGCTGTTTTATACGTGGCAGTTCGAATATTTAAAGAACCGTGAGTAGGGTTATTGGTTCTGTTCTACAGGAACGAACCGGATGCAGTTTATCAGCGACTACACCGTTTTTATCGGGCAGTGCAGGACTGGTGGCAAGCTACACTCCTGGTCACCACAACAAATCCAGATGCAACCACCTCACAAAATGCTTTTAACTGTGCAACACACTGCTTTTAATATCGGTACGTATTCTTTCAAAAGACGCTGATGTAGCTGTAGAAGTACCAGCTACTGCACTTATTTATAGATTAGGCCGATTCCTTGGACAGATTTATTAATATGTATTTCTTGACACGCTGATGTGGTATTCGTTGTATTGTATTTTTTATTTCGCTGAGATCTCACATGAACTGTATTTAATGTAAATAGTTCTTATCAAGCTCAAAGCTCGTAATATCTGCTCTCAATAGTTAATAAAGGAGCGTTTCACTTTTGTTTTTAACGAGGGCATAAAATTCCACGGTAGCCGATCTATTTAACAATGCGCGTTCAACTGCTACGTTCATGAACCGACACTTATAGGCAAATAAAGGTATTCGATAATTCCCATAAATGCTTACTGGCCGCGTTTGTTCTTTAATGTTAAGAGATCAAAAGGCAGTTTAGCAGCGGAATGGATTTGAAATCACCACCGCAACCCGGATTCTCACATCTGGAAAAATCTTTCATGCCTTAGAATTTTACGGCGTCGTGTGAAATAGCTCTTTATAGTCGCAATTACTTTGTAACGATACGCTGAAAATTAATTCAAGCAAAAGAAAAGAGATTTAATTGAGGAACCATTTTTTTAAAAATATCGTATAAGTAACTGCTCCAAATCCCTTCTTAATAAACTGAATGGACATCAGTTCTACATATCACAAGAGATAATTTTTTTCCTACATTATATCCGGCAAATAGCTACCCTTTTATGACTGAAAAGAACATAAAGACAAGAGTTGAACTGAGCTGTTTGTAATATAGTCGTAATCCCTCTATCCAAATAACTGATTTCAATCTAGCCGCAGAAAATAATGAAATGTAGATATACAACTCGGGAACGTGGCAGCTATGCTAATAATTTTGCAGACGGCAGTTGCGGCCTTCAAAATGCAGTCAACAAAGACGTTTTCCTAATGAAGATAAGAAAGTATTAAGCTAATCGAAGATGAGTGTAAGCTTGGAATGCGTCTTCGCGTAAATGTATATAAAAAGTAGCTGGTTCTTGTATTTCTTCAACGTCTTTGCTGTTATTCTCAATATTAACAATTACTGAAGGAATTGGATGACGATTTGCTATTAGGTAAATACGTAAACGGTACAGGAAAACTTGCACTTAAGTACCTGCTTATTGTCTGTCGATTTTGAATAAAGTTCTTTTTCACAAAGCTTGACACTTTAAGTCACTAAGTACCCTATTAATGTGAAAGACCTTTAATTACAAATATATTTCACGACTTAAATAGCTTTGACTTTGAGACAGTTATAAGCCTGTCATTTCAACAAGCCGTGCTGTGCTTCAAGAATGTCGGACACCAGCAACATACTCGCTCTCGCCCTATACTAGCGACCACTCTGAGACGACAACATTGTCCTTTACAAGTGCATTAAGGGGAGTAACAATACCTCGTTCTGATAATGTTAAGTTGAATATATTTACATCCCGTTTTTTCAGGAGCTGTTCAAGGTAATAAAATAAAACTTTGCCAGGATATAGAGCCATATCTTACAAATTCACTGTTATTCTATCAATTATCTGACTTTGTTAGGAACAAGGTATGATTTTTTAATGAAGGCCTTAAAAATATATTTTTTATGATCAAACAATGAGTGCTACCTCCACACTGTAGATCCACATAAACGTAATACCCCTATAAATAAGGGAAAACATTTCAGAGATTTAACTTAAGTAATTTCTGAGATGATGGGGAAACATTTGCAAAAAAAAAAAAAAAAAAAAAAAAAAAAAAAAAATCAGTTTCCCAGAAATCGCACTTGAAAGTTGAAGTAAAGAAAAACTCACTATTGAATGAAGAGACAGGCTAAAACTCTCCAGCTTCGTAAATTTTTTTCTTCTTGAGGATCAACCAGACACTGTTTCTTTCTCCATCTGAGGGATGTTGCTGATTCTGTTGTATTTTTGACCATAATTTCTGCCTTGGAGATTCGCTGTCCATCCAGTTCTTGTAGGATTGCTCAGACTTAATTCCAAATTGCTTGAGAACCTTTATTCTACATGAATTTCAATCATCGAAGGCGATCACAGTGTAGCTGACCCCAATCTTCAGTGTTTTTAATCCAACAAATACGTTTTGAGCACCCTGGTCCATACGAAATAATTGAAAGATTCATTTACGATTTGAGTTTTTCCTGCGAGGTATTTCTTCAGAAGATCTGGATGTGCTAGATCTTTATATACTGGCTTTATTACTGCTCTAACAGCTTCCGGGATGCTGTTTCCATGGGTATATTCAGTTCCTGCTGTCTCAGCTTTACGTTACTTCCACCAGTAGATTGAACTCTACTACAGACTGTTTGTATTCTTTTTAATGGCTTTGACACACTATCCACTTAGCTCATTGACTGATCTGTCAGTCAAATGTCCGCTAGTAGTCTTGCCATCTTCAAGTTTTTGCTAGAAAAGTTGTGCCTGATTTTACGCAGTCAGGTATCCGTTTGTTTCTGCACATGACAGACACATTCTAATTTTTTTCGGTGTTAGTCCTCATAGGGCCTGCAGTCAACTAGTGATTTGAATGCACTAGAATCGCCATCACAAATGAATTTAGCATAGAACCTGATAGGGAAATCTTTTTACACAGTTGATGAATATGTGAAAGAAAATGTATATAATCACTAAATTTGTAAGTTTTGTACATTTAGTGTAATTTCATAGGCATATGACAATTATGTATTGATATTCCTGGAATATTTAGTTTATCTTGACTCCTGTATATATTACACATCCATAACATGTGAAACAAAAATGTTCTGTAAACTGAATGTGCTGTTGTTTAGCTGATATCTTATTTACATTGTATCTTTTATTTATGTAAGATATATTTCAACTGTGTACAAGCTGACACATTCCATATCATAAATATATTACTTATCCTTAACATGTGAAACACAATTTTCTGTTAATTGATTGTGCTGTTGTTTAGTTGATTTATATATACATTGTATCTTGTTATTGTATTTATACAAGTTATATTTGGACTATGTAGAATCTGACACGTTCCATATCCTTGCGATTCACTCGCTACCACGATCTATGGAACATGAAATGAAATAAATAAAAAATAAAATAAAATAGTGTACCCACGTTGTTCTAGAGAGAGTTGAAAGATCTTCGCAGCTGAGGCACTTTCCGTTACACCACTGCATTCTTCATATGTTTACTGACAGTTGCGTCCATGCAATTATTTCTTTTCGTTACTGGTACCCACTTTTGTGCATCCCTGGCAATGTTATGACAATACTTCAACATCGAGCACCTTCCTTGTATGAGTTCTTATAGCAGCTGCACAAGAAGTTTTGAATTTATGGTCCCTTTTCTGTCATTATCCGTCAAATGCTATGCAAACGTCGTTTTTACCATCATTTTCTGCAACTGGTTCCACTGTTACAGATTTCATTGATTCTTTTGCAGTTACTCTTACTGTTCCCTCTAAAGCATCTGTGTTGCTTGAAACGTTAGCAGGGGGGTGGGGGCATCAAAGATTCATAAGCGCACAAAAACTTTTTCCAGCTCTAGGGCCCTTATCGATTCATCTCAGTCCACAGAAATATCTGACGTTCGTCTCAGAAAGTTTATTGTTTTTATTTTTTCCTTTCTTAATCTCACAACGCAAACAAGGTACTTCCAAACAGAACTAAACCGCTCCTTTTGAAGACATTTTCAGAAATTATTGTATCTCCACAACACAAATTACTGCGTACAGTTTGATTAAAGATCGTTTTTAGTACATTTAAACCTACTATTAAACTGATACCACCGGCACTGGTTTCACTATACTTCATAATGTTCACAAGCTTCTTCTTGGAAGCACTTGGTAGTGAAGGACTTTGTTCAGTGTTCTTGACCAAAACTCATTCACTGGACGTAAACTTCCAAAAGGACATGTTCTGTAGAATTTATTTCCCTTACTACTTCTCTTCTTAAATATTCCTTTTGGTGGAGTCATATTAATGAGCAACAAGTCCAAATACACACAATGAAAGGTATGATGCGCCTTAAAAAACGTGGATGATACCATGCATTGTATCATAAACAGGAAGTGATATCACAGCAACCAATACAGCCAACCTATAGTGCTCAGAGCCATTTGAACCATTTTCTTACTGCTACTTAGGATTTTCTCTGTCCTAGGTCTAATGCAAATAGAATTTCACATTCACGAGGTGCTTTCCACTGTTCTTGACAAATATCAGCAACTTGTAATCACTGCGAGTAACAACTTTGTGATGATTATGGTACAGGTTTTCAGCGTGTTAAGGTGGTGTAATGCTGTCAAACTGCTTACAGTAACGTTAATGGTGGCGCACATAATCTAGCACCGACTACCTGAGTAAAGATAGTGTGGTGGCGCCGTCGCTTCTCTTTATTTGGCATCAGCTTGAGTAATCTGATTTAACGAACATAGTACTACATTCACGAGCTGCTAATGATACAGTATGACTACGGAGATCATTGTGTAGGTATTACATTAATTGTACAGTGAATTGCTCGACAAATATTACTGTCACTACACTGGTACTCTATGTTGTACTTGGTTAAGTGATCAACTCACTGCAATCGTGCTTCTACTGTTCGTAATTACTTGTATACTGACCATTCGTTATTTGACTAAATACGCACTACAATATGATTTGCATGTATATGACATGGGTTAGCGCTTCACAAAGCAATGACTACGGAATGGATCTTGTTGAAATCCTGTTACATTGATGGCAAGAAAAATGTTCGCAAATCAGCTGTATTGCCTCAAAAACAGTTGCATCTTAAATATCGAAGGACAGACGTCGACACTGTCACAGGGCGTTCAAATACAGCGACAGCGGCAGATGAAAATTTGTGCCGGACCGTGCTTCGAACCTGGACCTCCTGCTTACTAGGCAGACACGCTGACCATTGCACTATTGGGACACAACGGCCAAACTGCCTACAGGACCTACCTACACACGCTCCTCGTCAGACGCAAATTCCCATCTTTGCCGCTTACCACATACGCGGTACTCCCCCCCCCCCACGCGGTCCGTTGTTCCACTCGTTCGCAGCAACACTGTATTCCCGCGAGGGTTCGGACGATGCGCTGAGTCTTGCACTGAAAACTTTCGATGGCCAGTCGAAACCCGAATAATTATACAGGATGTTTCAGGAGGAATAGTAAATATTGTAGGAGGTGGTAGTATAGACAAATACAGAAAAAAATGCCATATAACATGCGTCCAATTTTTATTGAGTACATACAGCTGGGTTCAATGCATTTTCGTTTCGTTTGTTGGTCCTTACAGGACCCTGTTGTCTACACTTCTTTGAAAAGGAGCTTCGAGCTTTATTTGAAGAGGTTCTTATGGCTACAAGAATGCGTATGTTCCTCCAGCATGACGAGGCTCCTGCACATTGTAGTCGTCAGGTGACTCATCATCCAAACCTAACATTTCCCGAAGTCCGCCTCCGTAGCGCAGCGGTAGCGTTACCGCTTACCATGCAAGGGGGCCCGTGTTCGATTCCCGGCAGGGGACTGGGTGTTGTGTGTCCTTCATCATCATCACTGACACGCAAGTCGCCGAAGTGGCGTCAACTAAAAAGACTTTGCAATACGGCGGCCGAACCCCGAAGGGGATATCTCGGCCAATGAATGCCATACGATCATTTCATTTCCCCGGTAGGTGCAACAGTAGGTGGGGGCACTTTTCTTGGCCACCAAGGTCCCCGGACCTTATCCCTTTCGATTTTTGCCTATGGGGATGGTTGAAAGGCGAAGCGTACAAAGAAAAAGTAAACCCACGAGCCGATTTGATGGTTCGGATTATGAATAGTACAGCCCTCATTAAAGATGACCTTAGAACAGCTACACGTGTTGTTATCAAGAGAAGTCAAAAGTGCATGGAAGTTCGTGGGGGAAATTTTTAAAATTAACTTTGGAAGTCATTTGCCTTTGCTTCAGTTTGTCGGGATTGCGTACTAACAGCTGTATCTTTGTACTCAGTAAAAAGTGAACATATTTATATGTAATTTTTTATGCAATTCGTCATACTACCACCTGCTAAAATGTCTACTGTTCCTCCTGAAACACCCTGTATATGCATATATGTGTGGTGTCTGTTCTTTCGGGCATGACAAATAGAAAAGGCACCACGAACCCGGGTTCGAACCCGGTCAGGCACAAATTTTTATCTGTCGCCGCAGCTGTATTTTAACGCTCTGTGACAGCCTGGACATCTGTCCTTCGAAATTTAATTGATTAACAAAGCTGGCTGTTTCGATTCGTGGTGTCTGTTCTTCTTTCGAACATGCTTGAAAGAACAGACACCACACACACACACACACACACACACACACACACACATGCACACTCACTCACTTCTATCTTAAGTGCTATTCGGAAAATGTTTGGCAGTTCAGTGATAGAGGCGGACTGAAGCTGCATTCACCTACTCATTGCACTGGATAATAGTTGTAATTTTCTGAACAATTCATGTTTAATAAGTGACAGCGATTTGAAAAATTTACGTTGCGAGATGGCTACTTTATACGTTAATTATAGTGTCTCTCATCGTCTACTAAATGGGAAACCTGCTTCTTTCTACCCTAGCCTATACTACAGCAATGAGAGAATGTTCACATTCTTGATACCTCACTGAATGTGCAACTGCAACTGTAGCCAAAGATTCAAATCCCACTGGAAAATTATATTTCAAGTCAGATGGTTTTTCTCCTCCTCTACTGTCACTGAAAAAGATCACAACGAAAAGAACAGGAATCCTACGAAACCCTAGAGTTCCTACTGCGGCGCTGATGAAAAAAGTAGTTTTTCATAATTATCAGATGACAGATGGAGTTTATCAGATTTAACTAATTATGACTGAATTATTAATTGTTGGTTCGCAGGCGCTTTTCTGTCGTTTATTTAACAATTTTTTGAGTGTAAGAGCTGGAAGAACAGAAACATCAGATTTTCGCCATACGGAATATTCGAATTCACCTTTCAGTCTTCACGTTTCGAGCAACAGCAGAATATCCGTCAGAAGAGCTGACAACAAGAAGCTAGGTCATGACTGTCTTCTGGCGGGTGTGCCAATGACAGTGATCACAATAATAATATTGTATAGCAAACATGCGTTGCCAGCTCAACCACTGGAGAAGCTCCAAAATTGTGAATCGCGTCTGATGAATACGCTTTCAAGGTTTCGGTCCGATTAAGACAGTAAAACACAAATAATTATCGCATTTATTAATTTATGACGTTCCGTTTGCACTCAGTGCACCGATGTATTACAAGTAAGTATACTCTAGCCCCTAGTTACAGAAATGCGAATAAGACTAATTGACATATAATGAGGATATTCCGGTCCTTGACACCCACAACTTTGAGACGAAGCTATAGTCATTTCCGAGGTCACTCACAGAACACATCAGAACTTCCTGGCAGTATAACTGAAACTTGGCAACAATGCAGAATATGTTTGGCAACTCTGTGACGACGAGTTACTTCCTTGATGGCACAGAAGTAACACGCTAAATTCACTTGATATTATAATGTCATTTCAGTTGAATAATGTGAGTGATTTTCTCTCGAGATGTGATATAAGGATATCAGTTAATACTTTTGAGTCAACGAAAATCGTACCACACGGGAAATACAGCTACTCTCGTCTCTTATGTTGAGATTCACCTACCATAGCGGCAACTGCGCCAATAAGTAAGACATATCAGCCGCACCACTCCGCTAGGGCCGAGGTAACGTGCTTGCCTACCATCTACATCTACATCCATACTCCGCAAACCACCAGACGGTGTGTGGCGGAGGGTACCTTGAGTACCTCTATCGGTTCTCCCTTCTATCCCAGTCTCGTATTGTTCGTGGAAAGAAAGATTATCGGTATGCCTCTGTGTGGGCTCTAATCTCCCTGATTTTATCCTCATGGTCTCTTCGCGAGATATACGTAGGAGAGAGCAATATACTGCTTGACTCCTCGGTGGAGGTATGTTGTCGAAACTTCAGCAAAAGCCCGTACCGATCTACTGAGCGTCTCTCTTGCAGAGTCTTCCACTGGAGTTTATCATCTCCGTAACGCCTTCGCGATTACTAAATGATCCTGTAACGAAGCGCACTGCTCTCTCTTCGATCTTCTCTATCTCTTCTATCAACCCTATCTGGTACGGATCCCACACCGGTGAGCAGTATGCAAGCAGTGGGCTAACAAGTGTACTGTAACCTACTTCCTTTGTTTTCGGACTGCATTTCCTTAGGATTTTTCCAATGAATCTCAGTCTGGCATCTGCTTTACCGACGATTAATTTTATATGGTCATTCCATTTTAAATCACTCCTAATGCCTACCCCCAAATAATTTACGAAATTAACTGCTTCCAGTTGCTGACCTGCTATATTGTAGCTAAATGATAAAGGACCTTTCTTTCTATGTATTCGCAGCGCATTACACTTGTCTACATTGAGATTCAATTGCCATTCCCTGCACCGTGCGTCAATTCGTTGCAGGTCCTCCTGCATTTCAGTACAATTTTCCATTGTTGCAACCTCTCGATATACTACAGCATCATCCACAAAAAGCCTCAGTGAACTTCCGATGTTATCCACCAGGTCATTTATATATATTGTGAATAGCAACGGTCCTACGACACTCCTCTGCGGCACACCTGAAATCACTCTTACTTCGGAAGACTTCTCTCCATTGAGAATGACATGCTGCGTTCTATTATCTAGGATCTCTTCAATCCAGTCGCACAATTAGTCTGATAGTCCATATGCTCTTACTTTGTTCATTAAACGACAGTGAGGAACTGTACCAAACGCCTTGCGGAAGTCAAGAAACACGGCATCTACCTGGAGACCCGTGTCTATGGCCCTCTGAGTATCGTGAACGAATAGCGTGAGCTGAGTTTCACACGATCGTCTTTTTCGAAACCCATTCTGATTCCTACAGATTAGATTTCTCGTCTCCAGAAAAGTCATTATACTCGAACATAATACGTGTTCCAAAATTCTACAACTGATCGACGTTAGAGATATAGGTCTATAGTTCTGCACATCTGTTCGACGTCCCTTTCTTGAAAACTGGGATGACCTGTGCCCTTTTCCAATCTTTCGGAACGCTACGCTCTTCTACAGACCTACGGTACACCGCTGCAAGACGGGAGCAAGTTCCTTCGTGTACTCTGTGTAAAATCGAACTCGTATCCCATCAGGTCTAGCGGCCTTCCCTCTTTTGAGCGATTTTAATTGTTTTTCTATCCCTGTCATCTGTGCGACAATCTCGGGAAGGAACTTCAGTGCAGTCTTCCTCTGTGAAACAGCTTTGGAAAAAGACATTTAGTATTTCGGCCTTTGGTCTGTCATCCTCTGTTTCACTAGCAGTTTGATCACAGAGTGTCTGGACATTTTGTTTTGATCCACCTACCGCTTGACATAAGACCAAAATTTCTTAGGATTTTCTGCCAAGTCAGGACATAGCACTTTACTTTCGAATTCGTTGAACGCTTCTCGCATAACTCTCCTCACACTACATTTCGCTTCGTGTAACTTTTGTTTGTCTACAAGGCTTTGGCATTCTGTTGTCGTTCGCCTTTCGAGACTCGCTGAGCGCGATATTTTTAATTCTTTTGTAGCAGAGCTATAAGCAGGCAGATATAAGCTCAATAAGGGAATCGTTAGGCAACGCTCGAGCAAAATTCGCCTTCCTTCTTTCAGTATCCCTTAGTGTCAGAGCGAAAACCTTACGGTACTGCAAAATTCCTAATACCACTTTTGTTTTTTGCCGAGATATTTTTTGTTGTTGTGAATACATAAGTTTATGTATGAACTGCCACATTTTCATAATACTTGAGGGTGATACAGGACATGAAGCAAATACAGACCTTTTCGAAGTCAAAAGTTGGTAATATCCTACTAATTCGTGTTAAAATAGGAACAGTTGTCTTACAGACAATGCTTTATTAAGATAGACTGCCGTAGTGATGTTTCTGTAGTAAGCTGAATTTAATTATTTGTATTAGTACAGTGAATGTTTTAATTGTTTTCCATTAGTTAATTAAGCACGAGTATAATCATCAAAGAGAAGTTAATCAGCAACAGTATATTCTTTCACAATATTTAAAACAATCTGACAATGCTAAAGTAGCTTACAAATTCTACGCCTGTAGAAACCTAGTGGTTCTAAGGATGTCATTAAACCAGATAGTTTGAAGAGAATTTTCGTCTATAAATGAATTGCCTTGACGGTTGACCGATCAAGAGTGGGAAAGGTAAAAGTTTAAGAGTATACGATCAGAGGGATGACTTCCCTATCAATACAAGTGCCTGGGAGATGACTTCCCTGTCAATCTCCTGGATTGTTTTGTTTCTCAAATCAACAGTGTGTGTTATCATGCAGTAGCACACGTGATGTAGTTTTGTCGGTCGATTTTCTTACACTGCGACCGAAAGGTGCCTCAGTTGTCGGCAACAAATTCCAGCCGTGATAGACACGCCCTTGGGGAAGAATTCATAGTGCAAAACACACTTTTGGAGCTATCAGATTCTGAACCTTGTCTGTCTCTTGAATGCAAATGTCGCATGATGGTTAAATGGTAATCCATCACTTATATTGGTAGTCGAGACTTCCTTAACGTGGAAAATCATTCATGCCAGAACGATCTTTGTTGAAACAAGAATATCTTTTACAGGCGTATTTTTCCCAAAAGCACTCGCTCCACACACAGTTCAAATCTTTCGAGCTGCCTCCTCTGCATTTACCCCGGTATGATACAAAAAAAAAAAAATAATGTGTTGCAGATGTTACATAGCTGAGAGATGGAAAGAGCACTTTCGACAGCTGCTAAATTGTGATGAACCCGAACTGCAGTTTGACTTCCAGTACCCAATTACAGCCGATGCAGACTATCCCCCACCTACCCTGGATGAGATAAAAACCAGAATCAGACACCTTAAACAGAATAAGGGTCCAGGTGAAGATGGAATACAGGCTGAAATGATCCTGGCAGGACGAGAGAAACTTGCAGAAAAAATACACCGACTGATGCAGGCAATATGAACCAAAGAAGAACTACCAGGAGAATGGAAAACAACTCTGATTTGTCCAATACATAAGAAGGGCGACAAACTGAAATGTGACAACTATCGAGGAATCGCCCTGCTTAACTTCTGCTATAAGATCCCGTCCAATTGCCGCATACAATAAATTCAGCCAGTGGCAGAATCGGTGATTGGGGAGTACCAGGGAGGTTTCCGGCCAGGACGGTCAACAGTAGATCACATCTTCAGTCTCCGGCAGCTCACTGAGAAACTGGGTGAATATGGTAAAGATTTGCATATTTTATTCGTTGATTTCAAGAAAGCCTACGATTGCCCACATCGCAAGAGCCTGCTCAACTGTTTAAGGGAGTCTGGCATAGCAGAGAAACTCATCAATCTGATAAAGATTTGTCTGAACGAAACATGTGCAAAGGTGAAGATGGGAAATCGCGTAACTGAGGAGTTTGAATGGTGACAGGACTCAGGCAAGGAGATGGGTTGTCCCCTATCCTGTTCAACTTTGCCCTCGAGAAGATCGTACGTGAGACCTTCCAAGAGAACGAAGGGATTGAAATCGAACGAAAGAGGCTGGCATACTTAGCCTATGCAGACGACATCTGTTTACTCTCTAGGTCGGAAGAGGAGTTGGAGCAAATGACCAAAGCACTAAAGGAGGCTGCCAGCAAATTTGGGCTAAACATAAACGAAGCCAAGACAGAGTACCTCGTTATGACGCGTGGTCATTTTCAGACTGCTGATCATCTACAATCACTGCAGGTTGGGGGCCATTCCTACAAGAGAGTGCAAGAATTCAAATACCTAGGGGCACTTTTCATTGAGAACTCTTCATGTGAAGCAGAGATCAATGCCAGAATACACGCAGGAAACCGATCTTAGCCTAGCACAACTGCTTCGGTCCAAATCTCTCTCCAGACAGTTCAAGATTCGACTGTACAAAACCCTGATCCAGCCTGTTGTTCTATATGGCAGTGAGACATGGAGTATCCGGAAACAGGACTTCCATAAGCTCCTTGTTTTTGAGAGAAAAGTGCTTCGGAAGATCTTCGGTCCGGTTCTGGATGCAGATACAGGGGAATGGAGGATCAGATACAACCAAGAGCTTGAGCCCAACATAGCAGGAACTGTCAAAGCCAAACGAATGCAGTGGGCCGGCCATGTGGCCCGGAAGGAGGATCACAGATGGCCTCGGAAGCTCCTGGATTTCACACCTACAGGAAAGAGACCCCCAGGGAGACCCAAGCAGCGTTGGAGGGATGGACTCCATGAAGATTTAAACCAAGTGTCAATAGATGTGGACGAATGGCGGATAGCAGCAATGGACAGAATACAGTGGAGGTGGAAACTTGAAGATGCATGCGGTACACTGGGCCTGATCACGCAGTAGTAGTAGTAGTAGTAGATGTTACACCTTTTACCACGTGCGACCTAAGTTTGCAATGTTTAACAGTAGTTCCTGATTTTCAAGTATGCATAATCCAATGCTAAACTGCAACATGTTAACTAGAACTTCTAATTCGAAAATGACAGTTGATACATACAATGACAGCACCGCGCCGTGTTCATCTGGGTGGCGCCCGATTTCAAGCGGCGGGTGGCTTCCTGGCCGGTGGCCGGTAGCCGCTGCAGCGCCAGGAAACGCTCGAGCGAAAGCTGTTCTGATCGCGACGCAGCCACGAGCTGTCCTTCGGAATTGTTTCTAGGCGTATTTTTCATTACTGGTGGGTAGAATGTGAAGTGAATAATCTTCGATGTTCAGTCAGACTCATAACTTTAGACGAGGGACGAGACATGGGGAAAAAAAAGAAAATATGGGTGGACGCGAAAGCGTGACTAAAAACTTAGAATGCACGACAATTACCACTTTTTTACACATTTTGTTCGTTGTTAGTCGTTGAATTTGTTCGGGGCGGACGTCAGATGATGCTTGTTCAAGTTAAGGGGCTCCGGAACGCCCTATACTTGCAATGTTAAAATAACGCTTATAAATTACATCTTTCCTCACAAAGTATTTCAGGTAGGAAGTTTAACTTTTTACAGATTATTTATTGGAATATGGGCTACAACTTAACACAGGGATTTTACAAAATTTTAGTTCAGTTAATAAAGATGATTTTTTTTCAATTGTAATGAAAATTCACAACATTTTTTTGCAATTTTTTATTTATATATTCAAAAATATACAGTTTTTTGGAAAAAGGCTGTGTTAAATTATGCAGAAGGTACTGTGTAACATTTACTGAAAGTTTGAAACAAATATGTTTGGAAGATCCTTAGAAAACATGTAATTAGTATGAGAAAATAAAAGTTTTGGGAATCGAGCGACAAAGATTGGATTAACTTTTTAGTGCATTCCAGGTCCATAGGATGGATTATCTTCATCCTCTGCAAACTCCTCCTCCAGCTTCCTCTTGTTCCTCCTCCTGTTTACTCTTGCTTGTATTTCTAGACTCTTTACAGCCCTGTCTGCAGCCCGAAGGCGTTCCTTGTCTAAAGCAAGCATCGTTCGTTGTTGTGTTCGTAGATTTTGCTACCATTTTCTTCAGTGGCAGTTACTGCAACACTGTTCCAAAAGGTGGTCATGTATGAACACTTATCACATTTCAGTTGTATTTCACTAGCAAGTCCTACGTGCTTTATTATGGAGAGTTCCAGACCAACTTCACTACAATGAATGCATCTTACACAGTTTGAAAAAATTCCTTTGAGAACCGACATATCAAATATTTCATTCACATCCGATTCGCCCATAAAACATTCATAGTTTTCACTCATTGAACCAAGCTTCTTCTGTGAAGTATTTTCTTTCCCACTTTGACTGCTATGGGCAGGTGTACTTGAGAGGTTAGGTTCACTCACTTGGTTATCGTCTTTATTGTTTACAGTAATAACACATACCTTTGGCTTTCCAACATTTCTCCTTTTCTTAAAAGCCTTCAGAGGATTTCTAATAACTTTACTTTTACTCATTATTATACTTCAACAAAACGGAAACTCAAGAAACAGAATTAATTACGAATATTTTCGAGATAACGACAGAGTAAATAAACATGAAACAATCGACAATCACACCAGCGATATATTTTGAACCATCACAGGTTAGCCACAACACATACTTTATCTCACATCACTAAAATGTACCTGATGAACACGGACGTTAATAATAACACCATTTGACAGCAGTTTAACAGCGCCACAGTGGGTCACGCCCATGTAGAACACATTTCAAAAAAAATTTAAAAATAGTTGTAGTCTTCGGAATTGAATAAATTATATATCTATTAAAAGGTACTAGTCTGCAGATTCAGAAAACGCAAAAAAGTAAAAATTAAACTCTTCATGATTTTGAGACTTTCTGGAGCCCCTTAGTCTTTGATCCATTAACTCAGTTTTTATTATTATTATTATTATTACTATTACAGAGGGCAACTAACAGTCTAACCAAACACGCTGAGCTACCGTGCCGGCTACAACAATTTCTCATGAGGTTATATTGGCCACCGTAAGTGAACGACTCGGACTTAGTCTCTGTGGCGCCCGGCCTGCGGTCAATTTTTATGTCTAAGACTGTACATGCCGATTGAGGGAAAGTGGAGAGCGTGGATACTAGGAAACAGATTCTGAGGTGCATGCATCGAGAAACATGTACGCTTGTCGGCATAAACAGCCATTAAGCGTTAGCACATTGAAATTACTTACGAATTACAGAAATATATAAAATGTTGAAAAAGACAAATACAAAATAAAATATTCTAGTATATATTAAGATCCTTATAGGACATTAGAAAATTATCGTACGAAAATAATTACGTCTGTGTACAGGTACGTTATTATAAGCATGATGACAGTAAACAGATTAATATTGCCTCCAGTACATCAACATACGAAAAGTAATAGTGCCAGTGCATAAGCACGCTATTAAACATAATGAAAGTAAAGAGCAAAAATTCATAGGTCCCTTTATAGTGATAAATGTAACAAAAGCGGGTGGCATCAATATCTTAGTGCAACATAAACTGAGAAAGGAAACTGTATGACCAAAAAATTATGTAACAGAATTTTGAGGAAATGAACCATGTGCGAAGTCTACGCGCACTCGTGTGAAGATTTTTTAGTGAACAGCAAGGGCTTGAAGCCATCGAAAAATTGTCTACATGCAAGCTGCAGCTGGTCGTTTAGTAAATTCTCATCTCTGCGCTCTAGATGTTTAAAGATCTCTAGTTGTTCGCCCTTTGACTTCTCTGTGAAGAATAGCTGTCCCCCAAAATTTTCGGAGTGTGGTTGGCAATCAGCAGGTGTTCAGCAAACGTAGAGTTATGTATGTTTGCTCCTTTCTTTCCTAACAGATGTTCTTTATATCTTGTCCTCACAGCTCTGTCCACAGGGGACAGGAAAAAAACGACAAGCTGTCTTACCGCTGTGTTGTTCATTCAGCCATAGAATTTAAGGGCCCTACTGTCGTGAAAGGACATTATTGTGTTTTAGTTCAAATGTTCAAATGTGTGTGAAATCTTATGGGACTTAACTGCTAAGGTCATCAGTCCCTAAGCTTACACACTACTTAACCTAATTTATCCCAAGGACAAACACACACACCCATGCCTGAGGGAGGACTCGAACCTGCGTCGGGACCAGCCGCACAGTCCATGACTGCAGCGCCTTAGACCGTGTGTTTTTGTGTTCATAATCTTCTTCGCACTGTTTTAGTTAATGTAAACTGATGTTACTAAAATAATACATAAATACACCAGATCAGACACGGTGAATATATTCTGACAGAACTCAGAAGTCCGACTTGTGTTTTGCTCATAAATTAAAACAAATATATGTACTGCAGTGCACTACTTAGTTTTTAGTTGCTTGCATTAAACCATCGTTGGTCACTTTGCAGAAAGGAAAGCTAACGGCTCATTGCCATCGAAGATATCAGAGCAGAACTCTAGCTTGATTGGACTAGATTCGGGAATGATATACGCAGTGGCCTTTCTTGAAGGAACTCTTCCATTATTCACTTGAAGCGATAGAGAGAAATCACGGAAGCAAATAGCAAAGACTGGACGTGGTCATTTACCCTGGTTCTCCAATCTGTGAGTCCAATGTCTTCCCCACTTTGTCTTATCGCTCAGGAAACCAGCTTCTTACCATTGTTGTCAAATGCACCCAATACTTTTACTTCCCCATTTTCAACGTACCACTGCGTTTGCGTTTGATACAGCGCATTATCTCAGTCGTTGGTGTCCCACTACTGGGAAATTTTGACTCTGCCATAAACTCAAAATACTTTTCGTGCAGGTTACTGCATTTTTCAGAGGAGGACCATTGACATCACTTTCAAAACAGGTCTTGACGGTGCACACTGCTCACAGCGTTTTCCGCCCGTGTGTCAGCTCGGCCTGTCAACAGGTTATGCCCTTTCCCGTTATCTAGTAGCGTAGTTTTCCAGAGGGAACGGCACAGCGGTCTTGGCTGACCTTTACAGTTCTGCTGCTTGACGTAATAGCTCGCTAACGCTGCTGTTTCTAAGCCGGAGCACACGCAGCCACGCAGGTTCTAGATCATCCGCCCACACAACATCTTACAACGGCATTAGTGCCAACTTAGAAATGTTCTGTGCTATTTACAGGCAGCGTTTAGACGTAAAATGGATGGGAGCGAGAAAGCGGACGTGGAGGAGCTGCTAGCTAATACTGCATTCACGGGTACGAAAAACTGCACAAAACAGGTTGTGGACTACAACTGTTGCCTAAGTAGTTAAATCTCAATAATTATGCCGAAAATACACTTATGACTGTACAGAACCAACCGCGAATTGTTATTCATACCAAAGTGGTGGTTTGACTCTAGTGAAATCAGTTCCAACAAGTGGATTGGGCAGCAAACATTAACAGCAATCAAGGGGCCAAGTCTAGTTTTGCTGAGGAGAGATAAGATGATACTTAGAATAGTGTATAATGTGAAAACAATCAGAAGCGGAATCACCAAGGACATATAAAAGTTAGGAGGAAAGTAAAAACAAGCCACGAAGAGCTGTTTCCAAGGATGTTCTATATGAATGTGAAGCTGAGATGGGCGATCCACCACTTGGTATGAGACACAAGTTGAACATGTGGAAGTCGTTCAGTGTCGGATGGACTTTCCATTATAGCACATATCACTGCGCGACCAATCACTGAATTCCATCATACTAAAGCCACAAGTGGAGGAAAGGTTTCCAACCAGATTTCTGCGAAGCACTGTGGACTTTTTATTGTACATTTTCTGTGTTTAAACTCCATTCAAATTTTCTTTTCTGTTATGACATTGGAAGTAAAGCGGTGCTTAGGACCTACGCTATGTGATCAAAAGCATCCGGACACCTGGTTGGAAATTACTTACGAGTTCGTGGCGCCCTCCATCGGTAATGCTGGAATTCAATATGGTGTTGGCCCACCCTTAGCCCTGATGAGAGCTTTCACTCTCACAGGCATACGTTCAATCAGGTGCTCGAAGGTTCCTTGGAGAATGGCACCCCATTCTTCATGGAGTGCTGCGCTGAGGAGAGGTATCAATGTCGGTCGGTGAGGCCTGGCACGAAGTCGGCGTTCCAAAACATCCCAAAGGTGTTCTGTAGGATTCAAGTCACGACTCTGTGCAGGCCAGTCCATTACAGGGATGTTATTGTCGTGTAATCAATCCGCCAAGGGCCGTGCATTATGAACAGGTGCTCGATCGTGTTGAAAGATGCAATCGCCGTTCCCGAATGGCTCTTAAACAGTGGGAAGCAAGAAGGTGCTTAAAACATCAACGTAGGCCTCTGCTGTGATAGTGCCACGCAAAACAACAAGGGGTGCAAGCCCCCCTCCACGAAAAACAAGACCATACCATAACACCACCTCCTCCGAATTTCACTGCTGGCACTACACCTGCTGGCAGATGACGTTCACCGGGCATTCGCCGAACCCACATCCTGCCATCTGGTTGCCACATTGTGTACCGTGATTCGTCATTCGACACAACGTTTTTCCGCTGTTCAATCGTCCAATGTTTACGCTCCTTACACCAATCGAGGCGTCGTTTGACATTTACCGGCGTGATGTGTGGCTTATGAGCAGCCGTTCGACCATGAAATCCAAGTTTTCTCACCTCCCGCCTAACTATCATAGTACTTGCAGTGGATCCTGACGCAGTTTGGAGTTCCTGTGCGATGGTTTGAATAAAAGTCTGCCTATTACACATTAGACTCTCTTCAACTGTCGGCGGTCTCTGTCAGTCAACAGACGAGGTCGGCCTCTACGCTTTCGTGCTGTACGTGTCCCTTCACGTTTCCACTTCACTATCACTTCGGAAACAATGGACCTAGTGATGTTTAGGAGTGTGGAAATCTCACAGACGTATGACACAACTGACACCCAATCACCTGACCATGTTCGGAGAGTCCCGCGGAGTGCCCCATTTTGCTCTCTCACGATGTCTAATGACTACTGAGGTCGCTGATATGGAGTACCTGGCAGTGCAGTGCATCGAATATGAAAAACGTATGTGTTTGGGGGTGTACGGATAGTTTTGATCGCATAGTCTAACATAATCAGTGCCAAAACTGACACTGGCAGTTTGACAGTGCCAAAGTAAACAGTTTTGCCAGTAGTGGTGCCATTAACGATACCTACTGGTAACCACTAACGACATAGTCTGCACTTAAAATTATTAAAGTTGCCTGATGGTCGAAGTGGTAAGAAACAAGGATCTCTCTTATCTACATCTACATACATACTCCGCAATCCACCACACTGTGCGTGGCGGAGGGTACCTCGTACCTCAACTAGCATCTTCTCTCCCTGTTCCACTCCTAAACAGAACGGCGGAAAAATGACTGCCTATATGCCTCTGTACGAGCCCTAATCTGTCTTATCTTATCTTTGTAGTCTTTCCGCGAAATATAAGTTGGCGGCAGTAAAATTGTACAGCAGTCAGCCTCAAACGCTGATTCTCTAAATTTCCTCAGTAGCGATTCACGAAAAGAACGCCTCCTTTCCTCTAGAGACTCCCACCCGAGTTCCTGAAGCATTTCCGTAACACTCGCGCGATGATCAAACCTATCAGTAACAAATCTAGCAGCCCGCCTCTGAATTGCTTCTATGTCCTCCCTCAATCCGACCTGATAGGGATCCCAAACGCTCGAGCAGTGCTGAAGAACAAGTCGTATTAGTGTTTTATAAGCGGTCTCTTTTACAGATGAACCACATCTTCCAAAAATTCTACCAATGAACCGAAGACGACTATCCGCCTTCCCGACAACCGTCATTACATGCTTGTCCCACTTCATATTGCTCTGCAATGTTACGCCCAAATATTTCATCGACGTGACTGTGTCAAGCGCTGCACTATTAATGGAGTATTCAAACATTACGGGATTATTTTTCCTATTCATCTGCATTAATTTACATTTATCTATATTTAGAGTTAGCTCCCATTCTTTACACCAATCACAAATCCTGTCCAAGTCATCCTGTATCCTCCTACAGTCACTCAACGACGACACCCTCCCGTACACCACAGCATCATCAGCAAATAGCCGCACGTTGCTATCCACCCTATCCAAAATATCATTTATGTAGACAGAAACCAACAGCAGAACTACCACACTTCCCTGGGGCACTCCAGATGATACCCTCACTTCCGATGAACACTCACCATCTTACCAGCAGGTCCTGGCGGTACATCAATATGACTTGCTTCATTCTGAATGTTACAACTGAAACGTCCCCTTAGAAAAATTTTACAAGACTGTGCTTATCCTGACACACAATATTTTTAGCGCAACGCAATCTGACTTTCAAAAATCCCTACAAAAGAATGGCCCTGACTAACATTAACCTATACCTTTCACCAATCACTTACCTCACAAAAATCTTCGTTACTCGAATTACTGCAATACAGCGAGCGCCACTACTGCCAGCTAAATAAAAGATTCAAACTACTGAAGGCACTAACTACTGATAGGCATAGTTAGCAAATGAAAGATTTTAATAGAGAACAAACAATGTATTTACCTTAATAGTCATATATAGCAGTTCATGACATCCAGTCTTACAAATTTCAAAACTCCGCCATCTCTCTCCCCACATCCACCACTGCTGGCGGCTCACCTCCAACTGCGCAACGCTACGCGCTGTTCACATCCAGCTGCCGCTGCTCAACACTACAATGGCAGACAACAATGCAAACTATCCATAGACTGCACACAGCACAGCCAGTGATTTTCATACAGAGCGCTACGTAACGTTGCCAATAAGAAAACATAAACAGCCTACTTACACAACGGTCTCAGATTTGATCCCGAGTTTTTCTTTACTCTAATTTTGTCTGTTTCTTAGTACTTTCGTCTGGCGGCCAGCAAACAATAAAAAGGTCGCGGTACAGGTCGTACAACTGAAGCGATGTAATCACCAGCGAATAGGGGACGAGTAGGAGAGTTCGCCTGCGCTCGTTACCTGCCGCAGCTGGCAGCTAGCCTGCTGGGTGCGGGAACGGCCGCGTGTGTACCGCGCAGGGCGGCTTCCGGCGTCGGCAGCTGCGCCAAGGTCCCCGCGTCCCGAGCTGAGCCACCGTGTCCGCAGGAAACAACACGAAGGGAGCTCCATAAGCTTTTCGTTGCAGGTTGAACTGAGATACAACCCGTCAGGATAGCCGAGAGCGCTAACGCGCTGCTTCCTGGACTCGGGTCGGCGCTCCGGCCCCGTACAACACCGACTCGAAGGAAGGCCTCGGCGCTTGTTGGTGACGTCACGTCAGCTAGGCACGGTGAACGCCAGGTCTGTTGCAGGCAGAAACGCCTGGGCGTGCTTATCACTATAAATCTCTTATTTTTGGGCAAAATGTTTGGTATTGTTTTGGATTCTGCAGTTTTATTTAGATGAAAGATTTTCTTACTATCGTAAAGCTACAAATGAAGATTATAGTTCTGTATTACTGAATCCTATCGAAACAAAGTAGATCAATATGAGAAAATGCTTTGCCCCATTGCAAGCTTCGGAAATTTTACATTCAAGTAACTATCTTTACTTGATCCATTTTGCTATCGAAACTTACCCCAACCCCCCTTACAATTAACTCGTTTCTTTTATTTATTTATTTATTTTCGTTTGACATTGTCACTGGAAATGTGAACTAATTTACACGTGTAAATGTCCAACTGTTGCCAGTCATTAGATTACAGTCGTTTTCAACGAAAGGAATACTAAACAGGAAACAAAATATCTTCATTCATCGAAAATACTGCTGAGCTTAAATTTTTTTTAAACATGCACATTAGAAAAGATAACTATTCCCCTCTTGCAACTGAAAGGAGGAACTTTATAAGATAAAAAAATTTTATTTGATAAAACAAGTTTATCTCTTTTTCCTCTTCTTCTGCCCCCACCCGCTCCCCCAACGTGTACAACATATTTCATTAGCATTCAGTGCTCCTCACCCCATAGTCCACCAAGATACCTACAGAAGAGCACCAATATGTTCACAGTTTCTTGTAAAAGCAACCCAGTACAAACGTAACTTCCTCAGATTTACAAATAAGGTAAAGAAGCACGAATTCTGTTGCTGCTGGACCATGAAGTTGTTTTTGTATGTCAGTCCTTAAAACAGGTGGTAATTTAAGTTCAGGAGTACACTATTTGTTAAGAAGTGTAATGAACTGCACAATTAATTGATTGCAGAAATCTCTCAGAACAGTGTGTGTTAGTCAACTACCGCCAATAGTTTCACATTTTCCTGTGTCAGAGAGGGAGACACCACCATTATGAGTATGCCTGCAACAGACCTGGCGTTCGCCGTGCCTAGCTGACGTGACGTCACCAACAAGCGCCGAGGCCTTCCTTGGAGTCGGTGTTGGCTGAACCGCCTAGTCCGCACCTCGCCGCCTCACCTCCGCAACTGCACTCAACATCCGAGTAGCTTTAAAGAGTCTAGCTGGGTCGCAGGAGTGGCACTGGCTGACCTAACGCAGGCGTGCGACGCCGCAAGCCACGGGAAGCTATACGATATCCAGATCTTTTGTTTAATCCTCATCGTTGTGTAGTCTGTTTATTCGTTTGGGATTCACACAACTTTACAATAAAATTAAACCTAAGCATTTCAAAAAATCTTTTTTTTTTGTGTGATACATTCTCACCGTGACGTAATACTCGGTTCAATGTCGCATTGTTTGGAATAATAATGGGTTTCCTTTTTCACTGTTTCATTTCCAATTATGCAAAACCGTAAGGGGGTCCTCATGCGATCGATACTTATTGCTCAGTAATATTGTGTCAACACATTGCGCAGAAGCGCGAGACCAAGAACGGCACAATATTATTGCGCAGCACTTAAGAGCTAGACGCGTGACTTAGAATTCTAACTTCGTAGAGAACTTGTCGGCAATCGATGTTGTGGAACTCGCATATATTATAACTGCAGTCGCTACATGCTGCAAAAAGAAAGGCAAGAGGAAAAGGTGGCGGGCGAAAAACTGTGTGTGTGTGTGTGTGTGTGTGTGTGTGTGTGTGTGTGTGTGTGTGTGAGAGAGAGAGAGAGAGAGAGAGAGAGATAGAGAGAGAGAGAGAGAGAGAGAGAGAGAGAGGGGGGGGGGATTGATGTGTGTATGATAAATCCCTACCTTCGAAAAAATTCCTTCATGCACACCTCCTGGGTGTTACCACAGATGGTGTGTCGCTGATCTCATTTGTACTTACAAGGACAGGCCATGACTTTGTGACCACGGAATAACTTTGTAAACCTTTAGTAGGTCAATAAAACAACATAGTGTGGAATTTGTGTAAGGTGCGCTACTCTCACAATTCCGAGAAAATCGTAAGAGAAGTTTTACGCGTCTATTACATAAATCATGTAACTGTGCATTCATCATGGTCATATTGTTAAGAGTACGCGCAGACAAGAGTGTTTGGACTCACATTCGGGAGGACGACGGTTCAATCCCGCGTCCGGCCATCCTGATTTAGGTTTTCCGTGATTTCCCTAAATCGCTCCAGGCAAATGCCGGGATGGTTCCTTTCAAAGGGCACGGCCGACTTCCTTCCCCGTCCTTCCCTAATCCGATGAGACCGATGACCTCGCTGTCTGGTCTCCTTCCCCGAAACAACCAACCAACCAACAAGAGTGTTGCGTACGAGGCGACGGTTCGTATCTCGCAAATATTTACTTTTTTTAATCTATACTGTTTTTCATCACTGGTCTCATTATTTAATTTATATGACATTTGAGAGGCAATATAATGAAAAAATACACATGTACTTGCATGAAGTTTCAATTTATATTTTCCATGTCTGTATGACAAATAACGTCCTGCAACGTGTGATATCGAGAGCGCATCCGACAAGTAATTCTACATTACTCTTTTGGTCTGGCACACTGTGACTTATTATATTACTGACTGTGAATAACGTTATTCGCATCATTATTTATAGAGGTTTGACTTGGGCTTTCCTTGAAAATAGTAAATAGACAAATAATATATGAAATTCACTACTACTTCAAGAAAATGCGTGTGGTTTTTTTCACTATATCACTACTTCAAGAAAATGCGTGTGGTTTTTTCACTATATCACCTCTAAAAGTTATAAATTAAATAACGAGACCTGTGACGAAAAAACTATAGACGAAAAAGCAAGTGTTGGCGGAACTCGAACCGCCGCCTCGTCCGCGACCCACTTACCATGCGTGGGCGCTAGCCGCATGACCCAAATGAATTCTTTCGACAGGAACCTTTGTACAGATACATGATGTACATAATGGACGCGTAAAACTTCTCTTGCGACTTTCTCGGAGTTGCCAGAGTAGTGCACCTTACTACTTTCACACTATGTTCTTTTAATGGTCTTCTAAATGTGTAACAAATCTGAAGTAAGTCTGTGGTCTCAACATCGTGGCCTCCCCTTGTAAGACCGCAGTACACGCGAGGTGCCTGGTTGCTTCCACCGTCCTGATTGGAATCCATAAATTCTGACTAATGTCCACCAACCGGCAGTCTTCTGTAGTTGTCCCCTACGCAGAAAAAAAGCACGCAGGTCGTGAATCCGTTATCTTGAGGCTGTAATAAACTATTAGCGAGGAACTGTTACTGCATAAAAATTAAATTGTTTTTCTTTTTAAACTGGATGCCATTCGCTTTTTATTAGCATGGTAGAAGAAACCGCACAACTATACACCGAAGAGTCCAAAAGAGTGGTACACGTGCCCAATATCCTGTACGGCCCCCGCGAGCACGCCGAAGTGCCGCAACACGACGTGGCATGGACTCGGCCAATGTCTGAAGTTGTGCTGGAGGGAACTGACACCATGAATCCTGCAGGGCTGTCCATAAGTCAGAGTACGAGACGGTGGAGAACTCTTATGAACAGTACGTTGCAAGGCATCCCAGATATGCTTAATAATGATCATGTCTGGGGTGTTTGGTGGCCAGCGAAAGTGTTTAAACTCAGTAGAGGGTTCCTGGAGCCACACTGTAGCAATTCTGGACGTATTACCTGCTGTAATTGCCCAAGTCCGTCGGTGTGCACAATGGATATGAATAGGTGCAGGTGATCAGACAGGAAGCTTACGTACGAGTCACCTGTCAGAGTCATATCTAGACGTATCAGGGGACCCATATCACTCCAACTGCACACGCCCTACACTATTACAGAGCCTCCACCAGCTTGAACAGTCCACTGCTGACATGCAGGGTCCATGGATTCATGACGTTGTTTCCATACCCGTACATGTCCATCAACAGTCCAATGTCGGTGTTGACGGGTCGAGGCGAGGCGTAAAGTTTTATGTAATGAAGTCATCAAGAAGACATGAGTGGGCCTTCGGCTTCGAAATCCCATATCGATGATGTTTCGTTGAATGTTTCGCGAGCTGACACTTGTTGATGGTTCAGCACTGAAATTTGCAGCAATTTGCAGAAGGGTTGCACTTGTGTCGTCATGCTGAACGATTCTCTTCAGTCGTTGGACCTGTTCTTGCAGGATCTTTTCCCGGCCGCAGCAATGTCGGAGGTTAGATGTTTTACCGGTTTCCTGATATTCTCGGTACCCTCGTGAAATTGTCGTAAGGGAAAATCGCCACTTCATGGCTACTTCGGAGATGCTGTGTCCCATCGCTCGTGCACCGACTATAACACGACGTTCAAACCAACTTAAATCTTGAAAAGCTGCCATTGTAGCAACAGTAAGCGATCTACGACTGCGCCAGACACTTGCTGACTTACATAGGCGTTCAGCGCCGTATTCTGCCTGTTTACATATCTCTGTGTTTGAATACGCATGCCTATACCAGTTTCTTTGGCGCTTCAGTGTATTTTACGTTTGAACTTTGTTTAAGTACCCGCCAGTATAATGCATCACTCTTCTCGCTTTGTAACCAACAGCAGCTCGGAAGTCCGATCTTCTTACGAGCATGCGCAGCAAGCCCGTTTCATTCACGTGGCGGAATGGGGTTTTTACAGCGTGGATGTGGTTTTTAATAGGTGGCGTTTGATTTGTTTCTACTTCTCGCCAACACGCGGATACACGCCTAAGTGCAATAACAAGTCATTCAGCAGTTTCCTAACAGACTGCGCTACTTCGCATCGTCTAGCATGCTAACAGCAAGCCGGGCAGAATGAGAAACTCTCAATTTAAATGTTTACTTAAAATAAAAAGAGGAATATGACATCCATAATTCATAGAAAATAAATGTGATGCGTCATTGGGTGTTGTTATAAGATGATATGAAACAGCCTATGTATTTTGATTGTTCCTCAGATTAAAATCTACTAGCCTAACGCATTTCAGACGGTGATAGTTTCGTCGCGTGTCTGTGGGTTTCCGTATCAACAATACTAGGCGTGCTTAGGGTGAAGCCTGGAACATGAAATCCGTAGTTAAAATGTAGTAAATAGTGGCAGTGATTAACTGTTTGGTGAACTGTATTTCGATGTGCCCTGTCACGTGTGAGGTACTATCATCAATTAGTCCTGTCATGTATTGTCGAGAGGAAAACTTTAATTTGACTAATATTGAAATTATTATCTTGTAACACACAGTACTGCTGACTTCCGCAAGCTGCATTAACGCGTTATTCCGTCACAAGATCCACTGAATTTTTAATAGAAAACTCTGCTTTCTTCTCTAGCCTTTCTTTGGAAGAGAAACTCCTGGTTGAAGTACGAAAGCCGACGCCAAGTTTGTCTAATAAAAAATCTTATGAAAAATTTGTAAGACGTTTCCAAACATAGTGGTACAGTTCAGAACCGCGGTTTTAAATGACAGCGTTACAAGAAAAAAAACTTTTTTATTGTTGCTGTGTACTATTTGGAATGGTTAATGACGGTTTTGAATGGAGTAAGTGGGTAGTAGGCGAAGAGAGTCTTCAAAATTTCCTTTCGAAAACTAAAAATCACGAATGTTGCGTTTCACATATCACGGCAGCTGTTGAAAACAATCAGCTAGGTACAGTAAAATTACCATGCTCTTTCAGAAGCAAACCGCCTGGATGCTTTGAAACGTAATAAGAAGGGTGATCGAAACAGAAGTATTATGAAGAAACTTATTTCGACTATCTGCACTTTGGATTTCTTGACAGAAGAAGAACCATAAATGAAAGATCATTTAGCATTCCATGGAGTATTTAAAGGCACTTCCTCTGAAACACAGAATGAATTAATAGCTTGTATACGGATGTTGTTAAAGAACAAATTTCAAACGAAATTAAAAATAGTCCATCTATATGAGTAAAAGCCGATTAGAAGTCATGCAAGTGTAATTCTTCGTTTTGCAAATAACGAATCAGAAGAAATACAAGAGAGATTCGTGAGGTTTTTTGACGTATCCTAAGGTCGGAGTGCACAAGGCATAGCTACTGTTTTGTTGCAAGTACTACGCAGTTGGAATATCGATAAAAACAAATATATATCGCAAACACACGACGGCTGCAGTGAAATGGCAGGGAAGAATTATGGTGACCATTCTATTGTGAAACAATCATATCCTCTGTGCTTGTAAAAAAATTACGGAAGTAAAAATTTTTGTGGCAACTCTGTCAGGATTTCACGCATTTTTTAGTCATACCAGTAAAAGAACTGAACTTCTGATAGAAACATGGTGGAATTTTCATTCACGCGCTGTACAAACTATTATTCTTCACTATACAGACTTGAGGGCAGCATTTAGTGGTGTGATACACAATGAGAAAATGGCTCTGAGCACTATGGGACTTAACAGCTGTGGTCATCAGTCCCCTAGAACTTAGAACTACTTAAATCTAACTAACCTAAGGACATCACACACATCCATGCCCGAGGCAGGATTCGAACCTGCGACCGTTGCAGTCGCGCGGTTCCGGACTGCGCGATACACAATGAGAGTGGGATGAAAATTCTTTACATCAAGCAACTGGGCTAAATAGTATTCTGGATAATCAAACTTTTCTTTTTCTACTGCAGCTGTACAATTCGATTTTCCGGCATACCAGTATCTTGTTTGACCTCTTGCAAAGTACAACTGGGGACATAAGACGCTATAAGCTCTAAACTGAAAACTGCATTAAGGCTGTTGAAAGGCTAAGACGAGAGGAAATTATTCTGAAATGCAGAGTGGAAGCTAAGAGCCTTATACATTCAGCAGGAGTATCTGAAATTAATTTTAACGAAACAGAAGCAAGTATTCAGAAACTGAGAAGGCTAGCATTCCAAATATTGACTTAGTAGTAGTAAACATGGAAACTAGATTCCAGAACTTTTGTGAAACAGGTTTTACAGAACTTGTAAACGAGAAAACGTTTTCAGGTTATAGTAAGCTAAACAATTTCCTATAGTAAGCTAAACAATTTCCCGATACGTGAAGCAGAAAACTGCTTAAAATATATCTTTTCTTTAACAGTGAAAAACTAAAAGGAGAACTTACGTTTATTTACAGCAGTGAGGATAAACGTCTATAGCCTCAGGGCATCTTTAAATCCATTATAAACAATGTATTAAAAAACGTGTTCCCTGAATGTATGAAATTACTATCATTGGTTCTTGCAACCATCGCGCCTTTCGAAAGAGGGATGACTGCATTAAAACGCGTTAAACCTCTCTTCGCAACACAATGACAAATGACAGACTGTCAAACTTGGCGATTTTGGCTGTGGAGAAAGGAACTGTGAAATCTTCAACCAAACGACAGGAGATCATATCTCCTGTTATCGGTGTTTACACCCAGAAAAAGGACAGGAAGACAGAACTAATTTATAAAAAGATGTAACGGTGAGTTATTACGTGTTATATTTTTAATAATGTGTAGCTGTTTAATATATCTGTGCATTTGTTTATGACAATTTCTACAGTAGATCAATCCTAGTAAAATATGTAATTAAGTTACTTTTGCAGTGTCTCTATTTTACAAGTTTTTGTTTCGAGTGTTTTTTTCTTTTTTGAAATTCGTAATTCTCAGCCTTCCCTACAAAAAGTGCCACGCGTCGCCACGGCTCTCACGTCATGCCGACGGTGCTACAGTGCCGAGTCCCTCCACCATTCACGCAATCCAAATTGGCGCGCCGCAGTGGCTACTGGAGCAATCGTAAATGGGAAATACCTGTAAAGTCGCTCCCATCAGCCTCTGCGCAGAGTGTCGCTTGGATTACGCGAATAGTACAGACTCCTAGACTTGTTTGTTTTCTGCAGCGATGCAGGAGCGGGCAAAACGGACAACCATGAAATCCATGAGTGTGATATGTATAGCTAAGACCAGAGCTATGGAAAACATAAAACAATATTTACAAAGACTGAAATCTGCAAAAGGACATTTTCGCCGATACCGTCTTAGTAGAAGACCTGAAGGAGTGTACCATAATTTTATTCTACATATTTTTTCCTTTTTTTGAAGCTTTACCACGTATGCTTCATGGGTAGCAGATTGACATCCTTTTTTTTAAGTTCGGTGTTTTGTATACAGTACTTTTCACGTCGTGAAACTCTGGTCGTAGCTGTACCGGATTTATGGTGAAAATCAGTAAAATGTTAACATAAACGTTCGATTTTTATCTCTAGCTACTTCAATTATTTCCTTGAGTCCTTTCAAAAAGGCGTTGGAAAGACCTTGTACCAAGTGGCATATCGACAAGAAGCGCATTTTAAAGACGTACTGCACACTTCTATATAAATCACCACTAGAAGAAAACTGAAGGGAAAGGTATGTATCCAATATAAGTTTACGAGTTAGAGTTTCGGAAGCAGTTCACTTACTTGAAAAAGAACACACCCACAAAGCCCGATTTCTCTTTTTCTTTATAACTTTTTTCCCTTGTGGAATGCAAAAGCAGGAGAGACGCACTCATTTGCACTATCTCGCTTTCGTCCATTTCGTGACATTGGTGCGGCTCGTGTAAACACTTCCGGTCCGGATTGGTATTGCTACAAAGATTGCCAGGCAGCAGTCCCCAGCAGTCCTTAGCAGAACAAGTGAAAATTTTGACTTTAATAAAGGTGTGAAGCAAGGGGATAGTCTCTCCACTGTCCTATTCAATATAGCCCTGCATAGTGTAGTAATTAAAATCAACAAAAGAGGCACCATATTTATGAAAACTAGCCAGATATGTGCATACGCTGATGACACTGCTATAGCAGGAAGAAATAGCAATACACTCCTAGAAACATACCGGGCAATGGAAACAGAAGCCTTAAAAATTGGCCTCACAGTAAATGAAAACAAAACAAAATATATGGTAATGTCACAATCTGATGCCAGTTGTTGTTGTTGTTGTGGTCTTCAGTCCTGAGACTGATTTGATGCAGCTCTCCATGCTACTCTATCCTGTGCAAGCTTTTTCATCTCCCAGTACCTACTGCAACCTACATCCTTCTGAATCTGCTTAGTGTATTCATCTCTTGGTCTCCCTCTACGATTTTTACCCTCCAATACTAAATTGGTGATCCCTTGATGCCTCAGAACATGTCCTACCAACCGATCCCTTCTTCTGGTCAAGTTGTGCCACAAACTTCTCTTCTCCCCAATCCTATTCAATACTTCCTCATTAGTTATGTGATCTACCCATCTAATCTTCAGCATTCTTCTGTAGCACCACATTTCGAAAGCTTCTATTCTCTTCTTGTCCAAACTATTTATCGTCCATGTTTCACTTCCATACATGGCTACACTCCATACAAATACTTTCAGAAATGACTTCCTGACACTTAAATCTATACTGGATGTTAACAAATTTCTCTTCTTCAGAAACGCTTTCCTTGCCATTGCCAGCCTACATTTTATATCCTCTCTACTTCGACCATCATCAGTTATTTTGCTCCCCAAATAGCAAAACTCCTTTACTACTTTAAGTGCCTCATTTCCTAATCTAATTCCCTCAGCATCACCCGACTTAATTAGACTACATTCCATTAACCTTGTTTTGTTTTTGTTGATGTTCATCTTATATCCTCCTTTCAAGACACTGTCCATTCCATTCAACTGCTCTTCCAAGTCCTTTGCTGTCTCTGACAGAATTACAATGTCATCGGCGAACCTCAAAGTTTTTATTTCTTCTCCATGAATTTTAATACCTACTCCGAATTTTTCTTTTGTTTCCTTTACTGCTTGCTCAATATACAGATTGAACAACATCGGGGAGAGGCTACAACCCTGTCTTACTCCCTTCCCAACCACTGCTTCCCTTTCATGTCCCTCGACTCTTATAACTGCCATCTGGTTTCTGTACAAATTGTAAATAGCCTTTCGCTCCCTGTATTTTACCCCTGCCACCTTTAGAATTTGAAAGAGGGTATTCCAGTCAACATTGTCAAAAGCTTTCTCTAAGTCTACAAATGCTAGAAACGTAGGTTTGCCTTTCCTTAATCTTTCTTCTAACATAAGTCGTAAGGTCAGTATTGCCTCACGTGTTCCAGTGTTTCTACGGAATCCAAACTGATCTTCCCCGAGGTTGGCTTCTACCAGTTTTTCCATTCGTCTGTAAAGAATTCGTGTTAGTATTTTGCAGCTGTGACTTATTAAGCTGATAGTTCGGTAATTTTCACATCTGTCAACACCTGCTTTCTTTGGGATTGGAATTATTATATTCTTCTTGAAGTCTGAGGGTATTTCGCCTGTTTCATACATCTTGCTCACCAGATGGTAGAGTTTTGTCAGGACTGGCTCTCCCACGGCCGTCAGTAGTTCCAATGGAATATTGTCTACTCCGGGGGCCTTGTTTCGACTCAGGTCTTTCAGTGCTCTGTCAAACTCTTCACGCAGTATCGTGTCTCCCATTTCATCTTCATCTACATCCTCTTCCATTTCCATAATATTGTCCTCAAGTACATCGCCCTTGTATAGACCCTCTATATACTCCTTCCACCTTTCCGCTTTCCCTTCTTTGCTTAGAACTGGGTTTCCATCTGAGCTCTTGATATTCATACAAGTCGTTCTCTTATCTCCAAAGGTCTCTTTAATTTTCCTGTAGGCGGTATCTATCTTACCCCTAGTGAGATAGGCCTCTACATCCTTACATTTGTCCTCTAGCCATCCCTGCTTAGCCATTTTGCACTTCCTATCGATCTCATTTTTGAGACGTTTGTATTCCTTTTTGCCTGTTTCACTTACTGCATTTTTATATTTTCTCCTTTCATCAATTAAATTCAATATTTCTTCTGTTACCCAAGGATTTCTACTAGCCCTCGTCTTTTTACCTACTTGATCCTCTGCTGCCTTCACTACTTCATCCCTCATAGCTACCCATTCTTCTTCTACTGTATTTATTTCCCCCATTCCTGTCAATTGCTCCCTTATGCTCTCCCTGAATCTCTGTACAACCTCTGGTTCTTTTAGTTTATCCAGGTCCCATCTCCTTAAATTCCCACCTTTTTGCAGTTTCTTCAGTTTTAATCTACAGGTCATAACCAATAGATTGTGGTCAGAGTCCACATCTGCCCCTGGAAATGTCTTACAATTTAAAACCTGGTTCCTAAATCTCTGTCTTACCATTATATAATCTATCTGATACCTTTTAGTATCTCCAGGGTTCTTCCATGTATACAACCTTCTTTCATGATTCTTAAACCAAGTGTTAGTTATGATTATGTTGTGCTCTGTGCAAAATTCGACCAGGCGGCTTCCTCTTTCATTTCTGTCCCCCAATCCATATTCACCTACTATGTTTCCTTCTCTCCCTTTTCCTACACTCGAATTCCAGTCACCCATGACTATTAAATTTTCGTCTCCCTTCACAATCTGAATAATTTCTTTTATTTCATCATACATTTCTTCAATTTCTTCGTCATCTGCAGAGCTAGTTGGCATATAAACTTGTACTACTGTAGTAGGCGTGGGCTTCGTATCTATCTTGGCCACAATAATGCGTTCACTATGCTGTTTGTAGTAGCTTACCCGCATTCCTATTTTCCTATTCATTATTAAACCTACTCCTGCATTACCCCTATTTGATTTTGTGTTTATAACCCTGTAGTCACCTGACCAGAAGTCTTGTTCCTCCTGCCACCGAACTTCACTAATTCCCACTATATCTAACTTCAACCTATCCATTTCCCTTTTTAAATTTTCTAACCTACCTGCCCGATTAAGGGATCTGACATTCCACGCTCCGATCCGTAGAACGCCAGTTTTCTTTCTCCTGATAACGACATCCTCTTGAGTAGTCCCCGCCCGGAGATCCGAATGGGGGACTATTTTACCTCCGGAATATTTTACCCAAGAGGACGCCATCATCATGTAATCATACAGGAAAGCTGCATGCCCTCGGGAAAAATTACGGCTGTAGTTTCCCCTTGCTTTCAGCCGTTCGCAGTACCAGCACAGCAAGGCCGTTTTGGTTATTGTTACAAGGCCAGATCAGTCAATCATCCAGACTGTTGCCCTTGCAACTACTGAAAAGGCTGCTGCCCCTCTTCAGGAACCACACGTTTGTCTGGCCTCTCAACAGATACCCCTCCGTTGTGGTTGCACCTACGGTACGGCTATCTGTATCGCTGAGGCACGCAAGCCTCCCCACCAACGGCAAGGTCCATGGTTCATGGGGGGGGCTGATGCCAGTAGAACCCCTAAAAACCTAAACATCAATGGGAAATGTTTCAAAATGGTTCAAATGGCTCTGAGCACTATGGGAGTTAACTGCTGAGGTCATCAGTCCCCTGGAACTTAGAACTACTTAAACCTAACTAACCTAAGGACATCACACACATCCACGCCCGAGGCAGGATTCGAACCTGCGACCGTAGCGGTCGTGCGGTTCCAGACTGTAGCGCCTAGAACCGCTCGGCCACACTGGCCGCCGGAAATGCTTCAATGGAGTGTCCTCTTTAACTACTTGGGAGCCCTAATAACAAATTATATCAGTATTGGAAAGCCTGTAAGGGATAGAATACAAGCAGGAAACAGAGCTTACTTTGCAAATACGCAACTTTTCAAAAATAGCCTTGTTACAAGAAAAACTAAACTGCTAATATATAATTCCCCAGTCCGCCCAGTTATCACATACGGCTCAGAGGTATGGACGTTGACAGAACACGAAAAAAATGCACTAAGAACCGTTGAGCGGAAAATACTACGCAAAGTCTATGGGCCAATAAGGGAGGAAGAAGGCTGGAGAATACGCTACAATGCCAAATTACAAGAGTTAATACAAGGCAGGGACACAGTACAATTTGTGAAATCACAGCGAATACGATGGCTACGACACTTGGAGAGAATGGCAGAGGATAGAATTCCAAAGAAAATGATGAAAGATATGATCCATTCAGTTAGATGGATCGACGAGGTAATAATGGATATCACCAGTATGGGAGTCCAGGGGTGGAAAAGAGCAGCAAATAACCGAGAAGTGTGGAGGAAGGTTGTTGAAGAAGCCAAGACTCATCAAGGGCTGTAGCGCTACTGAAGAAGAAGAAGAAGAAGAAGAAGAAGAAGAAGAAGAAGTCTCCAGCAATTCTGCCGTACATGTGGTGGCAGTTCGCGTGGCCGAAATGTTTCCGGACAACACTCTCGCGCGATACTGTCGGCAACACTGCAATTTTTATGGTCCGTGTAAACGTATCTTTATGGAAGTACTCCTCAACACAGCCAGCTCATGTGTTCATACCAAATCTGTCTAGTCCCTCCCCACCTCAATGTCCACCAATCCAACAGATGTAAAGGTAATTTCCGGACTACCCCAAGGAAGTGTGATAGGAACGTTACTGTTTACAATATATGTAAATGATCCAGTAGAAAGCGTCGGATGCTCTTTAAAGCTCTTCGCAGATGATGCGATTGTCTACAACAAAGAAGCAACGCCAGATGATAGTATTGATTTGCAAAATGACCTCCAGAGAGTTGATTACAGGTTCAGGCTCCGGCATTTGACCCTGGATGTAAATTAATGTAACAAATTGCGCATTCACAGGAAACGAAATCCACTACTCTACAGATATACTATTGACGACAAACCGCTGGAAACAATGTCTGCCCTAAAAATATTTAGAAGTAAGATTCCAGAGCGACCTTAAGTGGAACGATCACAAAATAAATAGCGGGAAAAGCCAATGCCAGACTCAGATTCATAGGCAGAATCTACGGAAATGCAACTCATCCACGAAGGAAGTAGCATATAAGGCGCTTGTTCGACCGATTCTTGAGTATTGTTCACCTGCCTGGGATCGCTACCAGGTGGGACTGATAGGCGCGTTTCGTCACGGGATCATTTAGGCGGCACGAAAGCGTTACAGAGATGCTCTACAAACTCCATTGGCAGACGTTACAAGGGAGGCGTCATGCATCGTGGAGAGATTTACTATAGAAATTTCGAGAGAGCGCTTGCCGGGAAAGAGTTGGACAACATATTACTTCCCCCCACATAAATCTCGCGTTATGACCACGAGGAGAAAATTCGAGCCAATTCAGAGGCTTGTCGACAATCATTCTTCCCACATGCTGTTCGCGATTGGAACAGGGTTGGACGGATCAGTTAGTTTCTTAAAAGGGATCAGTTAGTGGTAGAAAAGACCCTCCACATTAGGTGGCTTGCGGAGTATGGTGTAGATGTAGCTGATGTCCTTGCACTTCTTGCTGGCGTCTGACTCTGATCAGCAAGCACAGTGGCAGCGGTCGATGCGACGGAGGAGCAAAATGATGCTAGTCCTGTGCAGGCGAAGCGCAGTATATAATTGTAGGTCAGTTTGGAGGTATAAAGAAGAAAGTCGCTGTGGTGGATGCGACATGCGTTACTACAACACACAAGACACCGAGCAGAGAACGTTACTCTGCGCATCTAGGCAATCCTAGGCACAAAACCATTCCTTGACTGCAGGAAGCTGCGTGAACATTGTGAAGAGGACGACATGTTCAAAGCTTACGGAATAGCTATCCAGACAGCAGAAGTTTGGGCTGTATGGGCATCTTCCTTTGTATAATTTGTGTTTCATATCTTTTGTTACAGCGGTTAATACATTTCATCTCCTTTGCTGTATAACTACGTATTATACCCAATGTCACTGCAACTGCCCTGAAAATGGAAACAATAGTAATAACAATAAAATATATAATAATAATTGTGGCTTCAAGCTGTGAACTGAACCGAAATATGGTTGCACCTTCTTTGACAGAACGTTATTGCAAAATCTGAAAGACTTCTCAAGTGTCAGGAAAAACCTACATCTGCGTCTGTACTCTGACCAGGTATGTAACCAGCTCGGGCGGTTAAAACCGAAGAAATGTGATTGCAAAATATGCCACACATCAAGACCATTTATCTGTAAAACACTGTGTATCTGTATACAATCGATGTTCTAAAATTGACCTATCTAACGACAGCAGGATCATAAGTTGCTGAAGAAACAGACAGACAACATGACCATCAGATTCGCATATCATAGATGAAGCGGTGTTAGGCAAGAAACTAAACATTTATTTGACACTGTTATGTTTCCCCCTCCCCCAACCCAGCCCCCACTCTTCACAAAAAGAAAAGATGCTATGTTTCATGTTTCTCACGTATTGGTGACCAATGTACTAATATTCGGTTTAAGTGGAGTGTTTAAAACACAGTGGAATGGAACAGATCGTAGTTAGTATCTGATTAATGTGATCACTGTGGCCTTTGATGCTGGACTACTGCCTTGCGAATACATTCAAAATGTTGCATCTTCACATATATCCTTTGTCAAGTGACCATACTGTTCCATACCGCCGTTCTAAATCACTTCACTGAGATTGCATATTTGCACTTCGATGATGAATAAGGGAAGAATACTGTAACTTTTATTTTGGGGAATATGTATCTAAGTACTGCGTGTGTTAAAATATGTTGTTTGGAAGCCAAATGTTAAGCTTCTTGCGAAATAATACCTCATTTATCGCCCTTGGTTATCTGACGGTTTGTGCTTCTGCAGTAATCAGATTCGTCAACCTATAAAACACAGATTGTACACGAATGCAGAGTTGCACAAACAAAGAACCTTGATAGATGAAAGAAGACACATATCTTTGTACATTAAAACCATATTTATTCAGTTTTATCTACTCGAAGTGGACTACTTTCCTTGTGAAAGGTACGCTATTGGTAGGACTTCTAACCACCGACTTACCACGTCACGACATGTTATCATAACAAATGGAATCAAAAATGAAACATTCTGTACGTATCTTTACTGTGCCTGTACCTCAGAACAGCACAGTTCCAAAGATCGAGAGTATTAATACAAAACGCACAAACACGTTCCTCCAGATCTATACGCTGTATTTCAATATGGCATGTGCTCAGTCTGAAATGTCTCTTCTAGTCTGCAGTCTCTGAGCTTCCGTAGCCTCTAACGAAGACCCTTCGTGGCCGTGCCCTGTAGCAGTCCATATACAAGACTCTCAGATCCGAGCACTAGATTGCAAAAAGACCACCGCAAACAGACACTATACGGTCTCCAACCGATCTCTAGCACCTCTTCCATATGAAAAACAGGATAATTGTCTCAAGTTAAAGAAGTAGACGTACGCCAGAAAAAACACCATAACTTTCCACTGGCTTAAGTGTAACTTATTGCCCCCTAAAAGACGTCGTGAAGTTCGCCTCATTGTTATCAAACACTGCCCCCAGCTAGCTGACGTCTCTTCATCACGTTTAGACGTGACCTCTGACACCTAGCAAATGCTCACTCATTAAGTCGCCCCATTTCTCACAAAACCCGGAAAACAACTTTGTTGATCATCGACTCTCGATTTCGTGAGCTACAGAACGACTTCACGAAATTATTGCACCTTTCAAATCTTTCGGACAATGAGCCTGCACAGCAGGAAGTAGGTACTTCAATTGGCCATTTCCGCCGGCCGGTGTGGCCGAGCGGTTCTAGGCGCTACAGTCAGGAACCGCGCGACCGCTACGGTCGCAGGTTCGAATCCTGTCTCGGGCATGGATGTGTGTGATGTCCTTAGGTTAATAAGGTTTAAGTAGTTCTAAGTTCTAGGAGACTGATGACCTCAGGAGTTAGCCGGCTGCGGTGGCCGAGCGGTTCTAGGCGCTTCAGTCCGGAACCACGCGGCTGCTACGGTCGCAGGTTCGAATCCTGTCTCGGGCATGGATGTGTGTGATGTCCTTAGGTTAGTAAGGTTTAAGTAGTTCTAAGTTCTAGGAGACTGATGACCTCAGGAGTTAGCCGGCTGCGGTGGCCGAGCGGTTCTAGGCGCTTCAGTCCGGAACCACGCGGCTGCTACGGTCGCAGGTTCGAATCCTGTCTCGGGCATGGATGTGTGTGAAGTCCTTAGGTTAGTTAGGTTTAAGTAGTTCTAAGTTCTAGGAGACTGATGACCTCAGATGTTAAGTCCCATAGTGCTCAGAGCCATTTGAACCATTTGGCCATTTCCTGCTAAAGCTCATACTACTTGGTGTAGGGTGTAGCACTCTACCAAACCTCTGAGGGTAGTATCTTTTCCAGAGAGTATGACGGTACACCGACCACCCTGTCGAAATGACTCGTCTTTAGAAACAGCAGCGTTGGGCAAAGCACCACCGTTTAGCTGGATTAATGGAAGACTGCAGCCTGGATAACAAGACTCGTCTCCAGGAAACCGCCTGGGATGTTCACAGTAACGACTAACTTACCCGACGAGTGCGGACCGGAATTGATATGTTACAAGTATCCAGTAGGATTGAACGCGCATTTTAGTAGCGCGATTGCTTCCCAACGTGAAATTCCAAGTTTCGACGTCACTTAAGTCGTCATGCTCCACGTCCACGGTAACCTATCACGTCTCGTAGGAGCCTTAACCTTGCTGCAGTGAAAGGAACATTTCTTGGCGATAATATACCAGATCATAAAAAGCATTTAACATTACGCAATCTAGACCTAGAGAAAACTGTATCCGAGTGGATACGAGAGAAGTGGCGCCAGAGGGAAAGGTCATCCGCCACAGGCCAATGCTAACGACTTTGCAGAACAAGGAATGTGCCGGCGGCATTCTCGGAACTCGGAAGGCCGCCGTAACGAGCACTCCGTATTGGGTAATGCGGCAGATACAGGTATCTCTATCAGCTTGGTGCGGTGTGCTGTGGAGTGGTGTGTAGGTACGTGCCGCCAGAGCGGAAACGTGCTCCAAGGCCAGATGTGCGAGCGGCGCCAGCACAAAGGCGGCTGCCTGCCTCACACCAGCAGCTAGCTACACCTGCACCTGCCCGGGCCGGTGTAGAGGTGGCTGCACAAAGCGGAGCATGTGCGCGTGCTGGCGCGACGGTTTAAAAAGCAGTTAGGCCGCCCCCTGGGGGCGCAACGACTTCACGCGATGAGGGGCGCAGCCCAGCAGGCCAGACAACAGGGAAGAGGGGCGAGCCCACGCTTCGGGCATTCGTGGCTCTCGCACACCGTCGCCTCGGCTCTGTAGGGGACAGCCGTTACATTCACGACGGGGCGAGCTAAACAGCATCAACTCCCTGCTGTTTTGTTGATGCCGACCGACACAGGGAGAATGATATAGGTGTTCGTTTTTTCCGCGCGCTGTTCGAAAGTGGAATAAGAGAGATTTATTGTGAACGTGGTTCGATGAACCCTCTGCCAGGCACTTAAGTGTGATTGGCAGAGAATCCATGTGGAAGTAGACGTACAGAGTGTTTATAATTAAACTTTCCATATTTTAGATTTTACACTGTTGTTGTTGTGGTCTTCAGTCCTGAGACTGGTTTGATGCAGCTCTCCATGCTACTCTATCCTGTGCAAGCTTTTTCATCTCCCAGTACCTACTGCAACCTACATCCTTCTGAATCTGCTTAGTGTATTCATCTCTTGGTCTCCCTCTACGATTTTTACCCTCCACGCTGCCCTCCAATACTAAATTGGTGATCCCTTGATGCCTCAGAACATGTCCTACCAACCGATCCCTTCTTCTGGTCAAGTTGTGCCACAAACTTCTCTTCTCCCCAATCCTATTCAATACTTCCTCATTAGTTATGTGATCTACCCATCTAATCTTCAGCATTCTTCTGTAGCACCACATTTCGAAAGCTTCTATTCTCTTCTTGTCCAAACTATTTATCGTCCATGTTTCACTTCCATACATGGCTACACTCCATACAAATACTTTCAGAAATGACTTCCTGACACTTAAATCTATACTGGATGTTAACAAATTTCTCTTCTTCAGAAACGCTTTCCTTGCCATTGCCAGCCTACATTTTATATCCTCTCTACTTCGACCATCATCAGTTATTTTGCTCCCCAAATAGCAAAACTCCTTTACTACTTTAAGTGCCTCATTTCCTAATCTAATTCCCTCAGCATCACCCGACTTAATTAGACTACATTCCATTATCCTTGTTTTGCTTTTGTTGATGTTCATCTTATATCCTCCTTTCAGGACACTGTCCATTCCATTCAACTGCTCTTCCAAGTCCTTTGCTGTCTCTGACAGAATTACAATGTCATCGGCGAACCTCAAAGTTTTTATTTCTTCTCCATGAATTTTAATACCTACTCTGAATTTTTCTTTTGTTTCCTTTACTGCTTGCTCAATATACAGATTGAACAACATCGGGGAGAGGCTACAACCCTGTCTTACTCCCTTCCCAACCACTGCTTCCCTTTCATGTCCCTCGACTCTTATAACTGCCATCTGGTTTCTGTACAAATTGTAAATAGCCTTTCGCTCCCTGTATTTTACCCCTGCCACCTTTAGAATTTGAAAGAGAGTATTCCAGTCAACATTGTCAAAAGCTTTCTCTAAGTCTACAAATGCTAGAAACGTAGGTTTGCCTTTCCTTAATCTTTCTTCTAACATAAGTCGTAAGGTCAGTATTGCCTCACGTGTTCCAGTGTTTCTACGGAATCCAAACTGATCTTCCCCGAGGTTGGCTTCTACCAGTTTTTCCATTCGTCTGTAAAGAATTCGTGTTAGTATTTTGCAGCTGTGACTTATTAAGCTGATAGTTCGGTAATTTTCACATCTGTCAACACCCGCTTTCTTTGGGATTGGAATTATTATATTCTTCTTGAAGTCTGAGGGTATTTCGCCTGTTTCATACATCTTGCTCACCAGATGGTAGAGTTTTGTCAGGACTGGCTCTCCCACGGCCGTCAGTAGTTCCAATGGAATATTGTCTACTCCGGGGGCCTTGTTTCGACTCAGGTCTTTCAGTGCTCTGTCAAACTCTTCACGCAGTATCGTGTCTCCCATTTCATCTTCATCTACATCCTCTTCCATTTCCATAATATTGTCCTCAAGTACATTGCCCTTGTATAGACCCTCTATATACTCCTTCCACCTTTCTGCTTTCCCTTCTTTGCTTAGAACTGGGTTTCCATCTGAGCTCTTGATATTCATACAAGTCGTTCTCTTATCTCCAAAGGTCTCTTTAATTTTCCTGTAGGCGGTATCTATCTTACCCCTATTGAGATGGGCCTCTACATCCTTACATTTGTCCTCTAGCCATCCCTGCTTAGCCATTTTGCACTTCCTGTCGATCTCATTTTTGAGACGTTTGTATTCCTTTTTGCCTGTTTCACTGACTGCATTTTTATATTTTCTCCTTTCATCAATTAAATTCAATATTTCTTCTGTTACCCAAGGATTTCTACTAGCCCTCGTCTTTTTACCTACTTGATCCTCTGCTGCCTTCACTACTTCATCCCTCAAAGCTACCCTTTCTTCTTCTACTGTATTTATTTCCCCCATTCCTGTCAATTGCTCCCTTATGCTCTCCCTGAATCTCTGTACAACCTCTGGTTCTTTTAGTTTATCCAGGTCCCATCTCCTTAAATTCCCACCTTTTTGCAGTTTCTTCAGTTTTAATCTACAGGTCATAACCAATAGATTGTGGTCAGAGTCCACATCTGTCCTGGAAATGTCTTACAATTTAAAACCTGGTTCCTAAATCTCCGTCTTACCATTATATAATCTATCTGATACCTTTTAGTATCTCCAGGGTTCTTCCATGTATACAACCTTCTTTCATGATTCTTAAACCAAGTGTTAGTTATGATTATGTTGTGCTCTGTGCAAAATTCTACCAGGCGGTTTCCTCTTTCATTTCTGTCCCCCAATCCATATTCACCTACTATGTTTCCTTCTCTCCCTTTTCCTACACTCGAATTCCAGTCACCCATGACTATTAAATTTTCGTCTCCCTTCACAATCTGAATAATTTCTTTTATTTCATCATACATTTCTTCAATTTCCTCGTCATCTGCAGAGCTAGTTGGCATATAAACTTGTACTACTGTAGTAGGTGTAGGCTTCGTATCTATCTTGGCCACAATAATGCGTTCACTATGCTGGTTGTAGTAGCTTACCCGCATTCCTATTTTCCTATTCATTAGTAAACCTACTCCTGCATTACCCCTATTTGATTTTGTGTTTATAACCCTGTAGTCACCTGACCAGAAGTCTTGTTCCTCCTGCCACCGAATTTCACTGATTCCCACTATATCTAACTTCAACCTATCCATTTCCCTTTTTAAATTTTCTAACCTACCTGCCCGATTAAGGGATCTGACATTCCACGATCCGATCCGTAGAACGCCAGTTTTCTTTCTCCTGATAACGACATCTTCTTGAGTAGTCCCCGCCCGGAGATCCGAATGGGGGACTATTTTACCACCGGAATATTTTACCCATTTTACCCATAATCATTTTATTTTACCGGCCATTAAAATTGCGACACCAAGAAGAAATGCAGATGATAAATGGGTATTCATTGGACAGATATATTATACTAGAACTGATATGTGATTACATTTTCACGCAATTTGGGTGCATAGATCCTGAGAAATCAGTACCCAGAACAATCACCTCTGGGCGTAATAACGGCCTTGAAACGCCTGGGCATTGAGTCGAACAGAGCTTGGATGGTGTGTACAGGTACAGCTGCCCATGCAGCTTCAACACGATAGCACAGTTCATCAAGAGTAGTGACTGGCGTATTGTGACGAGCAAGTTGCTCGGCCACCATTGACCAGACGTTTTCAATTGGTGAGAGATCTGGAGAATGTGCTGGCCAGGGTAGCAGTGGAACGGGTTGTAACACGTCTGAAATGTAACGTCCACTGTTCAAAGCGCCGTCAGTGTTAATAAGAGGTGACCGAGACGTGTAACCAATGGCACCCCATACCATCACGCTGGGTGATACGCCAGTATGGCGATGACGAATACATGCTTCCAATGTGCGTTCACCGCGATGTCGCCAAACACGGATGCGACCATCATGATGCTGTAAACAGAACCTGGATTCATCCGAAAAAATGACGTTTTGTCGTTCGTGCACCCAGGTTCGCCGTTGAGTACACCACCGCAGGTGCTCCTGTCTGTGATGCAGCGTCAAGGGTAACCGCAGCCATGGTCTTCGAGCCGATAGTCCATGCTGCTGCAAACGTCGCCGAACTCTTCGTGCAGATGGTTGTCGTCTTGCAAACGTCCCCATCTGTTGACTCAGGGATCGAGACGTGGCTGCACGACCCGTTACAGCTATGCGGATAAGATGCCTGTCATCTCGACTGCTAGTGAGACAAGGCCGTTGGGATCCAGCATGGCGTTCCGTATTACCCTCCTGAACCCACCGATTCCATATTCTGCTAACAGTCATTGGATCTCGACCAACGCGAGCAGCAATGTCGCTATACGATAAACCGCAATCGCGATAGGCTACAATCCGACCTTTATTAAAGTCGGGAAAGTGATGGTACGCATTTCTCCTCCTTACACGAGGCATCACAACGTTTCACCAGGCAACGCTGGTCAATTGCTGTTTATGTAAGAGAAATCGGTTGGAAACTTTCCTCATGTCAGCACGTTGTAGGTGTCGCCACCGGTGCCAACCTTGTGTGAATGTTCTGAAAAGCTAATCATTTGCATATAACAGCATCTTCTTCCTGTCGGTAAAATTTCGCGTCTGTAGCACGTCATCTTCGTGGTGTAGCAATTTTAATGGCCAGTAGCGTATAATACGGAAACTAATTACCGTATAAGTAACAAACTTGGTAGCATTAAGTTCAATGACGTGGGGAAGAGAAATAATGCAGAATCAGTTCAACTGAAACACTTTTAATGTGCTGCTACGGTATATCATACCATTACATACCGGTACCATTACTGCTACAAAATCGTCTCAATATGGCGCCCTTCGGTGTCCAGAAGAGTCTGAAAGCGTAGGATATTCTGAAAAGCAGACCGAGGCATGTCCTTAGGTATGCTGGCTACCTTTCTTGATATGCTGCTCTTCAGATCAGTACAAGTGTTAATGTTCTCCTGGTAAACTCTGTCCTTCAGGTAGCCCCACAACCAGACATCTGTTGAGTTCAATGCGCTTCTCTCCTGTAGGGCAGGTATGACATGCTGGAGAAGCATATCGCAATAACGCTGGCCAGTCACATTGCACGTCTTTGGTCCTTGAGCGCCAACCTGTACAAAAAAGAATGGGCCAATGATGAATGTAACCATGAAGCCACACCATACGATGACACGTTTAACATACAGAGGAACTTCATGCACAGTGTGACTGAATGCGAAGATCCCCACACTCTGCAATTCTGTATGTTCAACTCACCCATCAGAGACAAATGAGCTTCGTCTGTCCACAGGATGGTCCAGGGCCAGCCCTCGTCAACTCATTCCTTGCGAGAAAGCGGGGAGCGAAGTCAACCCGTCGTTGTGCTTCCTGAGGTACAAGCTGTTGTATAATATGGATCTTGTACGAATACCATTTGAGAATGGTTCGAAGCACCTTCCGTACAGTGGACCACGGTGTGTTTAGTTATCGTGGTACAGCACGCGCACTGCCTGCCGATCGGGAATTGCGCGCAGCTTAATCTGTCATAGCAACAGCGATTTCATCAACCATTTGTGGTGCAACCAACCGGTCGTCGGCCTCTTCCCGGAGCGACGCCCAGTTCTCCAGTTAATTCGAATTTCTTCATCATGCTCCGTACAGCAGGTGGAGAAATAGGATCCTTCCATAATCCTTTCAGCCGGCGATATACTCGGAAGTGCAGCGCAACACTACTGGTGTTTTGATAATAGAGCTTCACCAAAAATGCCCTGCTCCTTTTGTCCAAGCTCATGTTGACATGTCAACTGCGATTGGTCAAGTGTGTGAGACTGTAAATCACGGTGACTGATCACGGCACGTAGTTGTAACTGGTAGTTGGCGCTGTGAAGCATGGAAATCACGCACCCCATACTCTGGACATTAACGCTACCAAATTTCGTGCTCGTACAGTAATTAGTTTCCGTGATATAACGTGTTAAATAGGGAAGGTTTAATTGTAACCACCCAGTATAAACACGTCATTTCTGCAGCCTGATCGCGACCTATCTGTACTGTGACAGACAGAGTCGGACACAAGTATTCAACTCTATGGATATTATAATGTTACTACAAATCCCTTACTATCAAAATGTGCGTCGATGTACGGTAAGTAAATACCCTATGTTGAACTTACTGTTCTATGTTGTCAACGTTTATAAAAGATCGTAAGGGCAGAAACATTATATTAGTAAATAAATGTTACTATCTTGCTACAGCTGTCTCGTTGTCTAAGGTGTCGGTTGCAGTTTACGCTTCCCAATTAATAGGTCCAAGGATTCTTGTTTGTCAGTATAAGTCGCTGGAATATTTTTCATCTTTGACATCATCAGTATTTATTCATAAATTCTTGACACTTTCTACAAGACGATTTGTTACACTTGGTAAGTAAATGCATTTTGGAGCATTTCAACACAACACAACACAAAGAAATTGATAGTTACACTGACCAATGTCAACATCAACTGAAACTATTATGTCGCGTTTGGCGTCTAAAATTTCTATAAGTATTACGAACAAAGCTTTCAGATCCCTCTAAAACAGAATGTGGTTCAAGTAAATTTTATTATGACCGAAATTACTTTTCAGGTGTAATTTAAATAATGTTTCCTGCAAATAATAATTTATATTAAGAAATATGTGCCCAAGACGGACAGAGGCTGTTCATTTAAAAAAAAAATACTGTACACGTTTTCCGTTAAAATCGACTGCGAGGAAAAAATGCTGTGCTATGCTGTGAAAATGTGTAGTTTAGTTTTTTTTTTGGCGCAGTCAATTTCAACAAAGATAGCAGATATTTAAACCATGAGACAAACTGTTTCTCCTTCCATTGATGCATGCCTGCATTCGTCGTGGCGTACTATCCAGAAGTTCATCAAGGCACTGTTGGTCCAGACACTCTCACTCCTCAATGGTGATTCGGTGTAGATCCCTCAGAGTGGTTGGTGGGTCACGTCGTCCATAAACAGGCCTTTTCAATCTATCCCAGCCATGTTCGATACGGTTCATGTATGGAGAACATGCTGGCCACTCTAGTCGGGCGATGTCGTTATCCTGAAGGAATCCATTCACAAGATGTGAACGATGGGGGCGCGATTTGGTTGCACTATCGGTCGGAGGATGGCTTTCACGTATGGTACAGCCGTTACGGCGCCTTCCATACCCACAAGCGGCGTACGTCGTCCCCACATAATGCCACCCCAAAACGGCTGGGAACCTCCACCTTACTGCACTCGCTGGCCACTGTGTTAAGACATTCAGCCTGACCGGGTTGCCTTCAAACACGTCTCTGACGATTGTCTGGTTGAAGGCATATGCGACACTCATCGGTTAAAAACACGTGATGGCATTCCTGAGAGGTCTATTCGCCATGTTGTTGGGCCCATCTGTACCGCGCTGCATGGTGTCGTGGTTGCAAAGATGGACCTCCCCGTGGACGTCGGGAGTGCAGTTGCGCATCATGCAGCCTATTGCGCACAGTTTGAGTCGTAACGCGACGTCCTGTGGCTGGGCGAAAAGCATTACTCAACATGGCGGCGTTGCTGTCAGGGTTCCTCCGAGCCATAATCTGTAGGTAGCAGTCATCCACTGCAGTAGTAGCCCTTGGGCAGCCTGAGCGAGGCATGTCATCGACAGTTCCTGTTTCTCTGTATATTCTCCACGTCTGAAGAACACCGCTTTGGTTCACTTAGAGACGCCTGGTCGCTTCCCTTGTTGACAGCCCTTCGTGGCACAAAGTAACAATGCGGACGCGATATTGACCGTCTAGGCATGGTTGAACTACAGACAACACGAGCCATGTACTTCCTTCCTGGTGGAATGACTGAAACTGATCGGCTGTCGGAGCCCCTCCGTCTAATAGGAGCTGCTCATGCATGATTGTTTACACCTTTGGGCGGTTTTAGTGACATCTCTGAACAGTCAGAGGGACTGTGTCTGTCGTGCAATATCCACAGTCAACGTCTATCTTCAGGAGTTCTGGGAACCGGGATTATGCAAAACTTTTTTGATGTGTATATATAAAAAATTATATACACAACAATGCGATCTTTCGTATTATTCCTCACAGTCGGTTTTAACAGAAAACAGGAAAGTTGTACTTATCACTAATCTTCTTATGATTAAAATACCACTACGGAATCTCAATCGTCCGAAACTAAATAATCCTACCGGTTCGCAAATTAAAACCATGCGAAATACTGTCGTTGAAGCTAATATCATCGCAGATCCAGCATATGGAGAGGGGTCTCTCATGCCCTGCATACCAAAGATGGCAACCGATTTATCCATTCCATTTCCAGCCAAGGTTTCCTTTGAAATACCAATAAACAAAGTTCAAAATCAAGGAGAGGGGGCAAGAGGACGTGGACAGAGAGGGGGCGGGGAATGAATACAGAGAGTGGGAATGAGGAATTTGAAAGAGAGAAGGGGAGGAAGAGAACAACAGAGAGAGGAAGGAGACGTTGATGGTCAGAGAAACGGGGAGGGGGGGGGGGGGAAGGAGATGGACAAAGGGAGGAGGAGACGGACAGAGAGAAGAAACAGGCAGAGATTAGGACGTACAATCAGTTCCCATACACATCTAGCACATGCGAAGCATTGCCGGGTTCGACAATTGTATATATACCCCGTCCAGAAAGTTCCGAGACGGATTTATTCCTGGCGTATACGGGACGTCAGCGCAGTAAATACGGTGGCAGCTTGAACTAACGACTGTAAACAACAGACATGCATTAGACCAGTCACATCTGAGCAGGAAGTGTTAAGTAGTGGAAGTGTGACTGTAGCGTGTCAACACTGTTGTGTCACAAATCACAAAGGAGCAACGAGCTTATCTCCAAATGGAATGTTGAAGATATTCTCCAGAAAGTCTCGAAGAAAAGTGAAGTCTGCACAAAGTCTGTTCTGCACACCTTGACTCCCGAAGAAAAACGAAGCGTGCCACAACTTGATTGAAACGCGAAACGCAGACAATTCTTTCATGACAAAAAAAAAAAGAAAACATCACGGGTGACGGGACCTTACGTTGTATAGCTCAGACTGGGTCTCTGACGGTTCGCCAAGACCGAAGAGAGTGCGAATGTGATGCACGAGTTGAACGCCACAAAGAAGGAACTTCCGGACACTTGCAGAAATGCATGATAGACACTGTTCTGTCTTACAGTACATTTATTCACTACCGGTTTCGATCATGGATTATATTCACAGTGGAAAAACATCTATTCGAGCAATGGCGTGAATATGTATTGTGACAACTTCGCATGGCATGTACGCTATTTAACCATGAAAGTATACGCCATTGCTCCAGTAGACGTTTTTCCACCGTGAAGATGGTCCATGATCAAAACCGGTACTGAATAAATATGTCGTAAGACAGCACAGTGTGTATCAAGCATTTCTCCAAGTATATCAATGCTGTTGACAGCAGCCTGAAAAAAATTGATCTTTATGGAAGTTTTACATCGTTGTATAAACGTTCTGGAGGACAGAGACCAAACAGATAAAGACACAACACCGCGACCAGAATGAAGCAAACTGAACAATACTCCGCCTCGTTTTCGGAAGTCCAGAAAGAAGCGCGGTGCATGGTATGCGTAATGAAATTACGAAATTACAACCGTTACCACTTAGCATGCATAGCCGGAACAACATTACCTTTGAGTGTAGTACACTTACACATTATACACAATGTCTTTTGACAGAGTAAGTGGCTTCTATTTAATACTGTAACTCCAGACGCTCAGGAAAACTCGCTTAAAATAAGAAATATTCGTTTTATTGCTTCTGAGCGTGCAGTTATAAGCAAGAGCTTTCAGAATAACCGCAGATTGACTTCCGAAAATATGGCGGATATTAGTACAGCGTGGCACCGCAGGGAGCGCTGAATAACGTGCGACAGCCTCCATGTATTCTATCTCTTTGGGGGCGACTGTACACTGATGTGGAAAAAGTCAAGGGATACGTGGCATGGACACAACATGTCGTTGGAAATCCCCTCCATAAATATACAGTCACGTTGCCTCTTTAGCCGTCCATAATTGCGAAAGTGTTGCCGGTGCAGGATTTTATTCACAAACTGACCTTTCGATTATGTCCCACAAACGCTCGAAAGGAGTCTTGTCGAGCGATCTGGGTGGCCGAATCATTCGCTCGAATGCTTCAAACCAGTCGCGAAAAATTGTGGCCCGGTGACACGGCGCCCTATAATCCTAACAATTTCATCGTTGTTGGACCCAGCCCGTTCCATGTAAACGCACCCCACACAACTATGGAGCCACCACCAGCTTACTCAGTATCTTGTTGGCCACTTGAATCCATGGCTTCGTGGGGTCTACGCCAAACTCAAATCCTACCATCAGCTCTTACCAAATGAATCGGGTCTCATCCGATCAGTCCACGGTTTCCTGTCATCTAGGGTCCAACTGATATGGTCACGAATACAGGAAAGCCGCTTCAGGCGTTAGCAAAGGCACTCGCGTCGGTCGTCTGCAGACATAGCCCATTAATGCCAAATTTCGCCGCACTGTCGTAACGGATTGGTTCATCGCATGTGTCACATTGATTTTTACGGATATGTTACACCTTCTAGTTTGTCTGTTATCACTGACGATTCTACCCCGACGCCGCTACTCTTGGTCGTTAGGTGAAGGCCGTCGGCCACTGCGTTGTCTGTAGCGAGAGATAATGCTCGGCTCATTTTTGGGTCTATGGATTTTCGAATATTGAATTCCCTAACGATTTGGAAAATGGAATATCCAACTCGTTTAGGTCGAACTACTGTTCCCTGTTCAAGGTCTGTCAATCTCCGTCATACTCACGTAGGGAACGTTTTTACATGAATCGCCTGAATACAAATGGCAGCTCCGCCAATGCACTGCCCCTTAATTCCTTGTGTACGAGATCTACCGCCGTCTGTGTATGAGCATATCGCTATCCCATGACTTTTAGTCATCTCAGTGTAAATACTGTAGCCCCAGACGGTCAGTAAAATAGTATTCACTTGAAATAAGGAAAATTCGTAGTTTCATTGCAGTGTTGCATGCTGTTAGACGCTGCGTAAACGTTAGGCTTGACTTTGAAAAGACATTCGGTAACTGGTTACTGGTACCTTACAAGTTCAAACATATACGGTACCATCTTCAGAACAAATACAATTGACTTCCGAAAATATAGCGACCATTAGTACAGTGGAGCACATACACTCAGTCGCAAAAGTATTCGGACAGCACGTAACGGCGCATAATTTTGCAGTTTGCCGCATGAACAAATACAGAAATTGCACTTTGTAATGTATTTGGGACTCTGGGTACGATGTCGCAACGTGAAACACGCGTCAAATACGAAGAATTGTTGTTGGACATGTGTGTGTTATGTAATATTTCCTGAAAACAGCATGGGAAGGTGCAACAAAAGTATTCGGACAAAGGCGGACAACGTGAGAGAGTAGTTCATTCCGAGACGTACAGAGGGTGAAGCGACTGCATTGTGTCCGACATTTCCGCGAGACGATAGCGATGATTAGTAAACACGTATCGCGAGTCTGTGCAGGTGGACGATGGGACGAAGAGGGAAGTGTTCTACGTTCGAGCAAAGGGAACTTGACGTTTATTATCACGCCAAGGGGAAAACCTGCAGGGAAATTGCTGCAATAGTGAACATGAAGAAAAGTACTGTTCACGACATTATTAAACGGATCGAGAAAGAAGACCGATTGGAATTCCGTTGCAGTACAGGACGGCCACGGATATTTTCACAGAGAGATGAACGTGTGATTGTGTGAAAGGTACAACAGAATCCGAAAATATCTGCCACACGAATTGCAAGTGAGGTGGAGGGAGACCTTGGTATAAAAGTTCATCCCAAAACCGTGCGGAGAGTACTACGACGATCGCAGTACCCTGGTCGAGTGGCACGGCGAAAGCCATTCATAAGTGCAGTGAACCAGAAGAAACGTATGCAGTTTGCGGGGGAATACGCCGAATACGATCAAGCTTGGTGGAATCGGGTGATATTTTGCGACGAATGTAAATTTACATTATGGCAAAGCGACGGAAAGGCAAACGTGTGTCGAAAGATCAATGAAGAGCTGAATCCCAGGAACGTCAAACCAACAGTTAAGTTTGGAGGTGGGAGCATCATAGTGTAGGGATGCATGTCCGGCCATGGTTGTGGGTGATTTAGTGTTCATTGATGATACGATGAACAAGGAAGCGTATTTGAATATACTGCGAGGACATTTGAAGCAGAGTGCACGACATCTAGGCATTGAGAACAACTTTCATTTTTATCAGGATAATGATCCCAAGCATACCGCGCATATCGTACAAATGTGGTTGCTCTTCAACTGCCCGAAATTATTGCACCCCCTACCCAATCACCAGACCTTAACCCAATCGAACATTTGTGGGATAAATTGAAAAGGACCCTCCGCGCGGACATCATCTATACGAAGGAGACCTTGAAAGAGAAACTGCACCAGGAATGGACAAATATAGGCCCAGATTTCACGAAAAAACTCGTGGAAAGTATGCCTAGCAGAGTGGAGGAGGTATTGAAAATTAAAGGTGGACCCACAAGATATTGACATTTTCGTCGTACAACTTATGAACATTTATTGGACAGTGTCTGAATACTTTTCTAGCAGCAGGGTGTGCAGGATGTTTCATTTTTTTGTTAATTTTTCTGTTTTTTATGTTTTGGAAACGAAATAATACAATAATTCTATTGTAATTAATGTTGTTACGCACACATATTGCTAATAAATATGTTTGGGTTTCATAGTCAATGTTTCTCGAATACTCATTGTGATACTCCCCACTGTCCGAATACTTTTGCGACTGAGTGTAGGCAGTGCTGCATAACATGCCACAGCATCTCTATGCCTTCCATTTCTTTGTGGGAGACTGTACAGAACAGTTGACACATTAAAACCGCCATCTTAAATTTTATTTGTTTTTTTTTTTAATCCAGCCTCGAAACCTTTGGTACTAATACAATATATAGGAAGATTTGAGTGTTAAAAACACTTTTCCCAGAAAACTCAAGATGATACGGGACGCAGTCGAAATATTTATGCAGCACGTTGTTGGTGTGGCCCGCTTGTAACACTGGAGTGTAGTGGACGGTCTTCTTTAGTGGGCGGTGAGGCGAGGCGTGGTGAGGTGAGCCCAGTGGCTTTTCACAGGCGGCCGTGGGCGGGGATCAGCTGTGGAGCCGAGGTGCCGCTTCTGCTACCGTCACCCACCGCCCGCCTGGCGCCACATACGAGCGGAGCGGCGAGGCGTGCAGTCGATACGGTACGGGGCGTATCCATGCGGCCGGCACATCGCAAACAAACCAGGCTTCCAGACACGAAACACGTCAGCCTCACAACAGCTCTACCGCGCACTTCATATATTACTACACAAGATGCGATCAATCATTCCCTTTAGCATTTGTGTACTAACAGTCTGACACGAATTACTGGTAGAAGCCGACCTCTGGTAAGATTAGTTTGAGTTCCGAAGAAATGTACGAACACGCTAAGCAGTATTGGCACTACGACTTATCTTAGAAGATAGTTTGAAGAAAGACTAACCTACGTAAATATAGCATTTGTAGATTTAGAGAAAGCCCTCCATAATGTTGGCTAGAATACACTCTTTGAAATTCTGAAAGTAACAGAGATCAAATATACGGAGCAAAAGCTTATGAAGAACTTATACAGAAACCAGACTGCAATTATAAGAATCAAACAGCATGAAAGGGAAGCAGTGGTTGAGGAGTGGAAAAGATTGTGGCCTACATCCGATCTTATTCAGTCTGTGCATTGTGCAAGCAGTAAGGGAAAACAAGGAGAAATTTGGAAAGGAATTTAAAGTTCAGGGAGAGAGAACAAAAACTTTCCGGTTTGCTGATGACACTGTAATTCTGTCAGAGACGGCAAAGGAGTCAGAAAAGATCAATTGAACGAAACGTATAGCGTATTGAAAATATGTTACAAAGTGAACATTAACGAAAGCGAAACAAGGGCAATGAAATATAGTAAAATTAAGTCAGATGATTCTGATGGAATTAGATAAGGAAATGAAGCATTCAAAATTTGCGCAAGATATTTGACATTTGGGATGCAAGATAAGTGACGGTGGCCGAAACAGCGAGGATACGAAATGCAGACTGGCAATAAGAAGAAACCGTTTCTGAAAAAGAGAAATTAGTTAACACCCAATATAAATTTAAGTATTCCCCTGGATTGCAGTCTTGTAAAGAAGTGAAACATGGGAGCTAAGTAGTACAGACAAAAAGGTTCAAATGCCTCTGAGCACTATGGGACTTAACATCGGAGGTTATCAGTCCCCTAGTCTTACAACTACTTAAACCTAACTAACCTAAGGACATCAACACATCCATGCCCGAGGCAGGATTCGAACCTGCGACCGTAGCGGTGGCGCGGTTCCAGACTGAAGCGCCTAGACAAAAAGGCAACAGTAGCTTTGGAAACGTGGAGCTACAGAAGAATGCTGAACATTAGCTGCGCAGAGCGAACAATTAATGAAAAGGCACTGAATGGATATGGAGAGGTAACAGTGTTATGGAAAAATTTGTCTAAAAGAGGGGATAATGGATTGGGAGAGGCGTGGACGGAGGGGGGCGGGAGGGGAGAGAAAAGAAGCTTCCCTCAGAGAATCAGCACGGGTTTCTGGAAAGCCACGCTTATTTCTTTCATTCTTTAAAAACAATATCTTGCTAACAATAGATGGAGGTGAACAGATAGACTTAGTCTTCCTGCATTTCCAAAACTCTTTCGACAGTATACCACACCCTCAACTGAAACCCAACATAAAATAATCTGAGTAGCTTTACAAATATGTGATTGCCTCGTAGAATGTCTTACTAATAGAAGTCATAAAATTATACTAGATTGCACATGTGCAACAGAAAAGGAACTGCTATCGGTTGTACCCCAATAAGTCCAACAGAACCGTTTTCACAAGATGTGTGTACAAGCGGCAGTCAAATGACAACGATACAAATCGAAAAAAGTACGTAAACTGTTCGTTATTTCAAAAGCAATCGCATGAGTGTTAATACATTTATCCCGCTGTGAGACAAGAAGGCCAGTGCGTACACGGGAAAACTTTTGTGATTGCCTAGGCAGTCATGTTGTATCCATGCGTGCAACTCTTCGAAGAAAATCGGCGGCCACGAATGTCTTTATTCATTGCTCTAAAAATATGGAAGTTGCATTTCGCAAGGACATTCTGCAGCGTACTCAAAACAACGTTCGCAACATGTTGGGACCCTTTTGTTTCGACTATGCTGCAAAATCTTCTCTGGGAAGTCCTTACGCATCCTCCACACAGTCGCGATCTCTCCCTATGCGACTTCCATGTTTTTGGTGCCCTGACGAAAGATATTCGTGGGCGTCTATTTGCTTGGGACAGAGAGGTGCGCGACTCGGTACAATCATGTTTCAATAGGCAACCGCAAACCATTTTCCACGAAGGCACTGACCGTTTTCTATTGCAGTGGGATAAATGTATTAGGTTATGGTGATTACTTTTGAAGTAATGAACAGTTTACTGTTTTTTCCCATCCGTCTCTTTTTCATTTGACTACCCCTTATACGTACATGGGCTCTAGCAGACAAGGTCGAGAGGAGAGTATGATCAGTGGATGGTTCTAAGGAAATTAAAAACAATTTAAGCAGTAGTTGGTGCTCTTTTTAAATGTCGATAAGTGCAAGACTTTGTCTATTGCACAGTAACGGAATTCAGTAGTGACAGAGAACAATTATTGTTTAGATAGTAACAAGAGCTAACACTGAAACGCGAAACGAAAGGCAACGAGTTCGTAAATCCAGCAGTAGGGAATTTGAGAGGAAGGCTTTTCCAAATTTTGTTGGGAAGATTCTGAGAAACAGCGTGCACGTATAGAAACGGCCGCTAACAAGATCGCAGCGCGACTAAATCTAGAGTACTGCTTCAGTGTTTGGAGTTCTTGTGAAGCTGGCTTTACATCTTATATCGACCCATGTCAAGTTTGGGCTGCTGAATCGTGACAGGTCGATGCGGCCCATGTGCAAGTGTAATGCAGCCGCTCTAAGAAATTAAAGGGAAATTTCAGGAAGAAAGATCCACGCGGATTGGGGGAGCGCACTAACGCGCCGCTTCTGGAACACGGGGAGGCGAGTCGGACACGAATACAATCCGCCCCGTGAATTAACGAGGGCTGGTGAACCGGCCAGGCTGGGTGTGGCTTTTAGGCGGTGTTCCACACTGCACTCAATAAATACCGCGCTGGTAACCGCGACCCGCCTCAGATACGCGCAAACATTTATAAAACGTTCTCACACTTTCACATAAGATTTACTCTAAACACAGACAGATGTTTAGAGTAAGAAACAAACATTTATAGAAGAAAGGTCCGAGAAGCGGTTGAAATTTCTAAGAATGCATCTAATTTAATTTCAATAGAGAGGACGGCTATAGGCTTCCAGGATCGTGGCCTCCCCCCCCCCCCCCCCCCCCCAATCAAGGAAGCAAATACGCGGCCGCGGTGTGTAAGCGGCATAAACAACGCCCTGCATGTCACCTCGGCGGGCAATAATATTTTGGGTAAACATTCCCCCTCTCTTGCTCTGTCCGTTTCGAATCTGGCCACTGATGACGACCAACCAATAGCGGTAGCAGGCATTTCAACCAATAACCCATGTCCAGCATAAATGTGGAATAGTGCCTTTCTATCCAATGACGATGGACCACCAATGGTATCCACAGGAGATGAGCTACCAACGCCCCTTCTTCTGCATCAGAGCGGGAATATTAGCCTATGACTATGGCCCACCTATGGCAGCCATTTGAATTTTAACCAATACTATCACTTCTGCAGCACGAACGCCAGAAAACTCCCCCTTCATAAGTGGACGCGACACTCGTCTCTTACGGTGTTCTAGCAATATTGGACACCAAAAGTTCCTGAGGAAGATCCCAGCAGAGGGGTCGAAACGCCGAACATTTTAGAAGAAACATGACGCGGCGTAATAACCCATAAGATTTTAACTTTAGCGACAACGGCCACGAAAGCCTGCAGACTTACATAGATGTTTAGTCCGTTTAAACCCATAATCGTCATCATCAAGAAAAATATGTATTTCTTGTTGCCAGTAGCCTTTGGGTAAGTTTATAGAAGTCATATTCGAAGAATGGTTCCTCGTCTATCTAGGGTTCATGAGAATAAGATACGAGGGATTACGGTGCCTATCGCAGAATGTGTGAGGCTGTCATTTTTCCTTCGCCCAATACACGAGAGGAGTGTGGATAATATCTATTCTGCACAACAAATGAATCGAGGTCTGCCTACTCAGTAGGCACTGTATTTTTGATTTTCTTGACAAACGTGTTCCGGTGATTTTGCACCGTCTTCTATGGCACTCTTGTACTATCTGCTGTGGGTTGTTACGAGCACTGTGTATCACCCAGAACCACGTTCTTCACGACTGGTCTCAAATGGTTCAAATGGCTCTGAGAACTATGGGACTTAACATTTGAGGTCATCAGTCGCCTAGAACTTAGAACTACTTAAACCTAACTAACCTAAGGACGTCACACACATCCATGCCCGAGGCAGGATTCGAACCTGCGACCGTAGCGGTCGCGCGGTTCCAGACTGAAGTGCCTAGAACCGCTCGGCCACACCGGCCGGCAACTGGTCTCGGTAGCCGTGGTCGCTAGCACTCCAACGTCCCACATAGAGGCAGCTGGTTCTGTGCGAAAAGTGGTGATTAGCTTTTTGCTGACACAGAGACTGATGATGTTTGACTGCGCGCCGATATCATCCGTAAGGTCTCAAGGCTGTCCGCGGATTCCCGAAGAGGAATCGGCTAAGGTGTGTCAATTTCGTCCCGTTAGCGCTATTTGAGGAGAGTAGGCTGTGCGCAGGTATAGAGTTTTGAGTGTTACCTCCTCCCTTTTCTAGCACCACCACCACTATCACACACGTCGTCGTCGCCAAAAATAAAACATACGCAGCACTGCAGCCATAGCAATTAAAGTACTCTTCTGACGCGACAACGGCGCATTTTCTAATCCTGCTAACCAAGGAGACGCTATACTACTTGAGCTGAACAACTGTGAGTGCGCGACAAAAGACGGCCTGAAGCAGTACGATTACTCGCGGCGAGGCGAGCAAAGAGTCGGACAGCTAACGAATGGCTCGCTCACTGATAACGTTCTTTGAGAACAAAGAGGGCAACAGCCTTGAGGAAAGAAAATCTTCGCGATGTATGCATGGTGTTCTTACAAAGTCTCAATTATCATTTCGAAAATGTCAAGCTACGAGCATGATGGATTGAGCTGAAAGAAACAACACGTGTGACTGTTTCCAGTGCTGATGTAGACTTGAAGCAAGGATAACCCCGTGGATAGCTTGCCGCGAAGCATTGTCCTGACAGCCTCCCGTTAACAACCTCCAAAGAAACAAAAAAAACTGAGTGACAAGGTGATAGTTCCTCCTTACGTACTATGTGGATGTCAGTGACTGCTGGACTGACCCCGGGGCTGCGCCTACCCGTCACCACCGATTCCGTCCGAATTTAAGGTACATGCATAGCTTGCCTAAAATGAAAACCGCGCGGAGTGGCCGCATGGTTTGAGGCGCCATTTCACGGATTGCGCGGCCCCTCCTGCCGGAGGTTTGAGTCCTCCCTCGGGCATGGGTGCGTGTGTTGTTCTTAGCATAAGTTAGTTTAACGTAGTTTACGTAGTGTGTAAGCCTAGGGACCGATGATCTCCACCGTTTGGTCCTTTAGGAATTCACACACATCTGAACATTTGAAAATGCAAGTGACAGAAGTGAAATCTCCATGTGGCCGAGCGTTAAGAAAAACTGGCATTTTTGGCGGTGGTGGGCCGAGGCAGGGGCCATGTACGTTACATGAGTTTCCAGTTGGCGCATCGGAGTGACTACAGGAAGGTAATCTGAAGGTCGCTGGGTCCAGTCCCTATGTGGAAACTTTTTTTTAATTTTCAGTTTTTACGTTTCGCTACAAATAAATAGAAAAAATGCTCCGTGTATCGTATTTATTAATATTTTGATAAAAGTCTTGGAAAGGAAAGATAAATGAAAATTTGGGACTGCAAATAAATTTCCAGGAAGGCATTGTGATGCGTACAAGAGAACGTAATAAAATCGGGGACTTTTATTACTATACAGTTAATCATACTTTCATTATTATAGAGTTGATGATTTACACATGCTGGGGTGATAACCATTTTTTATTTAAAAAAAATAAAAAAAACATCACAGAGAAACCAACAATTTTCTCGGCATCTTGCACGCGTTATAAGCGCCACGTTTTTTTCAGTCACATGAGGGTTTTAAAGTGTCCATAGAAAAACTTCATTTACATTCAGGAAAGGTTCTTCCTCATCGAACAGTTTGGCAGCAAATCGCGGCGTAACGCATCATTTCGCCAAAATATCGGAGAAGATAGCTGGTGATGTACAATGGAATGTGTATTGATGCAGTCCTTTCGGGATGTGGTTTCTTTTTTTCACTATGAGATAAGAGCAATTTTGAAGCTCTTTGATCGAATACTTTAACTGGCAATAAAATAGACATCAGAGGGTTAAACTAGCGGAGAGCACTTGGAGGGGGGAAGGGCGGGGGTGTCACTTAATAGTGCGCGATAGCAGTCCTTCATCATCTTGAAAAATCTCGTCCAATAATTGTGGACTTTTTTGTCCTCGACACGAGTAATTTAGCAGAACAATTTTTTTTTCTCCTGCACGTAGAGCATCATCACATCAGTCAAAATATTTTTTGTATCAGACTGTAAGCTCCCACATTTTCATAAGCTCATGACAACATTCGTATATTTTGCCGCATACTAATCCACAGTTTTTTTCAGTCCTCGGTGTAAAAGTTTCCTTTGCTTCCCTGTCATGCCTTTCATGAAAATGTTAACGAACATACTGTATTGAGCACTATTAGGTTTATTTGCAGTTTAAGTGCCGTAAAAAATGAAAATAAAAATGTTTTAGAATACGGACTCGACCTTACAACCCTCAGATTACCGTTCTGTAGTCTTTCCATTGCGCCAATCGCTGCTAACATAAATGGGTCATGCCTGGCACGACTCACGCCAAAAATTCTATTTTCAGAGTTTCGGACAATAACATGCACACAGATGACATTTTAGAGGCTCTTTGGAAGTAACTCAAAGATATTATTCCGGCATATCGATTGTTTCCACCAGAAATCTGTACTCTTAAATACTATATTCTTGAGCCACATGTTTTGAAGAAGTTTTCCATGTAAATAAAAAAAAGATATTTCCTCAAGAACGGCGAAATTTCGCGTTAAACAATTATCTTAGAATGCCAGAATGTGCGAAAGTTGTGGATATGGTTGTGATTTTGGAGAGACTACTCTGTATGACGGCAATGTGGTGGAAGCAGCGCGAGTGGCGAGGATCCTTTGTGTGTGTGTGTGTGTTTGGGGGGGGGGGGGGGGAGGGGTTGGTGAGATGAGCCGATGTACTATCCTGCAGTAAGGCTGGACTTCTGTGATGTCTGGTACAGGGATTTATTCAAGCTTTATTCTGACGTAAGCGGGGGGGGGGGGGGGGGGGGGAAGAGGCTCGTAGCCCGTGGCCCTACTACCAGAGGGGGGGAGGGAATGGCGGGGGGGTGCCTCGATGATTCCACAAGGCACCCGCACTCGGTGCCACCAATGTGGAGAAATAGAGCCAGTATATTCCATGTGTCGGGTAGTCAGCCGGAGTTTATCGATCTTAGAGAATTTCTGCGTTGCATGCCATTTGATCGGAGATACGTGGGATGTCTAGCACGTCGTGAAGGTCGACAAACCGGGCACATGTTGGAGCTCCTAAGATGTGGCTGAGACATCTGTTTTGAATGGCATGTCGTGACCGTTGGTAGGGCTGGTAGTCCCCCACGTGGAGCAGCTATAACGGAGGGCAGGTTAAACTGTCGCTCTATATAGCTAAAGCTTCGTTCGAACATTCATCTGGCAACTGCTCAACAATGGGTATAATTGGTGGAGGTGGTATAGTAGTTGAATCGTGTTGTTGTGGATATGACGTTTGAAAAGGACTTTGCTGTCCAGGGTGACTCGAACTATATTATTCCATTCATCGTCGCAAGTTCTCGATGGTGAAGAGTAGGCCTGTCATTCAAGTCGGGGCATTTGCGAGTGAAGAGGACAGTCTTTGTTCTGTCGGCGTTAAGACGATAATGGTTATCCGATGCCCACTGTTCCGTCTGCATGATGGTTCAAATGGCTCTGAGCGGTATGGGACTTAACTTCTGAAGTCATCAGTCCCCTAGAACTTAGAACTACTTAAACCTAACTAACCTAAGGACATCACACACATCCATGCCCGAGGCAGGATTCGAACCTGCGACTGTAGCGGTCGCGCGGCTCCAGACTGTAGCGCCTAGAACCGCTCGGCCACCACGGCCGGCCCGTCTGCGTGAGCTCACATAGTCTCCTCACGGCTGCAGCAATCCGCGGGTTATAATTAAGGCTGTGTCGTCCACAAACTGATTCAGGACGACCTGGGGCAGGATGGGTGGCGAGGGCCTAGACGCAGGTTTCTTCGCGTCTTTTCCGTTACGGCAACGTTGGAGTGGAGATGTGAACTCTAACTGGAATAAAATAACATGTCTTGTAAACTGATTTCATTTGGCCCAACCATCTCCATTCAGTAAATAAGTGGTTAAATAACGTTACTCCTGGTAAGGAACTAAATGATATCATCCTCTAGAAAGCGAACAAGTTTACTTAAAACATCGAAGAGGTTTTCCCAGTGACCAAGACCGATTACAGTTAAAGTATCTCAAACGGTAGAAAAAGCAGCCCTTACAGGATCTGTCTGTTGTCTGACTGCGACGACGCCGTTCTTCTAAGGCACGAGTACAGGTAGCTAATTGAAATTTATGTCAATACTAAGGTCTACGGTCCCTTGGTGGTGTAAACTGTTTAAGCTCCTTAGTCAATGCTGTTAAGAGGTACCGCCATTTGTGTCACATATTTTGATACTCGCAAACTCACTCATCGAAACCTATCGATGAACTACCTACATATACAGGGTGAGTCAGGAGGAAAGGTACATGCTTTGAGGGATGACAGTATAAGTGATTCTGAACAAAAAACTTTATATGAACATATGCCTTATTCTGATTGGTTTCCGAGAGAAAACACATTCACTATCATTTTTGTACATTTTCTCTTGAGTAACTCGAAGACCATTGTCTCGAGCGAAAATTTGTCGCAGCACAAAATCAAACTATGTCAGATTTCCTACAAAAAAAAGGCCTCTTCATTTTTTCTATGGCAATAATAGTTTTTGAGAAGAGAGCGCGCAAATGTTCAAAATCTCGCGCAATGCACGTGCGCTGTGACTTAGGTAGCTTTTGTACGCCAATTAGAGGTAGTTTTCCTATTTGGTAGACCACAAAATTCCTGTATCACATTGTACATCTGAACGTCCTCTACAGTAAAATGGTTCAAATGGCTCTAAGTACTATGGGACTTAACATCTGAGGTCATCAGTCCCCTAGAGTTAGCACTACGTAAACCTAACTAACCTAAGGACATCACACACATCCATGCCAGAGACAGCATTGGAACCCGCGACCGTAGCAGCAGCGCGGTTCCGGACTGAAGCGCCTAGAACCGCTCGACCACAGCGGCCAGCCCCTCTACATTACTGCGCTACGTTGTAAACAATGACTATGTTTGAAAATACAGAAAATAGACCACAATGTACATTAATGTGTTATATCTCAGAAAGCGTTCGGAATAGGGCATATGGCCAACTGACGTTTTTTGTTAAGAAACACAAATACTATCACCCACATTAAAGCTTGTACCTTTCCTCCTGACTCACCCCGTATAATTAAGTTTGTACGGAACCCTGAGAGATCGAATCCTACCCACATTTGTCCGTTTTTCTTCTAAACCCTTGGCCACCTGGAGCACCCACTTATGTTACTTTCATTTGTGGCGAAGTTTTGCACATCCCATAAAATGAGTGAAATCGGTGATGATGAGTAGTCGCGGTCCTCTTGTGAGTCCGAGAAGACACTATCTAGAAGTGAGGGGAACGTTAGAGGATAAAGCGGACAGGTCAGAGTGGAGAGGAGAGGGCAGAGGGGCGTTGTGGCGGCGGCTGGTCGCTCGTTACGGCCCGCGCCCCCAGAGGGTTCCTCTGCCCAGCCTGGTCCTCGCCGCAGACTAATTAACAGCGGCGCGGCCTCCAGTGTGTAGCAGGCGTCAGCACAGTGTCCAGAGGCGCCGCCTCCTGCAGCTAGGCTCCCGCGGTTCGCTAAGGTCAAGGGCGCTCGTGTCCGTCCGCCATCAGCCTGCTGTGTCATTAATGTAGGCTGTGTTACTGGCCCATCGTCGACAAACAGTTCAGACAGAAAGACAACAGAAGCTTTTGAAATCTGGCACGACAGGAGACTGCTCAAGATTAAATTTTTTTTTTCAGGCAACTGTCAACTGCATCATATACTTGAAGAAATGCATGATACACGCTGTACTGTCTTACAATAATTAAAAACTGCATTCCAAGACAGCACAGTGGTTATCACGCATTTCTCCAAGTGCTCAAGATTAAGCGGGTATGTAGGATGCCTAAGGAGTAAGTACTGAACAGGCTTGGGGGGAGGGGGGGGGGGAATTACAGTATTAAGGCACAACTGTTGGTTGATACGACACGTCCTGACGATTCGTCAGTCTGGCAATGGACAGAAGAGCGGGGAACAATAATAGTAGAAGGAGACCAAAGCTTGGCTTCAGAAAACAGATTCAAGTGGATGTAGGTTGCAGCAGTAATCAAAGGAACAGGCTCGCACAGTATAAACTAGGGTGAAGAGCTGCACTGAACTAGTCTTTGGACTGAAGATGCAGAGTTCTTCGAAATATGTGATTTGTATTAGGTCCCAAGAACTGATAATCGGAAACGTCACAAAAATCTTTCACACCGCTTACACCCTTTCTGTATTATAAGAACATAAAACAACTCATAATTTCTTAGTTATTTTTGTTTTAATTTTGTTTAGATCTTGACCCACTGTTGAGCTTGGATCTGTTTTGCTACATTCCAAGGAACTGAAACGGCGATACGGTGTTCCTAACAGGGACATACACTATGTGATCAAAAGTATCCGGATACCCCCAAACACACTTTGGCACCCTAGAACAACATTTACAAATTAGCATCGTACGGTCTATAACAACAGCATTGCAAGTGATTTAAATGAATCAGGTACTCTTATGTGTAATACCTGTTTGACGGCGTTAATAAGAAAATCCTTGTCGTACCTTGGTACGAGGGCTCGAGCCTGAATACGGGAATTTGCTGCTGAATCAAGGACCAGCTGCAGTGAAGCACTTTCCCTCTAGGATACAAATCTGGTATTTTTACTGTGACGAATTCGATGTCTTCATTTGAAGAGCACGACCCACCAGTAAGGAGCTTGAAAATTTAAATCACCAGCAAGAGTCCATCTCGTCGGCACCTGCTGATTACTCTACGAAACTATCATAGGTCCACGAATCAATTGTTTTTAAGTTGTTCATTCTTTGTTCCACCTTGTTTTATATATTCCCCCAATCTTTTCAAACCTTCCATGCTTTTCAGGCGGAAAGCCCCTACGAAGAGTGGCCAAACCCCATCCTGAATGCTCCCTCGCTAGATTGACGACCTTGTTTAAAGCGGAACGCAATCGCTGTCCATTTTAGACTGCTTCTCTTCGGTCTCGTAATCGTCTGATCGAGATGAAGCGACTTCTTCAGTTTCTTCAAACACACCAGCTTCATCGTTGTCTTCGTGAGCAAATAGTTCGTCTTGCACCACGAGTTCTTTCTCCGCTAGCATTTCGAAAATTCTGCGTAATATTTCTTCTTCAATGTCAATTCCATGTGTTCTTGTGTTATTGCTGCAGAAGGTTTGGAAGTGATGAAACTGTTTTGGAGAAGGAGCTTTTCGTCCTACACAAGTACCGTTTTCAATCGTACTTTTGAAACTTCAGAATAAAGCGATCCGACTTCACAATCAGGTTCATATTCTCTTGCTGGCGAAATAGCAGGCACACCAATACATTTACTCGTAAAATCAGACAGCTTGGAGTGTTGACATGTAACTTCTTCGGGGACTAACATACGAATCAATTATTCATGTTAAAACGCTGTTCCATTTCTCCCTCCACCAACCAACAGTTGTTTGTGCACATGCAGCTGTTTCTGGTGGGTCAGGATTACTGGAAAAATGGGTTCATACGATGAGTCGTAAAGTACCTTTATCTCTTTATCTACACAGGGAAAATGGGCGCATGGTGGGTTGAAACGTACATGCAGGAATAGGGTTATAATGGTAAACCTCTCCCAAAATGTTAATGAAAACCCCGAATTTTCAAGATCAAGATCAATGAATGATTCCTAAGATAATTTACACAATCATAATAAACCTGTTATTAGAATTACGTTTGAAGGAAAAAAAGGAACATTAGCGGGAGGGATATTTGATCCATAATCCTCCGTCTTATGAAACCCAGCGCTTACTCGGTCGTCTACGGACTCGCTTAACTGCTAGCGACCACACATCAGTATATACGCATGCGTAAAACTTTCAGACTCGATTTTCTCGAAAACGATTGAGAGTTGCGCCTACCTTTTTACATACGATAAAATGCTAGCCATCCCACCAATATGAATCAACTCTGTGAGGGCAAGTACGTACGGTTCCCTTGTCAAACATGCTAAAAGAACTGAACTGGCGGTGGTTTCAAGATATAGACGAAAACTATCCCGTGAAATCTGCCACACAAAATTTCAAGAACCAGCTTCGAGTGAGAAATCTACGAATATACCACAAATATCGCTCCCATAGGGGATGCGAAGACGAAAGGAGACTAATTTGCCATTGAAGCAAGTTTCCCGCTCCGTACGCGGACGGAATGGAATGTAACCTCCGCCACGCTCTTCACAGTAATTTACAGACAAAGATTCGTGCCGTCTGGTGACAAAACACCGCACTACAGAGACAGACACTGCCAACGGTGCGTAGCGAACTAATGGTAGGGCAGCAGTTGTAGTTAGAATGCAGTAAGATTCTTAAAGGTGATTCACACTTGACAGGTCGGCACGCGACGGAACGAACCGTCGTAACAATTCACCATGCATCTGAAGTGGAGGAGTTGACTCATGTCTCAGCTGAACAGAACAGGACATCAATTTTCAGGTTTCCCAGGAAGAAAGTTTTGACGCTGATTTTAGGGGGGCGGCGATGGCATCGTCCCCTAACATATACCAACCATATAAAAAGTTTCGAGACTGACATCCGTGCTCCACACACCCGACGTGAGGTTTGGCACCCCGCGGCTGGTCCTGGCCTACAATGTGCGTCAATAAGAACATGAACTGACGAAATATTTTTTTAAAATTTATTAATTCAACTGTACACACAGTCCACTGTATGGATGCCATCACTGAAATGACCATTTTTTAACACTGAATACCAGCTTTATTGAAGGAGAAAAACACAATTTTTTAAAGTAATTCAGTACTTAGAAATAAAGAACCAAACTTTATGGATAAGGTGAAAGGGCTCTATGTATTGCTTTATGAACATTGATCGATGTGTTTGCATGCACATATTCTCTCGATTATACAAATTTCGATGCTTTGAAATGTTTGAACGACACTTTTCCTACCGTTTCACTCCTCAGCAGCTCAACATACAAACTATGTCAAGAACATGCGTCATGAATTTTGCTTGGGGCATTAATAAAGTTTTATAACTGCTAATTCCATAATTAAAGTTCTATACCTCGACTTTTTGAACACCAATGTTGTCCTACAACCTCACTTTCTGCATTCGGTGCTGACCTAAGTGATGTGACGTTGTGTTAGCGTTCCGTCTAGCACGAACACACCATTATTTATTCACGAAAGTTTCTGGCTTGCAGCCGGTCGTCGTATACAGCACTGCACGATATTTCAGTTGGATACCCGCTATTCAACCTCAGGTGAGCCGTCGAAGACTGACAAAAATTTCCTTCGTTAGCGCGATGCGTGTATTCCGTACATGAGCTGTGAATACACACAGCATGCTCATTAATTGCGGGACGGTGGAAGTCCGTCCATCTTCGATGGCTCACCTGAAGATGATTTACAAGTCTCCAAGCGAAATATTGCGGAGTGCAACCGAAACTTCCTTCAATATCCATTTCACTGGAAAAGTTTACAAATTCACACACCATTACTCTACGATGACGTCGCCTTACGTTCTGTTGGCGCCCATTGTGGATCCGCCCTCACATTTCGTACAGTGGCTACTTGGTTGTTGGGAATGAATGCTGCTTGAGCGCCAAACTGTTGCACACAGCATATCCTGCGTCGCCCGCGCCTGGACCTCCCTTCCAGATGCACGGAGGTGCCTCCCTCCTTCATCAGCATACCACACTGGAGTCTCCAGCACGACAGGTCGCGCCGCGACCCATTTCGGCAGCTCACCTCCCCCCCCCCCCCACCCCCACCCACCAGCACACACACACTTCCTCGCGGCGCAGCCCCACAACCGTTGCCCTTCCGCTTGCTGGCCACTTCCGGCCGGCTGCACACTCAGCCGGCGCCACAGTAGAGAGTATAATGGACGGCACCGGCGATTGGAAAGCAGCCCACGTGACACACACACACACACACACACACACACCAAAACAGAAGCCTGACTCACGTTAGCACTCGTAGGACAGACACAATGACCTGATTATCACGAACAGTTGCCTTAATTACCGTACCCTTTCATACATTTCTTCAGGATGGACTCGACTTTTCACTGTTACTGCAATTTGCGTACTATTACATTCGCGTACTACGAGGAGAGATTTTCATACGGGCTACAGCACCATTACGAAAGCATATTCGTTAATGGATCGTGGTTTGCTCAGTCATAAGGACGTATATCAATTGGATTAACAGCAGAGAAACATCGGAGATAGCTAAGATTTGAATTTGTCCTGGAAGCATCTGCAGAATAAAATAGGTAAAGCGATACATAAACAGACAAAACATTGCAAATAAGACAAAACAGAGAACAAAACAGAAGCTGTATACGCGCGGAGAGCTGAAAAAAAGGTTGAAATAAAGCGGTCCATGCTCATGTGGAACCAGCTGTATCAAAATGTATCTACACTGACGGGGAAAAATTTCCTAACACCGAGGAGAAATAAATGTTAGAGCAATGAAATTTCGTAAATACATTTATGTATGTTACATATTTAAGTGATCCTGATCTATATTAACGACATAGGAGACAATCTGAGTAGTCGTCTTAGATTGTTTGCAGATGATGCTGTCGTTCACCGTCTTGTAAAGTCATCAGACGATCAAAACGACTTGCAAAATGATTTAGATAAGATATCTGTATGGTGCGAAAAGTGGCAATTGACCCTGAATAAAGAAAAGTGCGAAGTTATTCACATGCGTACTAAAAGAAATCAGCTAAATTTCGATTACGCGATATGTCACACAAATCTGAGGGCTGTAAATTCAACTAAGTACTTAGGGATTACAATTACAAATAACCTAAATTGGAACGATCACATAGATAATATTGTGAGTAGGGCAAACCAAAGACTGCGATTCATTGGCAGAACACTTAGAAGGTGCAACAGGTCTACCAAAGAGACTGCTTACACTACGCTTGTCCGCCCTATTCTGGAGTACTGCTGTGCGGTGTGGGATCCGCATCAGGTGGGACTGACGGATGACATCGAAAAAGAACAAAGAAGGGCAGCTCGTTTTGTATTATCGCGAAATAGGGGAGATAGTGTCAGAGACATGATACGTGATTTGGAGTGGCAATCATTAAAACAAAGGCGTTTTTCGTTGCGACGGGATCTTCTCATGAAATTTCAATCACGAGTTTTCTTCTCCGATTGCGAAAATATTCTGTTCGCACCCACCTACATAGGGAGAAATGATCATGACTATAAAATAAGAGAAATCAGGGCTCGCACGGAAAAATTTAAGTGCTCGTTTTTCCCGCGTGCCTTTCGAGAGTGGAACGGTAGAGAGACAGCATGAAGGTGGTTCATTGAACCCTCTGCCAGGCACTTTATTGTGAGTAGCAGAGTAATCACGTAGATATAGATTAACTTTGAAAGATCACAAGTGAAGGTAAGCGCGAGAAAAGTCATTGGAAATGTGGAATACTGGTACATTAATAACCGATGAAACCGCCAGAACGTTGAATGCAAGCATGCAAACGTGGGTGCATTGTGCCGTGCAGGTGCTGGATGTCAGTTTGTGGGATGGAGTTCCACGCCTGTTGCACATGATCGGTCAATATAGGGACGGTTGCTGCTGGTTGTGGACGTAGCTGAGTTGTCATCTGATGATGGCCCTTGGTGCTCGATTGGAGACAGTTCTGCTGATCGAGCAGGCCAAGGCAACATGCTGACACTCTGTAGCAGGGGTTCCCAACAAAATTTTCTCGAGGACCCCCCTCATCGAGCATGATTGGTACCTTGTCATATCACAGTATCAAGTAGGCCTACCTAAAAAAAACCAAATGAAGTCTTTTTATACCTTTTCTATTCTTGGTACTTATAAAAAAACATTGACATTTTCATTATTGAAAAAATATTGAACTTAAACGATTCTCAATTTAGCCATCATTGTTATTAACTATTTGCCTCTATCTAATTCTAGTTTAGCACTAGAGTGTGCTAGTGTCAGTAGGCTCTAGGAGGAAGCTAGACGCAGATGTTAGCGTTCGCTAAAGCTCTGCTCATGCAGAAAGCGGCCAAAACAAAACAAAAAAGTGTCATCATACGAAATATATTTAATATATTTTTTATTCTAATAGCATCTTGCGGACCTATCTGGCATAGCTCGCGGACCACCTGTTGGGAAACACTGCTGTAGAGCATTTTGGGCTACAACAGCGGTATGTGAGCGAGCATTATCCTGTTGGGAAACACGCCTTGCTGTTCACAGGTCGAATCAGCAGACTGACGTACTGATCATCAGTCAGGGTGCGTGGTACTGATCATCAGTCAGGGTGCGTGGGATAACGACGAGAGTATTCCTGCCGGCATAAGAAATAGCATCCCAGACCACAACTCAGGGTGTAGGTCCCGTGGCTGCAGGCATTCGCTTGGTGTCCTTCCAACCAACAGAGCCGAGCGAGGTGGCGCTGTGGTTAGCACACTGGACTCGCATTCGGTCGGACGACTGTTCAAACCCGCGTCTGGCCATCGTGAGTTAGGTATCCCGTGGTTTTCCTAAATCGCTTCAGGCCAATGCCGGGATGTTTCCTTTGAAAAGGTACGGCCGATTTCCTTCCCCATCCTACCCTAACTCGAGCTTGTGCTCCATCTCTAATGACATCGTTGTCGACAGGACGTTAAACACTATCCTCCTCCTCAACCAACAGACGGCCATCACTGGCACCGACGCAGAACCGGCTTTTATCACACATCAGACCTCCACTCCGCCCTCCAATGAGCTCTCACTTGACATCAATGAAGTCGCAAACGGCGGTTGTTTGGGGTCAGTTGAATACCTCTGGCTCAGAGCTGTTCTTGAACCGATTTGTAACAGTTCGTTGTGTCACTGCGATGCCAAGTCTGCTCGAATTGTTGCTGCAGAAGGGGTAGAATGCGCCACAGCCATACGCGGAACATGACAGTCTTCCCCCTCGGTAGTGCCATATGGCCATCCAGACCCCGGTCTTCTCGCGGCCGTACCCTCCCACGACCACCGCTGCCAGTCATCATGTACAGTGGCTATGTTCCTGCCAAGTCTTTCTGCAATATCACAGAAGGAACATCCAGCTTCTCGTAGCCGTATTACACAACCTCGTTCAAACTCATGAGCTGTTAATAATAGCTTCTTCTTGGCACCCTATTCTTCCTCAAGAACCGCAGCCCGAGAAGGTAGCGACGTTGGACGCTGCCGTCTGGAGCCTAGTCACGTTTTAACTCATCGCAAAGGTATTCCACTGTGTTCAGGTCGGTACTCTGGCTAGGCCAGTCCATCTTGGGAATGTTATTTCCCACAAACCACTGCCTCACATATGCAACTTTATAACACGGTGCTGATAGAAACAGTCCTCATTTCCGAACAGTTATTCTGCTGCACGCAGAACACAATGCTGTAAAATTTCATATTCTTTCGCATTTGGCTTTTTCTTAAGCGCAACAAGAAAACCACACGCCGATACCCAAACACCGACTCCTCCATACTTTACTGTACACCGTACACATGATGGAAGGTAACATTCTCCAGGTTTTCGCCAAACCCAAACCCTTCCTTCGGACTGCCACAGGGTAAAGCGTGATTTTTCACTGCATATCACTCGTTTCCAGTGATACACTGATCAGCCAGAACAATATGACCACCGACCTACTATCGATATAAACCCGTCCAGGCGACAGCAGCGTCACCTGGCGGGGAATGTCTGCTGGTCAGACGCACGCACGGTCCTTGGAGTACCAGTGAGCGTATTGTCCGTTGTGTAGGATGCGGAAGGAGCGCGCTCTAACTTTCACAGAGGGAATATTGTGATGGCCCCAAGGCTCGGTACGAGTATTTCGTAAACTGCAGGACTTGTCGGGTATTCGAGGAGTGCTGTGGGGAGTGTCTTCAGCACATGGCGAAAACAAGAGGAAACCACGACCAGACATCGTGGGGTTGGGCGGTCATCCCTCATTACAGGTGTCGGACGTCGTAGGCTCGGCAGACTGGTAAAACAGGACTGTAGGCGAACTGTGGCGGAACTAGCAGCAGACTTCAATGCTGGGCAGCGTGCAAGTGTGCCAGAACACACAGTGCACCGAACGCTCCTAACGACGGACCTCCGCAACCGACGACACATGCATGTTCCAATGTTAACACCAGAACATCCGCAACGACGACCCAAATGGGCATGTGACTATCGGCACAGGGCATTGGCGCACAGCTCCTTGACACCTGTACTGGTGGCGTCTCCATTAAGCTCTGGGGAACGTTCACGACGACATCCACAAGTCCAGTCGAGCTCGTACAAGGCACCATGACGGCCAAGGAGCTGGTTGCAGGAGACGTACATCCTTTCATGACGGTCATGTTTCTCGACGGCAGTGGCATTTTTCAGCGAGATAATGAGCCATGTCACAAGGCCTGGAGTGTGACGGAGTGGTTCGAGGAACATAGTGGCGAGTCCCACTTGATGTGCTGACCCCCGAACTCGCCAGATCTGAACCCGATCGAACGCATCTAGGATGTGATTGAACGTGGAGTCAGAGCTCATCGCCCTCCTTCCCGGAATTTACGGAAATTAGGTGACTTCTGTGTGCAGATGTGATGCCAACTCCCTACAGCGATTTACGAAGGCTCAATGCTTCCATGTCACAACGCGTCGCCGCTGTTATCCTTGCCAAAGGTGGACTACTAGGTAGGTGGTCATAATGTTCCGACTGATCACAGTACACGGTTCAGAGGCGTTACTCTTTACACCAGCTCAACAGTCGATTAGCATTGACTGGAGAAACGTGTGGCTCATGAGGAGCTGTGCGAACGTTGCACCATATGCTTTTTAACTTCCTACGCACAGTCACCGTGTTGCCTGACTGCTCGTAGCACTTTGGAACTTGTGAGTTATACCTTCCGCAAATTTCATGCGATTTCTTACAACTACCCTCCGCAACGCTCGATGGTCGCTGTTCGCCGGTCAGTGATGTTATTTAGCTGTGGTTCTTCCTTCGTGTTACCAGCATCACAATCGCATCACGAGCATTCGACTTGTGCAACTTTGGATTGGTTGAAATATTCCTAATCGATTTGTCACTCATGTTACATACAATGACTAGTCTGCGTTCGAAGTCACCAATCTCTCCTGACTGAGCCATTTTGCTGTTAGTGATTCTATGCTGACAACGCAATGCTTTCCGCCTTCTTTTATACAGGCGGGTCCGCCTCTCCAGACATCTAGCAGTCACTTTCGCGTTTGATAGGAGTGTCCAATTACTTCTGATCAGATAGTGTAGATACCATAATGCACGTTAACCCTGAACTCGAAGCATTAAACTTGACAGTTCCAAGTAGATACAGTGTTTGTGATCCTTCAAATTCTGTAAAACTTCCGCTTCTCTTTATCGAGATACCTAATTTCCCACTGAAAGATCTATTCCTGTGAAACATACAGTTAAACGACATCGATTTCTGAGTTCTTATGCTCCATCGCCAGTCTCTCTACCACATGCGATGAAATCATCAATGTCGCAAGTACTTGTTTAGAACAACGTTCGTATATAATATCCAGCCTATTAGTTATGGTGGTAGTTGCACAATATAGTTGAAATGGATTACTTCAGTAGTAGATATTTTGCTCTCCTCTCGCCATCACCACCGGTAAACTTCAAGTCGAGAAGAAACTGTGATATTTAAAAATTGTCAGCCACCGGTAAACTTCAAGTCGAGAAGAAACTATGATATTTAAAAATTGTCAGTGACAGTGTAAGTATTTATACGTTTTACTGTGATCTAAAAAAACTGTTATGTTATCTATCTCTTTCACCAACGAAATTCACTTTTCCGCGCATCAAGTAATAAACGTTACAAATTACAATATACAATCTGTTGATTATGTGTCGCCGGCCGCGGTGGTCTAGTGGTTCTGGCGCTGCAGTCCGGAACCGCAGGACTGCTACGGTCGCAGGTTCGAATCCTGCCTCGGGCATGGGTGTGTGTGATGTCCTTAGGTTAGTTAGGTTTAAGTAGTTCTAAGTTCTAGGGGACTTATGACCTGAGATGTTGAGTCCCATAGTGCTCAGAGCCATTTTTGATTATGTGTCACTGTTTTAAATGACCTGATCTCTCCTATTTGATTCTTTAATTTCATATCCACTGCATTTTTCTCATGTAATCCAGTACTGCAGTTTTAAATGTGTATTTATATTCTGTCAATGTCCTTTAATAAGCCCATCCAAAATAAAACTAGTTCTTGTTATGTTTTTTTAATGTTTGTTGAAACTATTTATACATTAATTATGCCTAAGGACTATATAATTTCCCGAATATTATAACAAGTGGAAAAAAGAGGCAAAGAAAAAGGCATTATGTCAAAATTAAAGTGAAAAAAAACACACCTAGAAGATAAAAATTTAAGCGATTGAAAAACGCCGGCCGAGGTGGCGGAGCGGTTCTAGGCGCTTCAGTCTGGAACAGCGCGCCCGCTACGGTCGCAGGTTCGAATCCTGCCTCGAGCATGGATGTGTGTGATGTCCTTAGGTTAGTTAGGTTTAAGTAGTTCTAAATTCTAGGGGACTGATGGACTGATGACCTCAGAAGTTAAGTCCCACAGTGCTCAGAGCCATTTGAACCATTTTTGAAAAGCACATAAAATATGATCCCAGAAAGATGTACTAGTAACATTGTAGCTCTGTTGCGTTTGTAAACAAGAATGTGTATTTTTTACAGAAAGAATAGTCTAATTGGTTAAGGCAACTAATCGTGATAATTAGAAAAATCGGGTTCGAAAACCTATCTGATAGTTTCATGTGTCAGGACGTATTCGTTACATTGTAGGTTGAGGTTCAGCATCTTTCACTGACAACGAATCGATTCAATTTATTTCAGTGAATTTAGTTCGACTGAAATAAGATATTTTCTACAAAATGGCCTATACAACAGACAGACTGGATTCTGTAAATACAAACAGTTAGAAATGCTTCTCAAGTTTATCATACGTAATAGGCAGAATATTCTCACTCATCATCGAAAGTAAGTTACAGAATGAGAGATAAGCCATCGCTCAACAGCTAATGACTCCTAGCTAACATATTTAAGAAACGCTTTGAAAAAATACCTGCGCAATACAGCACAGTAAACAAATATTGTAAAGTGGACAACAAGTCTAGTTTGCATATCAGATACAACAGCAGCAGAAACGCGCAAACACTGCTGGTTCATAAACTCATTCACAAATACGAGCAACTAACAAAGATTTAAATTTCCCGACCCTCACCTCTCATAAAGAAAACGTCGCAAGTGAATTAACAATACACACGAAATACACTGCTGCAAATTAATGTTTCCACCCAGCGAAACATAAACGCGCGCGCGCACACACACACACACACACACACACACACACACACACACACACACACACACACACAGAGAGAGAGAGAGAGAGAGAGAGAGAGAGAGAGAGGCGCGCGCACCTGCGCACACAACATGATGAAAATATTGGATAGGACAGTGCTAAACAAACAAGACTACACACAAACAGTCCAAGAAGCGTGATTAAACATAAACACTTCTCTAAATTGCAACAGTTAATGAAACCGACTCCTAGAACTTTATGAAGCAACAGCAAAATCACCAGCATATGACGATATTTAACATTGTTGTCACACAGAGAGAGAATAATAAAAAAAAACATGAATAACAGGGGCACTGTCTTGGATTGCAACAAGGGACAGACTGGTCACAATTACCTAGACATCTTCCACTATAATACACTGTAGCGCCAAAGAAACTGGTACTGCATGCATATTCAAATACAGAGACGTACACAGGCAGAAAAAGGCACCCCGGTCGGCAACGCCTATATAAGACAACAAGCGTCTGGCGCAGTTGTTAGATCGGTTACTGCTACTACAATGGCAGGTTATCAAGATTTCAGTGAGTTTGAACATAGTCTTATAGTCGCTGCACAGCACACAGTATCTCCGATGTAGCGATGAAGTGGGGACCATTTCACGAGTGAACCGTGAATATCAGGAATCCAGTAAAACATCAAATCTCCGACAACGCTGCAGCCGGAAAAAGAACCTGCAAGAATGGGACCAACGACGACTGAAGAGAATCGCTCAACGTGACCGAAGTGCAACGCTTCCGCAGATTGCAGCAGATTTCAATGCTGGGTTAGCAACAAGTGTCAGCATGCGAACCATTCAGCGAAACATCATCGATATGGGCTTTCGGAGCCGAAGGCCCACTCGTATACCCTTGATGACACAAAGCGTTACGCCTCGCCTGGGCACGTCAACACCGACAATGGACTGTTGATGACTGGAAACATGTTGCCTGATCGGGCGAGTCTCGTATCAATTTGTATAGAACGCAGGGACATGTACGGGTGTGGAGACAACCTCACAAATCCAAGGACCCTACATGTCAGCAGGGAACTGTTCAAGCTGGTGGAGGCTCTGTAATGGTGTGGGGCGTGTGCAGTTGAAGTCATATGGGGCCCGTGAAACATCTAGATGCGACTCTGACAGATGACACGTACGTAAGCATCCTGTCTGATCACCTGCATCCATTCATGTCCATTGTGCATTCCGACGGACTTGGACAACTCCAGCAGGACAATGCGACACCACACACGTCCAGAACTGCTACAGAGTGGTTCCAGGACCACTCTTCTGATTTTAAACACTTCCGCTGGGCTCCAAACTCCACAGACATGAACATTATTGAGCATATCTGGGATGCCTTGCAACATGCTGTTCGTACTCTTACGGATTTATGGACAGCCGGGCAGGATTCATGGTGTCAATTCCCTCCAGCACTACTTCAGACATTAGTCGAGTCCATGCCACGTCCTGCACTTATGCGTGCCAGTGGGAGCCCTACACGATATTAGGCAGCTGTACCAGTTTCTTTGGCTCTTCAGTGTTCAAAATGGCTCTGAGCACTATGCGACTTAACTTCTGAGGTCATCAGTCGCCTAGAACTTAGAACTAATTAAACCTAACTAACCTAAGGACATCACACACATCCATGCCCAAGGCAGGATTCGAACCTGCGACCGTAGGTGTCCCGCGGTTCCGGACTAAGCGCCTAGAACCGCTAGACCACCGCGGCCGGCGCTCTTCAGTGTATTAGTCGTCATCATCATTACCATCATGAGTTGTCTTGCAGTAATAGCCACTCTCTCGCCATCGGATACAAAGCAACTATGCCATACGAGTACCTGTGGTCATAGGATATATATTTTACCGTGGGTGGAGAATCATCGCGTCACATAATCGGAACCTCAAAACAAGTTAGCTTCATCCATCAGTCGAGCCACTTGTTTTCTTAGAGCGCTTTTGCTCATAAAATGTGGTTGGCAATAAATACAACAGTACTTGTAAGTTTTTTGAAGTTTCCCCACGCTCTTATGACGTGTTGCCTGTAGGTTCTCGTTTTGGGATCTTTGGCCGTTTATTTAGTAATTTTTCTAACGTTTCGCCAGCACGACTGGGTGGCATTCTCAAAGATTCGTTCTCCAGTTTTGGTCGCGAACTGCAAGGTGAATCTTTGACAAAGCCAGCCTCTCGTACTGGCGAAATGCCAGGAAAAACAACAAACGACCGTTCGCTGAACATTCGGAGAAGAGAGCGTCAACATGCGACACGTCGACACTATTCGTCTTTCTCACAATTAAAGAAGAACTTTTTATCTGCGATGCTGCAATACTACTTTTTGCTGCTCTTAGTAGCCACATGCAAAAGATGCCGATAGAAAATACGGAAAAAAGAAAATTCTAATTTCGGTCAAAATACTGGTAAGTGAAATAAAGCATTAAGCTGGTACATTTAATAATGGTTTTCATTTCCCAAAAATGAAACTGAAATGCTATACTCACGTAAAAATGCGTCTGAAAATTATACTTAGGAAAGGAACAGTAGTAAAGGAAACAGTAGAGGATCAGTTATGTTTGCAACGTCAGAAGCAGTAACATGGACAGAAAAAAACCTTTCTTGCTGGAATCGGAAACAAGAGACGGATACGTTCCACTGGCTCCCAGACCTGGCACGCTGACAGAAATGCAGAAAAAGTACAGAACTGCTGTTGCTCCTCCTCCTCGTCCACAACCTCATGCGAACTCTGGACAGTGTTGCGCTTGCCAGCTGGCCGTAGGTTCCTTGGACGCGATAGCGGAATGGTAAAGTCGGTGGGAGACTGTGCGGCTTGCGAGTTCCAGCTAGAGTGCTCGCAAACTGCAGTTGATTTGTCACCTAGATAACAAACAACAGAATGTTGTAGAAGATAAAAGCGGTCGTCAGACACCATGTGCAGCAACAGCTTCAACAGAAAGAAAGAAAAGTAATTCCAATCAATATACATCTTGTTTTTCACTGGATGAATAACATTTGACAACAGTACGAGATCAGAGTCTATAAGTACACATTTGTGTCTCAGTTCCAGACCAGTGTTAGTCACAGGCGAGTAAAAAAGGAACACAAAAAAGTGAAACGAGTCTCTGCTTCATTTATATTTCAAGTTCGGTTGTGGGCAGAAAAACGAAATGAAAGCTTTGCCAGTGAAGTGATTCACTGCATTTAAATCGAGTCCTTACCACCGATGTGAAAGAGAAGAATGAGCCCGGTATGCTGGCCGTCCCCTTCAACAGCGGCAACCCATTCCCCAGATTGTCACAGCGGACAGCGTGAGGTACTGGCGTTAACCTGAGAAGCATGAGGGCCAATCAGTTGCTAGCTTTTTCTCATATTTTTCCGTTATTTAAAATGGAAAAAATGGACGGCAGACATACAAGCTGGGGTGCGCATTTTTCTATCTTTAGAGCGCGTTGTGTGGAGATGTGGTGGTTCACCTTTCACCGATAGCTTTGCACGCTTACATCGAGAATTCTCTTTACTGTCCCATTTCCTCTGCTCCTAAGCATTTAAGAGTGGGTAACTTGGGTTAAGGCCAAGTGTAAATATTTAAGAGGAAGTCAAATGCCGTAGTATCTTCAAGTTGATAATACGTAAGGCCGTTTCGAGAACTGACATCACTCTGGAATTGAGGCAGGAGGTCAAATCACGAGTCCAGCCTCTGATAGTTTTGTGGGAGGTACATTACATAGCAGACAGGAAAATAGATGTAGGAGCAGCGTAGACCTTTAGCCAGTTGTTGTTTTTTCTTAGAATCAGAGGCTTTTAAAATTCACACGAGTGATCACTTAAAAGTACCAAGTGCTGTTACACACAACGATGGCTTCCATGAACCTTCGTTGGTTTCTACAAGGGGCATGTAGTAAGTAATTCTGCACATTTTTTTCTGAATGCAGGTTTGTTCTATTCAGGTTTCCAATACATCATATTATTTCCCACTCTTTTGGCTACCAAACCCCATTTTTCAACAATCTCCGTTGAAGTCGACGCCCTTACGCCACCTTACTGGGAGGGCCTGTAGCATGCATGGCACCAGCCTATTGGTCGACGTTGGTGCCAACGCCTTGCTGCATCAATACCCTCCCCATCATTGACGTGCTGCTTCACGCGTAGTGCATCCTTCATTGAGCCAAACAGATGGAGGTAGGAAGGTGCGAGATCCGGGCTGTAGGTTGGATGAGGAACAACGGTCCAATGAAGTTTAGCTCCTCTCGGGTGTGTAGATTTGTGAGAGGCCTTGCGTCGTCATAGAGAAGAAGTAGTTCGTTTGCATTTTTGTATTACGAACACGCTGAAGTCGTTCGCCAGTTTCCAACATTGCAAGAGTCACAGCTGAGTGCGGCCGGCCGGCGTGATGGAGATCGGACAGGTTTGCACTACCTAGCTGCGATGACAGACGCCTTGCACAATGACTCACCGTGCTTTTGTTCACTGCCAGGTCTCTGTAGACATTCTGCAAGCGCCTATGAGTATCTGCGATGCTCTGCTTTGCCAAAAGAAACTCAATGACAGCTCTCTGCTTGGAACGCAACTCCGTTACAGGTGCCATTTTGAAGGTTCCGTATAGCACCGCTACCTATCGGAACTTCATGAAACAATAGGACCTGAAGCGGGAAATTCCCCGATGTTACACAACAATATCCTCATTTTTTCAACCGAAATTGGCGGAGAAAAAAGATTTACAATGTTCTAATCATTGTATCTCATGCTCATCGAAACGCAAGTCACCGAAGTGAAGTCAAATTGAAAGACTTCTACCAAGTGAGCTGACACCCCAGACTAATGCCACGCGATCATTACATTTCACTTCCACAGCAAGACAAAACTTTAAAATTGTATAGACATAATCCAGAATATCCCGATTTCTCTCTTTCTCCCTCCCTCCCCCCCCCCTCTCTCTCTCCCACCCTCCCCCCACTCTGTCTGTCTGTCTGTCTGTCTCTCTCTCTCCCTCTCTCTCTCTCTCTCTCTCTCTCTCACACACACACACACACACACACACACACACACAAATACCAACAGCTGTCCACGTGACCCGATTCAAAAGCGAATAGCCACATAAATTAGTTGTGAGAACTGCTGACATTCACTGGAAGGAACCTAATGAACTGCAATTTATCAGCAAATATGCCGCGCAACTGATTCTTGTGTACTGTTCGTCAGTCTTGGATCGTCACCTACTTGGAACAAAGTAATGGAAAGAAGAAAGATTCACAGAAGAACGCAGCGTTGCATCCATGAGTCGCTGCTGAAAGACGTTACACAGTATGTATATGTTTATATAATAGTGTAAACAACACGTGTAAGTTACTTCATTGCGATGACATGTACGACTTAAACCAGAAAAAATCACAAATACACGTACAACTGTGTGTTGACATCGCAAAGAAGGTTCTTCGATAACCAAAGAAAGTCGTGACAATGAAACTGTGCTTCGAACTGTTCACTGGTGAAGTAAATACGCTACTGAAGAGACGTTAGACGGACCTGATTATGTTTTCCATAAGTACAGTTTTTTAAGCAAGCAATGTATCTTTTTTAAAAGGCGTCTGAGACCTCTAGTAAAGACAAGTAAAGTGATATAACGCTTGTTCCTTTGGACGTAGAAACATTTCACAACTATAATCTTAGGAAAACCCTAAAACTGAAAGGTAAGGTGCCCGAAATACGCTACTCGAGTGTAAACACATCCAGTCTTGTTGCTGTATGTAACGAAATGGCAGAGTCCCGTTTGGCGGTGTTTAGACTGCAACAGGGAATTCAGTCGCTTTACTTACCAATTTTAACACATTTCTCGGATTACTTTTGGGAAATGTTTGAACATCAACAGTAGCAAACGTTGTATTACTCTGCTCGCCCTTTAAAGAGGTATACTCCTGTATTTAAAATAACCATACTTGAGCCAATATCTCGCTTGACGAAAAGTTATGAGTTTAACCACAGAACAAAATTACTTGGCTCTCAATGTACTACTATTTACCGAAAACTTCGTTTCGATATCTTGAACGTCCAGAAAATAAAAAAGCTGTTACCTCTTACGCGACTCACTGTATATTTCCACGTAAGTAGCTTACACACTTCTCTGGTGCTTCGTCGGCCGTGGTGGCCGAGCGGTTCTAGGCGCTTCAGTTTGGAACCGCGCGACTGCTACGGTCGAAGGTTCGAATCCTGCCTCGGGCATGGATGTGTGTGATGTCCTTAGGTTAGTTAGATTTAAGTAGTTCTAAGTTCTAGGGGACTGACGACCTCAGATGTCCCATAGTGCTCAGAGTCATTTGAACCATTTCTGGTGCTTCGTGCTTCGGAATGATTTGGAGCTTGTATCAGGATTTGTCTCAATATCCTGTAGAGCCTGGTCCTCCAAATCTGGGGTACGCACAGTCCGCCGCCTCCCCTGCACGTTCTTCTGTTTGAAGGGGTCCATGATCACACAAAGGCCCAAAAAGAGCTTGAAATGCTGTGTGGTGTGGTTGGTATCTGTCAGGGTACTTGTTTTCTGCTTGGGCGCACACAAACACCGTGTGTTTGTGTGTTCCCCGCATGAATACCGGACAATTCTGCAGCTTACAGTACGCTGCGTCAATCACAAAACCTGCAACACTCAACGGGAAAATTTGGGAAATTTGTGGTAAGTTCCTAGGTTGAAGTCCGCAGCTCGTGGTCGTGCGGTAGCGTTCTCGCTTCCCGCACCCGGGTTCGATTCCTGGCGGGGTCAGGGATTTTCTCTGCCTCGTGATGACTGGGTGTTGTGTGATGTCCTTAGGTTAGTTAGGTTTAAGTAGTTCTAAGTTCTAGGGGACTGATGACCATAGATGTTAAGCCCATAGTGCTCAGAGCCAACCTAGGTTGAACAAACTACTGAGGTCATCGGTCCCTAGACTTACACACTCCTTAATCTAACTTACACTAAGAACAACACACACACACACACACACACACACACACACACACACACACACACACACACACCCCCATGCCCGAGGGAGGAGTCGAACTTCCGACGGGGGCAGCCGCGCGAACCGTGGCAAGACGCCTAGACAACGCGGGAACACTCAACGAACACACGGCACGTGCTTAGAGGAACTGTCATTCGTCAGCGCCATCTACCGTGGCAACGATGCATTTCCGCACACATGTTCAAAAAACCTCTTTTTCTTCCATTCCCAGTAAGGAAACTGTCTCCGCAGTTTGTCGGTTTCATTAACGTTCACCCTGTATACATCTGTATTTTTGTTGACATTTGTGTGTATTAGACATACACTAAATTAATAATAAGTCAGTTAACACTTATTCCAATTTTGGAAATGATTCTTTAAAAAATTGCGAGCTGCACCTTGGTTCGGAGTCCGCTTTAAGCTGTAAGTTCCCTTGTAAATGGCTGGAAAGACATTTCAAAGGTCGGAGGAAGGGTAGAGCATACCACCTCCAAATGTCCCATTCCTAGTAAAGCATCGTAATGTTCAGAGTAACATTAGAATTAGCGACTGTCTTACTCTGCAGTACTTTTATTGATGTTAAGAGTCAGCTAGCAGTTTCGTGTCCGCTACCATAAGGTCCGGCTGCATTTCGTAAAATTTGTCGACCGAACTGACCTTTTTTTTTATACAACTGCATTATTTGCAAATCTGGAGATACTTTGCGCCACGTAGCCCATGGGCGAATAACCTAAAATTCACATTGGACTCAGAGTTGAATTTCTCAAAACATCCGCTTCAGGAGAAAGGGCATTATTCCGGCACGTATCGCCTCAATTTCGTCTGCATGTCACGGAAGACAAGGTGTATACGGCACCTCAGTTCTACTTTCCAAGCACCTATATACGTGCGCAGTACGGCACTCAGCTATCACGACCACCTCGGCAGAAAGCTGAGGGCCAGCAGAGCTGCAGCCGCTGCCTGGCGCTGGCCGCCGCTATCTGGCCAGCCATTGTGCCGCGGGACAAAGCAACAGGCGGCTCCGCTCCACTCCCTGCTACACGCGATGCTGCCAACGCGCTTCGCCTCGTCTTCCTCCCGTGAAACTACCGTGGAGGAAAGAATGATCGCCGGTATCATAGCACAGAACTAAAATTACAACGCCAGAAAGGATAGAAAATAGCGAATTTTACTTGTGTGTATACAGGATAGTATGAAGAATGTGTGTGCCGGCGGTTTACAAGGTGTGAAATTTATTAGACAGAGCTGCCACTTGTTATTTATTTCTAATCCTGTGCTGCGTCATTTTCACCATCGTACTGACTTCTTCATTTCCTCTAACTTTTCCTTCCTTTCACATTTTTCTTTCATTTGGAATCTTTGTCATGTGATTTTACTTATTTTAAAAAATGCTAATCTACAAATTAAAGAAAAAGACCAAGTAACTTCCATTTTAAGACAAGAAAAAAAAGCGCTGCACCACGAAGAAATTATTCGAATGGGGCGGAAATCGGTAGAGACAACCAAATGATTACATCACAATTTCGATGATTCACTCAAGAGGAAGAGCTACACAACTACACAAACTGAGTAAGTCAATGACGCGTTGGTCCACCTCTGGCCCTTATTCAAGCAATTATTCGGCTTGGCGTTCATTGATAGACTTGGATGTCCTCCCGAGGGATATCGTGCCAAATTCTGTCCAATTGGCGCGTCAAATCGTCAAAAACCCGGGATATTTGGAGGGCCCTGTCCACAATGCTCCAATCTTTCTCAACTGGGACGAGATAAGGCGACTATGAAGGTGTTGGCAAGCACGAAGATAAGCAGTAGAAATTCTCGCCGTGTGCGGGCGGGCATTATATTGCTGAAATGTAAGCCACGGATGACTTACCATTATGGGCAACTGTAGAATATCATTGCCGCCGATGACAAATCAAGGGGGTCCTTCTATGAAAACAAATGGCACACCAGACCACCGCCCTTGGTTGTCCCACAGCATGGCGCGCCAGTCGGGTTGGTAACCCACTGCTGTCCAGGGCGTCTCTCTGGGCGTCGCCAGAAACGTCTTCAGCCTCGAATCTCATTGACTTAAAGTACAACTGTCTTCAGTGCTCAGTTTCGCTTCGAACTGAACCTTGACGATCAGCGAAGACATGTCTCGAGAAGTCTCGGAGAGCGGTGGGATACCAACCTCACTGTCTCGCTCTATACGACCCGACAACCAAGGGTGACGTCAGGCGTGCCACCTTTTTCACAGCAATACCAATTTGATTCGTCACCCGTGGCACCTTAACAGCACAATGTAACATCGACGATATTCCCCGCCCCGTTTTGTCACCCATAATGGCATGCCGTGCTCGGCTTACATTTTAGCAATGTAATGCTCGTCCACACACGCTACAGGTAGTTCATTCGAGTGTTTGAAATTCAGTGTGTTGATATCCACAATCACTATTAGCAAACATTTATAAAATATTCCAAAACTAATTATTACGACTAATCGCATAGGCATGAGTTGACTCTGTAACACTAACAAATGACAAAATGTGTTGGTAGAGATTTATAACGTTAAAGTTCAGTAGAAGGTAACTATGTAAAAGGAAATGCGATACATTTAACCAAGTCGCAACGAAGTAAGATGTAAAATACGTTCCTTTATAACAAAAAGTCCTCTAGTAAAGAAATAAACGTGTAAAGGTCGTGACAAGGGTGTCGGTCACGCTATAATGCGGCAACATCTGAGACCCTATAGCACCTTCGGCCAATTGTCGAAGCAGTGAAAATGACGCGAAACTATAATTGGGTTGATCACATCGATCGCATCAACGTGAGTAAAGACGAAATAATTTTATAGCGTCTCTGATGTAGAAGTGATCACTCAGAGTCTGACGAATAGGGTGATATTAGCTCCTCTTTGTATCTTGTTATATACCTATGACAGAGTAACCTATGGAACCAAGTAACCCTCGTTCCTTCTCCTGACCGGAGGCAAACCACATTCTACTTATCTACCGTTTGGCTGTACCGAAATGTGACGAAAATTTCGGAAACCGTTTTTCGACAGTCATGTTGTTAAATATTAAACATTGATCCATTCCACTGGGGTCAACAAACGTCCCGAGCTCCATGGTTTTTACACGCATGGTCTCTGCAACGCAAGGGTCCTTGACGAAGTGAACTTACCAGTCTTTATATAATATGAAGAGGAGACTTTAACAAATAATGTAGAGCACGAATTCCTTACGGACGCCAGTGAATCATCGTAAATAAATGTAATGCGAGCGCCACACTCTCTCCGCCACGAATTTCTTCCACAGGCCGGACTGAAACCAACTGAGGGCCGGATCCGGCAGTCGGGCCGCCAGTTGCCCACCAGTGCCCTAAAGTATGGCACAGCATTCGTTTTCGTCGATTACTGGCAAACGAGGGCTCACTTTGATGAATGACTTCAGTGTGTGATGCCTGGCACCCTAACCTACACCATCGTGTATCTGATTTAAAAAAGGCGATACTACCCCTGGGAACCTCTCCTTGTCAGCTTGTATGACGGGCACAGGTACGTCATTCCATACTGCTGTAGTCCAACGCCGGAGTTCATTAGTTGTAGTGGCTAACGAATGGTGGCGTGCCAGTCTCTCAGAAACCTATCGTCAAACGTTTTCAACGGTTGAGAGATCTGGAGAACGGTTAGGCCAGGGAAACAGCCGAACTGCCCTCCTCCCCCCCCCCTTCCCCCCCCCCCCCCTCCCCCACCACCACCACCTCGCCCAGCACGGGCAACATGAGGTATTCCGCTATCCCGTTTCTTCTACTTGGAGCCTCCACGCATGGATACGTACAACGTGATGCTATTCGCGGAAGCGGACGTCTCTGTAAACACGTCGCAGTCCCTTTCCTGTGTACAGTGCTATCACTAATCATAACACTGTCAGAGCATCTCCCTGTGGCAGCGTCAAAGAATGTTGCAGCAATTGCGCCGTGTCACGCTGTTGTGTGAATCCTTAATTTGATCAAAAAAAGACAGTTTCCAGAATGAAAGTATTTGACATGACTGTACGATCCTGCTCGGTTGAGCGAACGTGATGTTTGTCCTCTCAGGCGTTAGTCGCGTGGAATCGTAGAGATCCTGCCAGAGTATGGTCTTCCTGAATACATCGATTCAGTATTTGAATGACACTTCTGGGAGTCCGACCAAAGCGAGCAGCAACATCATGGAACGATAAAGACTCGGTAGACCATGATCCTGCCGCTGTATAATTTTGGCACGCGCCGGTGGACGTTTCTCCTCCTTACACCAGGCATAACACGATCTCACAATCAACCAATATTAAAATAAGATTTCTGAACGAGAAACCTGCTGAGTAATCTCTCCCCATATGCAGAATGTAGACTGCGTTACTCCTACCTACTTTGTGGCGTTGCGCTGAACTGGTTATCATTAAAGTATCCGAGCAATTAGTACACTTCACGACATGTGCCCTCGGAGTCTTTCGCGGCGGCATGTCTGAACAAAATCTTCTCGGTTTTCAAGCCGCGTCAATTCTAAAAAAATTCTCGAACTTTCGGTGGTTCTCTTCGTCAACGTCGTCAGGACTGAAACCACCTACTGCCGGGGCTGGCAGTGTTTCCCACTTATATAGCCTCCGGCACCAATCATAGAGGGCCAAACGAAATAGCCACTGAAAGCTCGAGAATTTTATTCGAACTGACGCGCCATGAAAACCGAAAAGCTTTTATTCACGTTTTACGTCACTGACCTTTGTTACATGCCTTCATGCTGTTGCAATTTTAATGGCGAGTAGTGTACATGGTGGTAGGGAAGTTGACAGCCAGAAGGGACTTGCTAATCATAATTTCTTTCAGATTAAACGCTTGTCAATGACTCATATAACATGTCTGGCTGTGGTGGGTAAGCGTCACTGCAATACATGGAAAGCGTTAGTTTTGTTGGAGCACTTGTCTCTAATATTGCTGAAATTTGTAACGCACATGGCAGGAGGGCTACGCTCGCTGCTCCGACCTGTTAATCGAGGTACGTCGAACGTGAGCGTAGCGTTGTGTCGCTCAGCCCACAACCGAACAGCAGTAGAGCTGTTATAAGCGACTACCGGCCATACTAGCATGAAATAACTAGCAACTGTGGCAGAGTTCATTAACAGCCAGATCAAAGTAAATAATGGATGTTGTTGACGATCTTCGTATTGTAAATTCTGTACAGTCTTGACATCCGCAAGATGGGGAAAAGCATCGTGCAAAAATTTCAATACTTCAACATTTATTTAAACTCAGGAAGTTTATACCTACTTACACAACAAAAGATATTTAGAAGGAAGTACATATAGTTGCCATACGCTTTATCCTTTGTGTCTTGTTGTATCTGTATATACATAATAATGAAAAAGGAAAACAGGTGAAAGTGTACGGTGATAATTTAGAATGCGTGCTTACAAATTGTCTGGTTACGAACCGTACCAATTAGTATAGATACATTTGAAACCAAAACTTTTTGATTGTGTCCCATTGTAACTGTACTCAAATTTCACTCGTGGTCTACTTTAACAAGAAATACAATACTGCTACAGTGCGTTACAGTCATACCTCTTAACGGAGCTGTTCCACATCCCCGGCCCATCTCGTAAATCTTGACAAGACTGTACTACTAGCTGCTGCAGTTCTTCGACCGTATCAGCGGGCGTGCTGTACGCTTCACTGACCCCCACAGAGAAAAATCGAAGGATTGGGATGGGTGACCTTGGAGGGTGACCTTGGAGGCCAATGTACAGGCCGTGCTCGAAATATCTATCCCTGGTCGTATTGTCGCGTTAGACATCGACTTACACCGGCACCAACGTGTGCCGGAACACTAATCGTGCATCTACATCTCTCAACCATGGGGTGGTCGTTGTTTGAGTCCAATAAAAGTGGGACTCAGTCGTAAAGTTTACATTCAGATACGGATTCTTTAACTAGGAAACTAATTAATACTAAAGTCAGTGACGGCTTGGAACCACGCGTTACCAATTAGCTCGTAAAGGGTTCGATAAGGACGCATACGTACTGGAACGTTTTTTGCTTCTATTACCACATGTCAATTCCATGTAAGGTTAAATGAGGACATACCAGCAATTCTGGGGCGTGATGCTGAATTTGTAGGTTCGATGAGTACGCTGGTATTACGGGGATGCTTCGTGAACTCCAATGGAAATCCCTGGAGAAAAGACGACGCTCTTCCGCGAGGCACTATTAAGGAAATTTAAAATGGCTCTAAGCACTATGGGACTTAACATCTGAGGTCATCAGCCCCCTAGACATAGAACTACTTAAACCTAACTAACCTAAGGACATCACACAGCCATGCCAGTGGCAGGATACGAACCTGCCACCGTAGCAGCAGCGCAGTTCCGGACTGAAGCGCCTAGAAACGCTCGGCTACAACGGCCGGCACGGAAATTTAGAGAAGCGACATTTGAAGCTGACTGCAGAACGACTCCACTGCTGCCAAGATACATTCCGCGAAAAGGCAGAAATAGAGCTCTTACGGAGGCTTATAGACAATAGTTGTTCCCTCACACTATTTGTCAGTGGAGCAGGTAAGGAAATGACTAGTAGTGCTAGAGGGCTTGAGGGTACCCTCAGCCATGAGCCGTACGGTGACTTGCGTAGTATGTATGTAGATGTAGAGGTGTCAATTTTCGCTATTAATTATGATACCTTCTGTATCCTTATTTATAAACAGTGTAGTCCTTTCTTTGTCGACGTAACGTACAACCAAAATAATTTTCCTGCTGCAGGTTTAGGAGTCCTTCTTGTGGGAGAATTCTCGAAGTAAAACAATGAAATCCTAGTGAAACCTTTGTAATATGTTACGTGAATAAAGCAGCAATTAAATAAATGCAACAATAAAATAAACGTAACAACACCATAACAGCATAGAAGAACAAGATGCCCTAATATGAGTGAACACCCGATGTATTAATATCAAGGTGTCATGCAACCTTCGCAACTCGACTCGTAAACAAAGCTAACAATAAAACAGAGGGCATATAAGAACAAAGTCTGCTGTCCCACGAGTGGGTGAAGGCAGCGAGGGCAGGTTTACCTCCGATGTTCTAGTCTCGAGGAGAACACGATTGAGTACTATCACCCGATTTTCCAGCAAGTCTGCTCAGTGGAAGAGGGGTTGAAATAAGCGAACACATGTCTTGGCTTATCTGTAGATACCACAAACGATGCCGACAGCACGACGGTCAAAGTTTTCGCCGTAATTTATACGCCTTTTGGCACGCAGGACGTTGTACTGAAACACTGGCACAGTGGCTAGCGTTGCAGCTACACACTTTTGCGCCCCGTGTTCGAAACCAGATTTTTAAAAAATATTATTTTATTTTAGTTTATTTATCCACCCAAGTCGGTAGAAGGTTAAAACATACATGTTTCTTATCAAATTATGGGATAAGCTGTAAGACTGCAATTGGATTTCACAATAAGTGTCATACACACATCGTTTTGCATCACCCCAATTCCCAGAACTCCTGAAGATAGACATTGACTGCGGATATTGTATGACAGACACAGTCCCTTTGACTGTTTAGAGATGTTCAGAGATGTTAACAATCATGCGTGAGCAGCGCCTATTAGACAGGGGGCGTCGGACAGCCGATCAGTTCCAGACATTCCACCAGGAAGGAGGTACACGGCTCGTGTTGTCTGTAGTTCAACCGTGCCTAGACGGTCAATACCGCGGTTCGATCGCGTCCGCATTGTTACTTTGTACCAGGATGGGCTCTCAACAAGGAAAGTGTCCAGGCATCTCAGAGTAAAACCAAAGCGATGTTGTTCGGTCACGGAGGAGATACTGAGAGACAGGAACCGTCGATGACATGCCTCGCTCAGGCCGCCGAAGGGCTACTATTGCAGTGGATGAGCGCAAACTACGGATTATGGATCCCTGACAGCAACGCCGCCATATCGAATAATGCTTTTCGTGCAGACACAGGACGTCGTCTTACGACTCAAACTGTGCGCTGTAGGCTACATAATGCGCAACTTCACTGCCGATGTCCGTGGCGAGGTCCATCTTTGCAACCATGACACCATGCAGCGCGGTAGAGATGGGCCCAACAACATGCTGAATGGACCGCTAAGGATTGGTATCACGTTCTCTTCACCGATGAGTGCCACATATGTCTTCAATCAGACAATCGTCGGAGACGTGTTTGGACGCAACCCGGTCAGGCTGTACGCCTTAGACACACTGTCCAGCCAGTGCAGCAAGGTAGAGGTTACCTGCTGTTTTGGGGTGGCATTATGTGGGGACCGACGTACGCCCCAGGTGGTCATGGAAGGCGGCGTAACGGCTGTACGATATGTGATTGCCATCCTCCGGCCGATAGTGCAACTCTCGGAACCGAGCTGATGCAAACCTTTTTTTTATGTGTGTACATTTATTATATAAGACATGTGTGCATGGTGTTTTCAAACTTTTTTTTTAACTCTCATACTCATATTTCATTCTTATATCAGTTCTCACATTCATTTTTACACTTTATTCTTATGTTTATTCTTCAGGAAAATTTGGTGCAGTCCCTTGGATTATACCGATCGTACAAACATTCGAAACATATAAATTCTGAACACCCTGAGCATCGCACAAAAGCAGGTTTACCAGTGGCATTTCTTCGTACGAATGTCGCCTGGGAAAGAAATATCGTTAACGTTGCTAAAGATTTCACGCTTTGGCAATAATTTCGCGGCAAACCACGCACAACGTATCATTTTTCCGAAAACTGGTGCTTGAAATTGATTATGAATCAAGATACACTATAAGAGTTTCAACGAAAACCGTTTCAAATAATTTTCTCATCCTTTTTTTATACATTAGCCAGACAGGCAATTAGCACGCGAATAAGGACAACGTTGATCGACACTACACTATTGCACATTATATTTGTCACTGATTGCCAATCAACAGCTCCACCCTTACACCAGTGATGCAAGTGAAGCAGCAGGATGATGAAATTGTAATTGATCAACTGTCATATAAAAGCGTTTCACACTATTTTCGTAACACATAACTGATGCAAATGTATCTGCATCCTATACAGGCTGTGATCCACATAATCAACCACAAGGAAGAAAACCAGCAGAAGACATCACTGATTTCGATTTCTAGCCATACACTGCCCCCCTCCTTTCCCCCAAATGACACACCAGCAGCTATAGTAAAAAAAAAAAAAAAAAAAAAAAAAAAACAATGGACAAATAGTTCTAGATTAATCTAGTTTAAGACTGTTTTATTTCTAAGTAACATTTCTCTATATGTATGTATGTATGTATAAACGCCTGAAGATGAACAGAACATGTTCGAAACGCGTTGCATTATGTTAGATTAAGCCTAAAATAAAAAGTGACTGGTAGCAGAAACTTGAAATAAATAATTCTCCCACACAGTCACGGTGCACAAACATAGCCATTATGGCTGAAAATTACGTTGTCTCAACATACACTGGAAAACATTCGTATAGTAATCTTCTACGGACATGGGTATATAAGTGAAAAACAAAAATAAAAGTAAGAATCGTGTTTCGAACACGAGGTGCAAAACTCTGAAGCCGTGACGCTAGCCACAATGTCATTAATTCGTTCTAACTTATCATGTGCTAAAAGGCGCATAAAATACGTCAAAAACTCCGACTGTCGTTTTCTCAGAAACGGTCGAGCATCTACGATAAGGTGAGACACGTGTTCGCTTATTTTGAACCCTCTTTCACTCAGCGAAGTGTCTGGGAAATCAGGTTATAGCCCTTTTCTCTTCGTTACTTATGAAGAACACCCTAATCCGGGAATGCAGCCGCGACTGAATCCTGGCTAACGAACGAGAATGTCTGCCGGGACGATCTGGCCTTTTCCTGCCTGAGATATGTCGGGGGAAAGGCTACAGAGCTAGAATGCTGGAATTTAAACAAGAGCTGACCAGTTTTATTTACACAGAACTAGAACGTTACATCCCCTGGCGGAAGAAATTTCCATCGTAAGTATTGGGCTGGTGGGGTAGGATAACTGTCAGCAAACTCTTGCTGGTCAGTAAACTATGCGCGATTGCCCTGAGTTTAGTTTCACACGTCTTTGCAGTCTCTCCCGTAGTGCAGCAGTTTTAACACTGTGGATGCTAATCCGAGAGTCCGATACACAGTCTACAGGCTAGTTATAATTAAACTTTCACAACTTGACTGGGCCCCATGGAAAATGGACAATGAAACTTTGTGGAAACATTTGTAAGGACATGTGGAAGAGAAATAGCGAATAAACCACTGAAAGAAACACATTTTAATTTTCAAATGAGAGGGTCACACTTGTTAATTGCGGACCATGTTTACGTTTCAGGTTACAAACGTTACTCAATGCGACTACAATCTGCATCCACGACAGATGTGAAGTTTGTACAGTTCGCAGCATTTTTCGAAAGGCGGACCATGGAATTTTCAGATGTCGTGACACACCTCGAGCACTGCTTGAAGATCGCACATTGGGTTCAGCGCTCTTAGCCATGGCAACAGTAACTGCTTCAACATTTTGTTGCGCAACGGGCAGTCGGTGTCTCCCACGAGCAATTCCCAAATCGGCAGTTAATTCGAACTTCTGAATCATGTTCGTTAAGCCGGTGCGGAAAGAGGACCTTTCCGTATTCCTTTCCTTTAATACGTCGATACTCGCGAATAGTAACAGCGTTACTCCTGTTGTTTTGATAAAGCAAAATGGTTCAAATGGCTCTGTGCACTATGCGACTTAACTTCTGAGGTCATCAGTCGCCTAGAACTTAGAACTAATTAAGCCTAACTAACCTAAGGACATCACACACATCCATGCCCGAGGCAGGATTCGAACCTGCGACCGGAGCGGTCGCTCGGCTCCAGACTGTAGCGCCTTGAACCGCACGGCCACTCCGGCCGGCCTGATAAAGCAATTTTGTGAGTAAAGCCCTGCTCACCTTTTCTAGACTGTCTGCAATGGTAATGCACAGTGATGCTTGTGTATCAGCCCTGCCTCGCCGTATCAGTATCGGCGCCTAACAGCAAGTCATGACACTAAAGCTACCGTCAACGCAAATCCTGAGCATACACTCTAAACATCATTCCTACAAAGTTCGGTACCCATATGATAAATAGTTTCCTGTCTGCTCTGGCTCAAGTAGCGAAAGTTTAATTACAACCATCCTATATTTCCAAAAATGCTGAAATGTGTGTGAAATCTTATGGGACTTAACTGCAAAGGTCATCAGTCCCTAAGTTTACACACTACTTAACCTAAATTATCCTACGGACAAATACACACACCCATGCCCGAAGGAGGACTCGAACCTCGGCCGGGACCAGCCGCACAGTCCACGACTGCAGCGCCTTAGACTGCTCGGCTAATCTCGCGCGGCCTATATTTCCACCAAAGTTCAACTTCTTCTTCGCCGCACGAACAACAAAACCACAGCTCGCCTCGCAATCATGTACAGATATTGGCAAACCAATATAGCACAATCCCCTGTAAATCGGGAACGGTAAACATTAGCAAAATTAAATTCTGTAGGTTGGAAACACAGCTCTCTTGTAAATTTCGCCGGCTTTTATACTGCACTCAAATATGATTCACTGCAATGTAGCTTCGTTTCCACGACAAGAGTGCACGTTCGTGAAACTCTTGAAGTTGTTTATTACATCACCTTTCACACTTGCGATGATGTGTGACGAGACGGGCCTTGAGTAATTCAACAAGACAACAATTCGACGGCGCTAGGTATGAGGGGTTGACTGCGGGGGAATATTTGGAGGTTGTCGCTCCGATGTAACTGGGAACTCCTTGCAACTCGGACTTACTATGCGCTTTAGCTTTCTGGGCATGGAATAGTCACTTGTTGCTAATGGTCGTTTGGCATTCATCAGTGATATAATGGTGGGCCAAATGGTCAAGGCAGTTCCTGGAAGCTTCGGCCAACACGCCAAATGCTCTGAAGTCATCAAAACACATTAATTCGAGTGGTCGTGTTGTCCTCACAGTCTATCCACACCTTAATGTGAATCCATGTTGTGGCGATGTCCGCAGATCTGAAGAGTAATTGCTTCACTGGTTATTGACATGGTAGCGTGTCGTCTATTGTGGCTTACCTGGAACAAAATGAAACAAAAATTAGGTGTAAGTCAGTTAGTACAGGACTAGTATTTTTATCTACTAATCGTATTTATATTGTAGTTTACGTTAATGCTCTGCCACCTTATTTGAATCAGGATGCAAAATTAGTCCCATTTGCAGATGATACAAGCATTGTTGTGAAGCCGAGCAAAGAAGTAACAACAGACAAAACAGTAAATTATGTTTTTGGTAAAGTTCATGACTGGTTTTGCACAAATGATTAGCTCTAAACTTCGGAAAAAAAAACCAGTTCATTCAGTTTTGTACTATCAAAAATATTCCAACTTCCATTAATCTAAACAGGGCAGAAAATTGTAACTATTTAGGTGTGCACATTGATGAAGACTTAAAACTGGAAAAACCGTATATCAGACCCGCTTTACTGCGATACACGGATCCGTTAAAAGCATCCAGTATTTCAATGAACTTATCCTGCCATTTCCCATGTCCTATTAGGGTGACATTTACGGAAGTTTTTGCCACAATACGCTAAACTCAGCACGAATAAACGGAGATTATTACCCATGGAGTTGCTGGAGCCGCACTCTCAAGTTATCACTAAGCCATGTGGCGCAATGGATATCTCAATGGGCCCTGAATTCGAGAGGCGCGGAGTTAAAGCCCCCGTCAGACCATGTAGATTTAGGTTTTGCATGATTTCCCCACGAAGAAGAAGAGCTAAATAAAACTTAAATAAGCACAAGAGGATACTTGGTCACCCAACGACCTATTGGGACTCGGTTATCAGGGAAGCAGTTGAAATTCGACCGTGTGTAAACATAAATAGAGGCACCGGATAACCACTTAGCAACGCATGGAAGCCTATAATTGGTAAAGAAAGAGCACAGAAGAAGACTTTTCGCAGTTTACCGCCTCATGCGAGGGATGTTGCTTCCAAGTAACGCTGGATATTGTGCGCAAACAACATCTATGGATGTAGAGGTAGCAACCACAGTGCGTGCTATTTCCATGCTGTCATAGTGATATGTTCCAGTCTATCAGATGCCGCCCTCTGCGTATAAAAGTGGGAGCCTTGCCAGTTCAAGACAGTCAGTCTCAGCCCGTGACGAAGACGATGGAGGCAATCATCGGAAGCTCGGGATTTTATCCGAATTCGACGCAGCTAGTAAACAGAGTGATTTTAATAGGGCTACGTCAAACCAGGCTACGGACTTAAAGACTGCAACCATAACATCGCCGTCGCGCGTCATTATTGGTTCATGAATAGGTAATGACAAATTATGGAGTAGTTTCAGAACCTGACAAGAAACTTGAAGGACTCAGCTGACGTGTTAGTGTAACTTCGTACACGCACAGCCCATCAGCGGGTACGTAAATGATTAGAGCTGCAACTTTCTGTGAGAGTTAGAACAGCCATCAGTGTGCATTAATGCTCAACTTACGGGTATGCAGCCGGGTGACGTCGGCAACAGCCCCCGATATTTCGACAGGAGCACACGCTGCCATTTTCACGGCGTAAATTCTCCGTAAGTTATTTGAACAATCTATATGCCGGGAGAAACTCAGGTCTCATACTGCATTAGTGTTGTTCGTGGAGGCGACCTTGCAGGTAGGGCAACCACAGCTACTGGATTTAGTCCTTTATTATTGGCTCCCTACCGGGTTTCTTCAGGTGAACAAGTAACTAAACTAGGACGAGCAATTCCGCCTTATGCAAAACACCTTCTCAGTTTCGTTTTACCCAGACATGTTTCGGCACTTTTTGTGCTATCTTCAGTGGGTTATTTTATTTTCTTAATGTGAAATTGTTGTTACGTATTAACATTTAGAGAAACTTTTGGTACAAAATATTTACAATTGTGAATGAATAGTAGTTATAAAATATTATACATAATTTGTTTACAGTTCACAGTTGAGAGATATGTATTAACGACTTCGTATTGTTTATTACATTATGTGTAAAGTTCTAGTTATAACTTAACTGGCAAAAGAGTTAATGTATGCATTAGTTTACATACGTTACACGAAGCTACTGGGCATTTACGTTGGTAGCTACTCTTCTACAATATACAAGATGGCGCCCGGTACACAGTGTAACGACACCTCGATTCTGCCACAAAAAGGAAAAAACGATCAGTTCTTTGTGTAAACAGTGCAACAAGCGTGTAATGAAAGGTATCTTATGCGTAAAGTGCAATTTCTGGCTGCACGAAAAGTGCGCAAAGGTAAGTCTAAAACTCATAAACGACGATTCTCCGTGGACGTGCCCAGTATGTTTACAAAGTGAAACAACCTACCTAGAAAATACGATCAAATCAAAGGACGAAATAATCAGACTGCTGCAAAGTGATATTAAATCGCTTAGTAGTGAAATTGTGTCTCTTAAGGAAGTAAATGCGAAGTTACAAAGTGATTTGGCACCCTGTATTTGTGGGAATGCAGTACCAAACACGGAAAAAACTGAAAATTCTAGTGTGCAATCTACGAATCCTGTGCCTAGTGTGAAAAGGAACAGTGAAAATTATCATACGCAAAATACAATCGAAAAAGACGCAGGGTTTTTAAACTGTGGAAAACCTGTAAGTAAATACAGCTGGAAAACAGTGACATATAATAAAAGGGTGAAACGTGAAATTGCCTCACAAAAGCAGAGTAACGAAAAGGAGTTCTTTGTTATTGGCGATTCTATATTAAAAAATGTAGTTTCACCAAACTGTGAAATACATGTTCGCCCTGGTATTCGACCTCATCAGCTCAATAAACATTTTAAAAATCTCTCAAGTGCAAAACAGTCTACAACTAAAAATGGAAACGATCCAAAGACCAATTACGAAGGTGTTTTTATTCATTCTGGGACGAATTCAATACGAAGCAGCAGTCAGGGAGAAATTGTAAGTGAGACGAGAAACATCATTCTTTCAGCCAAAGCATTGTACACAAACTCAAGACTGGATATAAGTGGAATTCTGCAGAGAAGGTCAGTAAGCAGTTCTTATACAAGCAACATAAACAGTGCTATCAGGGAACAGTGCGACGAACTCGGGACAATATTCGTTGACCCCAACAAATTTTTAAGTGACAAATGCTTGGGAAAGGATGGCGTGCATTTAAACAGACTAGACTCAATGAATTTCAGTTAAATGGTTACAGACATCTGTAAAATCATCAAGAACAAGGGAAACTGATACCGTGTGGAGGGGGTGAAAATTCAAATGTGAAAATTGAAAATAAAAAAGATCTTCCAGGCAGAAATTCCAATATAAATATAGGTACCAAGGATAGTAAGTTTCAGAACTCGTGTTTAACTCCAAACCTGACGGTATTTCATCAAAATGTACAATCCCTATCCAAGAAAGTAAACGAATTTCAAATTTTGTTGAAAAGTGACATGAAAAACACCTCTGTATTGTGTTTTACTGAACATTGGCTTGACAAAGAGAAACTTCATATGCTATGCATTCAAAATTTTGTATTGGGTAGTTATTTTTGTCGTAAATTGTATAAACATGGTGGTAGTTGCATTTATGTTAAAAATAGCATAAATTTTAAATGTATGCCGTATGTAGAAAAATTATCCATAGAAAAAGATATTGCGGTAAATGGAATTGAAATCACAGACGAAAAAATTTCTATAATTTGTATATACAGGGCGCCAATTGGCAATATTAACATTATGTTAAAGAACCTTGAAAATATCTTACACAAGACTACACAAAAAAATAGAAAACTAATTATATGTGGGGATGTCAACATTGACTTTGAAGTGAGTCTAATCAAAAAACTGCTTTACTGAACCTCTTAGCAACTTTCAATTTAAAGGCTATTATAGAAACGCCAACACACATCACAAAAACCTCAGCCACAATCCTTGATCAAATATTTACAAATGTGCCCTTGAAACATACAACACAAACCCACATTACAGGCTTTGGGGACCACACAGCCCAAGAAATTAGTATAAGATTAGGAAAACCGCTTAGTTCAACTGAATGTCTAACTACTACAACTAGAAAGTATAATGACCAGAATATACAACATTTCCTCAACTATTTGCGTAAAGAAACTTGGGAAGACATCTAAGAATGTGAAAGTACAAATGATAAGTTCAATAAATTCCTAAATAGTTTTATCTATTATTTTGAACTTTGCTTTCCACTTCATAAAAAGACAGTCACAAAAAAGGATCTGAAAATAAAATGGGTCACAACAGGGATACAAATATCTGTGAAGAAAAAGAGACTACTTCTTGAAATATCTAGACAGCACACCACATCCCCAGAATTTGATTCCTATTTTAAGAATTACAAAAAGATTTTAACTAAAGTCATAAAAGAAGCAAAAAAATGGCAAATAGTTCCTTCATAGCAAATGCACAAAATAAAATGAAAACCACATGGGAGATTGTAAGGCATGAAACAGAAGTAAAACGGAGAGAATACCATAATATCAAACTGAATGAAAACACTTCTGTAGTATCTCATCCCCAGCAGATAGCAAATAATTTTAACTCATATTTCTCAGACGCAGCTGAGATTCTGGTGAAGCAAAACTTTCAAAATGCTGTCACTGCAAATCAGATTAAAACTATCCCTAGTAACAAGTCTCTCTTCCTACACCCAACAGATGAACAGGAAATGCTAAAAACAATAGGGGAGCTAAAACCAAAATTTTCCTCTGTTACTGACAATATACCAGACCATATCATTAAAAAATGTGCACCCTTAGTAGTTAAGCCCGTGGTAGACATATGCAATAGTTCACTTTCTCAGGGAATCTTCCCAGAAAGGCTAAAATAGCTAAAGTGAAGCCATTGTTCAAAAAGGGTGAAAAAACACATATAACAAATTATAGGCCAGTCTCTCTACTATCTGTTTTTTCTAAAATAATTGAAAAATCTTTTATAAAAGACTCATAGATTTCATTGAAAAAAATAAACTTTTCTCAGCTACAGAGCATGGTTTCCGAAAATGTAAATCCACTGAGACAGCAATTATCGATTTCTTAAATGAAGCTTTAAATGCATTAGATAAAAAAGAACACATCGCAGCAATATTCCTAGATCTTTCAAAAGCATTTGACATCATTAACCATGGTCTTTTGCTTAGAAAGCTAGAAAATGTTGGTGTCAGAGGCCCAGCCTATGAATGGGTAAAGTTATATCTACAAAACAGACACAAAATAGTTGAAGTCTTGTACAAAGAAGGAAAAATTTTAACTTCCTATCAATCAGAAAAACAGTGTGTTAAATACAGTGTGCCGCAGGGTTCCGTACTGGGACCAATCCTGTTCTTGCTGTTTGTAAATGACCTGGAACCATCCAGCCCTAACTATAAGTACATTAAATATGCCGATGATACAAATATACTTATCAAAGGAAAGACCCAAGAAGAGCTCCAAAGTGAAAAAAAAGAGCACTACACATGTATCAAAATGGTTTGCAATGAACAACTTAATAATAAACACACAAAAAATAAACACTATGCATCCACACACAGTGCAGAATAAACAGCCTTTAACTGCAACCATAGAACTATTAGGCAAAAGACTTGAAATTGTAAATAGCACCAAATTTTTGGGAGTTTGGATCCAAGATGACCTAAGATGGCAGAAACACACACAACACCTATGTAGTAAATTAAATACCATTTGTTATAGTATAAAAATTCTTGCTGGATGCACATCTATGCAAGCCATAAAAAAATGTGTACCATGCCCAAGCAGAATCATTACTAAGATATGGTTTAATTTGCTGGGGAAATTCACCACCCAGCAAAAGCTGTTTTATTGCACAAAAAAGAATTATAAGAGCCATGGAAGGCTTAGCACCTCGATCTTCATGCAAACCCTCATTTAAAAAGCGTCATATTCTTCCATTACCATGCCTATATATCCTAGAAACAATAATGTTTATAAGGAAAATCGTAGATGAAAATAACAAGATTGCTACAAAGAACCAAAATATCCATTCATACAACATAAGAAATAATCAAGATTTACATATGCAGTTTTCACATACAACACTAAAACAAAAAGGACCCTTGCAAGCAGGAAAAAACTGTATAACAAACTACCTAAAGAAATTAAGGCAATAACTGGCATGCATAAATTCAAAACTGCAGTGAGTGACTACTTGCTACAGAATTGTTAATATAGTGTTGATGAATTTTTATCTACAATGTAAATATGTGAAAAATTTAAATAGTTTATACAGTTAAGGCCAAAATAAGAAATGTGTACATTAGATTTATCTGTGTATTATATGTGGTCTATTACATATATGTATGTGTCTGTATAATCAAGGCCAAAAGTATGAAATGTGTGCATGTAAAATTTATTTGTGAAATGTTATTCCCATATGTTAGAGTTTTATTGCTATATACTGAAAACCATACAACAGCTTTTTTCTGTTAAACTTTATTGCAAATTATTTGACTTGTCCTATATCGTTATGTACCCCTGTACAGTGTATGATTCACAGGACCAATAAATATACAATATACAATACAATACAATACTACAACTTGTCATCTGTAAACAGCAAAACGTAATTTTTATTTTTTGTTTATTATACATTTACGAACGGAAATGAGTATGTATCAGGTTTTTTTGTGTGTAACTTACGGCTTTGATGTTGAAGTGTTTTCTCATATGTTTTGGCGAGGTGAATACACTGATTTCTGCGACTTACGGTCGAATTTTCAAACATGGGCAGAGTTTTCGCCATTACGTGTTGTTGTAGCTGTGTAGTGTTCGTTTCATGGCGTATCCGTCTGGGTGAGGAGCGCAAGTTTGAAGTGTATTTGGCGTTTGTGGTGTGTGAGTTCAGGACTTGGGCACAGAGAGAGAGAACCTTTACATATACAAATCAGTTGAAGACCGCAGATGAAAACTTATCAGTACAATGACATCGTTTATTTTTCAAATACATCATTATTGTCTTTGTTTTTAAAATATTATTTTTGTCTTTTTTTGCATAAAGCAGTTGGTAGTTGATTGTTGCAGACACAAAATTTATTACAGTCTACGGGAATCAGTTCACATATGCTGGTCACTAATGGCATCGTCTGTTCTGTGGGAACGCATCCCCCCCTCCCCCCCCCCCCCTTCAGCATGAGTTAAGGCCTGAAGTTGGTGTACTGGATCACCGAAACCGTTAGCTATATAATATATAACATTTCCATTTTATAAATAAAAGACTGTCTTTAAGCATTTCATACTCACACGAGTTTTTGTCATGGATTTTCTACGTCCACTTCACTTGCAGAAAATATTATTATACCGGGTGATCAAAAAGTCAGTATAAATTTGAAAACTTAATAAACCACGGAATAATATAGATAGAGAAGTAAAAATTGACACACATGCTTGGAATGACATGGGGTTTTACTAGAACCAGGCGCTCCGCCCCATATTGCTAGACACGCGAAAGATCTCCTGCGTGCGTCGTTTGGTGATGATCATGTGCTCAGCCGCCACTTTCATCATGCTTGGTCTCCCAGGTCCGCAGACCTCAGTCCGTGGGATTATTGGCTTTGGGGTTACCTGAAGTCTCAAGTGTATCGTGATCGACTGACATCTCTAGGGATGCTGAAAGACAACATCCAACGCCAATGCCTCACCATAACTCCGGACATGCTTTACAGTGCTGTTCACAACATTATTCCTCGACCACAGCTATTGTTGAGGAATTATGGTGGACATATTGAGCATTTCCTCTAAAGAACATCATCTTTGCTTTGTCTTACTTTGTTATGCTAATTATTGCTATTCTGATCAGATGAAGCGCCATCTGTCGGACATTTTGTGAACTTTGCTTTTCTTTTTTGTTCTAATAAAACCCCATGTCATTCCAAGCATGTGTGTCAATTTGTACCTCTCTATCTACATTATTCTGTGATTTATTCAGTTTTCAAATTTATACTGACTTTTTGATCACCCGGTATATTGGTATAGGGATGCTATATCTTCATGTTTTACCTCTCATTCGACGTATCGCGGTGCCAGTTTTCAATGTGAATGGAACGGGAAGAAGACCTAATAACTGTTACAATAGGATTTACCCTCTGCCAGGTACTTCACGGTGGTTTCCACGGTCCCGATGCCGATGATTCCATTCCAACAGCTTTTCGAAGTTAGGTATCGATACCTCAAAGTATCGATACTCCCCTTTCAGTACTTTTCTTGACGACAGTACGATTCCGAATGTAGTGTCCATATTTTTCGTTCGATACCATGTCCTACCATTAAGGGAGAAATTCCGTATCTCGGCGGACACGACTGTTGCACAGGGAAGCCGTGAAAACAGACACGACTACCTGTTAGACGGAGTCCCGAGACACTGGGCGTTGCTCAGCTCCAGTTCCCGGAACGAGAGCAGCTGGAAGGCAGGCAGGAGAGGTGACGGCGCTCTTCGCCCACGGGCGCCTTCGCCCTCACCTCGCGTGGGCGGCGCCATCGATCGGACTCGCGGGCTCCCCCACCATGCCTGCCTCCCCTCCCCCCTCCTTCCCACCTCTCCCCTCCACTCGCACAACCCCGGCGGAGCAGACGCCCACGCAGGAGGGTCGCAGCCACTCGGATCGGCGCACGCTTATTTTTAATTTGGCCCGCCTCGCCACTCCAGCCGCTGGCACATCTCGCCTCGAAACGGGCGCTTAATTCTCATTTCCTGGCCCGGCGCCCGTCACAGCGGGTCCACCTGCCGTCACGGCGCCCCTGCGACAAGTGCGCGGCGCCGGCGCGGTCGGCGCTGAGTGGGGACCGTCCTACGACGATTCCCGTGCCACTTGCTAAAAGTTACGAATACGCCCCGTCGCATGTCGTAATTTAATTACAATACAGTGTCACATGCCCTGCTAAGTGCTGTGGCTGTGTCCGTTAGAAGATAGGCAGGTTATTCACTCCAATATGAAACACGGTCAAGACCTGGAGAGGTGTGGGAGGTTTCAGTCGGTGGGAGACTTTGTCCTTCACCAGACCAGAGAAACTCCCGTATGAAATTGGAGGCAACGTGCATAACGCAAATGACGATAATAAATATTAAAAACTAAGATGACCTTACGTTATGTTAACCGGGGACCTAGTAACGACGGAGAGGTTCCGTCCCCGCCGCAGCCGCAGTGGTCCGCAACCACACGACAACTATCGCAGTCCACTTCACCCCTTCGCCGCTCCACACCGAACCCAGGGTTATTGTGCGGTTCAGCCCCCAGGTAGACCCCCCAGGGAACGTCTCACACCAGACGAGTGTAATCCCTATGTTTGCGTGGTAGAGTAATAGTGGTGTACGCGTACGTGGAGAACTTGTTTGCGCAGCAGTCGCCGACATAGTGTAGCTGAAGCGGAATAAGGGGGAACCAGCCCGATTTTGCCGATGGAAAACCGCCTAAAAACCATCCACAGACTGGCCAGTTCACCGGACCTCGACACAAATCCGCCGGGCGGATTCGTGCCGGGAACCGGCGCTCCTTCCCGTCCGGAAAGCCGAAGCTGACCTTACTGGAATCCTTACAGACACTGACGTTTCATTTCTGCAAAATTATTTAAAAATAAGATAACCAAATGAATCAAATTAACTTGGCGAATGTCGTCGGCGATAGCTGCTCTCTCACGGAAATGCGCCCTGCATGGCAAATGAGGAACTTTTAGGTGTAGTCGTCAAACATCAAGTATCGGTGCTCTGTGACGTTGACACGTAACTCGTTACTGAATGAACAATTCGTGGTTTTGCAGTTGAAAGTGGTAGGAATGTTAATACGATTTTAAAGAAACAGAAAGCAGTCATAACACAGACTTGTGGATTTTTACTGGCTCTCTCACAACATTAAATAAATGTCGTGTGATTAGGGCCTCCCGTTGGGTAGACCTTTCGCAGGGTGCAAGTCTTTCGATTTGACGCCACTTCGGCGACTTGCCAGTCGATGGGGATGAAATGATGATGATTAGGACAACACAACACCCAGTCCCTGAGCGGAGAAAATCTCCGAGCCAGCCGGAAATCGAACCCGGGCCCTTAGGATTGACAGTCTGTCGCATTGACCACTTTTTTTTTCTTTTTAATCTCATTTCGGTCGATTTTGTTCGTTGCATCGGCTCGAGGCGGACGTCTTAAGACATTCGTTTAAGTTCGTTGTTGATCGATTGACTCAGTTTTTTTATTACAGAGGGCAGCTAACCCTCTGACCGAACACGCTGAGCTACCGTGCCGGCTACAACTCAGCTACCGGGGGCGGACTCTCACAGCATTGATTTTACAATACCGCCAAATACGCTGTTCAGTCATATTAATGTGACCATCTGTCAAAACTCAGAATAATCGCCTTTTGCAAACGCCTCCGTGGCCGAGGGCGCTAACGTACGCTTGTGCGGTGGCGCTCGACTCACGGGGAAACCGATTAGAATACTGGTGGTGGCAAACATTTTCACTGCCAATATTTGGGCGGAAAAGGGAGGAGAAGTGGTGGCGTAAAGTTCCTGATTATCAGACTTCGCGTTAATGTCCTGGTTTAATACCAAACCTCCCTGCAGTGTATCATGTAGTGAGAGAATGTGACACTGATGGTGATACGTCCGTCGGATGGGGACGTTAAGTACGGGGCTTCCTTGATGCTATTTGCGAATAGTACGCTATGTGCCGATGGAACATATTGTAAATAAATAAACAAAAAAAAGCACCTTTTGCAGCGCGTACTGCCGCAAGACGTGAAGGAAGAAAATCAATGAGATTCTGGAAGGTACAGGTAGGGATGTAGGGCAATCTCGATTCCAGCGCAGCAGCCAGATGCGCTACGTTTCTCGGGTGGAGAGGAACAATGCCGGCACAGGTTCTCGGTTAGGTTCAAATAAGGAGAGTTTGGTGACCAGGGGAGCACCGTAAACCATGGATGGCCAAGATTTCGGCTCGCCATGCCTGGGCCCGAGTGCCAAAGCGCTCCGGCTCTCTTCACATTTCCCGCCCTGCCACGCAGCAGTGTGTGAGAGAGCAATGAGGGGCAAGAGCCGCGCGGGATTAGCCGAGCGGTCATCGCCCTCACGGTAGCCTCCAAGTACTATGGGACTTAACATCTGAGGTCATCAGTCCCCCATACTTAGAACTACTTAAACCTAACTAACCTAAGGACATCACACACAACCATGCCCAACGCAGGATTCGAACCTGCGACCGTAGCAGCAGCGCGGTTCCGGACTGAAGCGCCTAGAACCGCTCGGCCACAGCGGCCGGCCCGTCACGGTAGCTGAGCGTGTTCGGACAGAGGGTGGTTCGCCCTCTGTAATAAAAAACTGAGTAAAGGAATCAAGGATCAACTTGAACGGACGTCTTGTGACCTCCGCCCAGACCAAACGCTACGAACTATATGGAACAAAATGAAAAAAAGAAGAAAAAAAAGCGTTCTAAGGCGTTGCAGTCATGAACTGTGTGTCTGGTACCGGCGGAGGTTCGAGTCCTCCCTCGGGCATGGGTGTATGTGTGTGTGTTCGTCCTTAAGACAATTTACGTTAAGCATTGTATAAGCTTAGGGAATGATGCCCTTAGCAGCTAAGTCCCATAAGATTTCACACACAATTATACATTTTTTGAGGGGCAAGAGGGGTTAATACCGAATGCACCGGAGTTTAAATGGCAATACAGTCGTACTGCATATGACTTGGTTTTATATTTCACATTTCTCAACAATAAAGACCACAAACAAAATTGATACGTCGCGCGGCTGGCGCCAGTACCTCTTTCTTGCAGTGTAATCGTTGCCATCGATTTCGCTTTGGCCGGCCGCGAGTCGGTTGTTCATCGCGGGTCCGGCTGTTTAAGTCTGCAGCGTCGAGGCAGCAACCCTCAATGCGTGGTCTGTCTGTTGCGGTTACAACGAGGCCCTTACTTGGTGCGCATGCCCATTGCTCATTGCGCGTGGTATTACTGCAGTGCTGCGGCCGGAGACGGCGGGAAGGTTCTGGGTTCCGGCACGAGGCGTGGTGTTTGGCTTTTCTCGCCACGCAGTGCACGTTGAGAAGAAGAGCTTGTCGGAGCGTCGCCTGGCATTAACCGTTCGCCTGGGCATATGCTGTGTGTTTGATTTAAACATATACTATTTTGTGCTTATCTATATTTGTTAATGGTTAACCAATGTTGTGTTCAGTGACGAGTCTGAAATGTCAAAGTTATGTCACACGTGACATGAGAACGGGGCTTGGGCTTTCCATCTAGCACTTGATGACGGATCTGCAGCTATACGTAAGGAACCCCAGTGAGCTCCTCATTATTGAGTGATGGTATATCTAAAATTGTTGTAACTTTGCTGATTAAGTACCAAAACTGTACCTTAATTAACGAGTAACGAAATACTATGTTGTCTCGTAAAACTACACCACGTTCCATGGAAGTGTAGTTCTGGTGGGCCCTTGCCCGTTTAAGGTAATACTCAGCTGTTGCTATTACTTTTCAAGGAACGATCTTATTTACGCATGTATTGCAGTGTTTAAATGAATTCTTAAGGGCTGAGTTAAACTTTTTTTGGCGACTCTTGCTGTTTTAAAGTTATGTTTTACTTTTATGTAACATGAATGTCCAACACCAAGTGAGCTGTTGTAGTTGATTTATGTTTCAGTTGGGCGGAGCGCAGTGTATTTCCTCCGGTAAGGTGGGACGTGGCACCGGGACTTGACGACTTGGCCGTTGCCGGTGGAACTGTGTTTCGTTAGACCGGGCTCCATGTTGCTGTCCTTCTGCCTCGATCTCGTCCTTAAGTTGAGTATTGCTGTTCTCTTTGTTCCTGGCTTTGTCAGGTCGTTAGGCTTTGTAGCTCGTTCCTCCGCCGCCTTGGCGGATGCACCTTTCGCTCGAAATATGAATGTATACCTGTAAAACTGGGTTATTAGTGCCTTATCAGATTGTTAATTCTGTAGTGCCTTATCAGCCATTTGTATCATATTTGTAGCTCGTATGCTAACTGTGAAGTTTAATTATTACAAAGGAGGATTCTATGTGCGTATCTTCTTGGGGAACGTTTAGATGCTGAGATGTTGTTTTTCATTAATTGTTTGTTATTTAATTAGTGCCTACCTGCACTGGCATCAACTGGATTATTCCTTAGCCAGAAGTTCGTGTGCCCGGTGTCTTCATTCCCGAGCGTTCAAGTTCTAGAAGTTGCCTTATTGTCACTTGTGTGCATTACGCTATACCTTAATGTTATACCTTGGTATGAATTTATATTGCAAAAGAGAAGTCATTGTACAAGATAGTCTTGCGGATTCAGAGTTCGGAAAGATTTTATTCTATTAAGTATTTACACCAACAAAAATTTTCTTAAATTCTTATGCAGATTTCAACAGGGGTTTAAGAAAAATTTTTATTATGCATGTTAAATTTATCGATTTTATTGTATTTAAATTGTGTAAGCCAATATACATTGTTTACCACAAGATGTGTATGTTTGATAATTATGGTCCTGTTGCTTCCTGTCGTATTACTGGACGCAAATAGACCGTCCGAAAAACAAGTTTTCAGTATTAATTAATTTTTTTTGGCGCACTGAAGACAAAAAATAATTTTTATCTGGGACTAATTGTCGGCGTACGGACAGACGCAGACAATTTCACAGAATTTCGCACTTAAGATGCCATGTAATCGCGACTTATTTAAGTTTCATTTTTTTTAAACTTATGGGACTTAACTGCTAAGGTCATCAGTCCCTAAGCTTACACATTACTTATCCTACATTATCATAACGACAAACACACGCACCCATGCCCGAGGGAGGACTGGAACCTCCGCCGGGACCAGCCGCACAGTCTATGACTGCAGCGCCTTTAGTTTCATAATCGAAAAATTTATTTCACACAAATATGTGGATCGAAATATTGCAGCAGTTTTGCACCCTCATTATGGAGACGGAAAATCTACCTGTGAAAAGCAATGTAGACGTACTGAACTGTTTTAACGTAAATGATTGGTAACTAGAACTAGAATTACCTTGCAGGTCAATCAGTTACAGCACATGCATAGGAGCGCTTTCAGCTGAAACGGCAAATGGTCTCGAAAACAGCAGCTCGAAAACAGATATAAGATTCACAGTGTCCTCAGAACCTTTATAAAACTGTCGTAATTCTTGCAAGGCCACAATGAATTCTTCAGACATCATGCTTTCTTTAACGCCGGTGAGCTTACGAATCTGAACTGTCTTTGTCAGAATCTGTCCCTTCCATAACGCGATTTTTTTTAAATGCATCCCCATCACATCAGAAAGAAGTTACCTTACAATGTGGGCACTGTGCAGTCCAGTCCACTTAAAATGCGAAGTCATTTCGGATGTTCTAATTTTCGTTCCTGAATTTGTCTTTTTCCTTCACAAATTCAACAATGGCGAGACATAAATCGAAAAATCGTTCCGGGCACGCCCCTTAACTTATCCAACGAGCTTTGAAGTAACATATGACATCTCCATACTCCTCTTCATTTCCACTGAAAGTTGTTGCAACTGGAAATGGAATAATGGATGTGACTTCAGAAATTTTACCAGTCCTACTCTCAATTTCTTAAAGTGCGCCATGCACGCAAATTTAACACAAAGTGTTTCCTGATGTACAGAACAATGAATTCCGTCTGTTAATAGTTATTTGTTTTGCACTTTCATTGTCATCTAAAAGTTTAAATTCTTTCGGCATGGTACTATAATGTCATTTCGTAGCAAATAAGTAGAACCCATCACTTACGCAAATTGATAATTCTCATCCCTCTCTTCTGTCATTCCCATTCATATAAACGAATGTGACAATGTTAGAGTGCCTCCTTTTAAGCTAACAGGCACTGGGTCTGTAAACATCCTTCATACCACGAACAAACAGCGAATCAGCGCTGACACCACGATTCTGCAGAACTCTCGCAAAATTCCGCACCGCAATGCACGACTAAATTTCGCGCAGTTCCGGGTACTTCCGAGAAGGACCGATCAAAGCCGAGTGACAGACCGGCCCTGGCCCTCACGCGGCCGACACGCTGCACGCGTGAAGTTTGCCACGCCCTGGCTGGCCCTGCGGTAAACGAATCCTGCTGCTCTTCGAAACACGCACGTACACTGCGAACTGTGACACGTTGCATTGTCCTGCTGGTAGATGCCACCGTACCGAGGAGGCGTGCCGACATTTTTCGCTCAGTTGCGATAATGCTGTGTGCCGGATGGCAAAGCGATGTAACGCACCTGCCTAGCAAGCAGCGTTAGAATCTCTCGTCGCTGCTGATTCGGCGTTATGTCCCGCTGCGGCTGACAGCAGTGATCTCCTTCAATTTACATGCCGGCCGGGGTTGCCGAGCGGTTCTAGGCGCTACAGTCTGGAACCGCGCGACCGCTACGGTTGCAGGTTAGAATCCTGCCTCGGGCATGGATGTGTGTGATGTCCTTAGGTTAGTTAGGTTTAAGTAGTTCTAAGTTCCAGGGGACTGCTGACTTCGGAAGTTGAGTCCCATAGTGCTCAGAGCCATTTGAACCATTTTTGAACCAATTTACATCTTAGAAATAACAATGCATCACTATTTCATGACATTTTCCCTGGCATTAAAATATGCAATTTTTAAATCCTTTAACGAGAAGATAGAATAGGGATAGTATTTGTTTGCAATAACGAAATACTCTGAGATAAAAAAGAAAAACAAAACGATGCACCACGAAGGAATTATCCGAATGGGACGGAAATCGGTAGATGTGATGTACATTTACAGACAAGCAATTGAATATAATGTATGAATGCATGGTCTCGCGGCGATATGAATTAATAAAAAGTCGTCCTGCTTCCATCCGCGTCAGGTGGTTAAAATCCCACGGGCTTTCGACCCAGCTCCCCCATCCCATTGTCAAGTGGTAAATGACTGCCTTGTCGCCGGCATATAGCCACGCTGCTGGCTGTGACGTCACTGGTGCTCTCCTCGCCGAATATGGCAATGTTTTCGTTCCGTGTTCGTCGCGCCCGCTTCACCTTCGTGATAACAGGGTCCCAGGTTGTGCTTAGCTGCAAGACCGCCGTCCTCCTTGATGGTGCGTTTAGATATTTTTATTTCTATCGCTTCCTTTATTTCTATCGCTCATAATGACAGATGTTTTGTCGAATGGAATTTGATGTCGATTTTCTAAAGCGTGTTCTGCCACGGCTGATTTTTGACAGAGTATGCGTAAGCACCTCTCGTGTTCCGTCTGGCGTTGTTCCACAGTGTTTATTGCAGATCGTCCTTCACAGGCGTCACGAGCTGTCGTGTTTTTTCTGCGGTCCTGAACACTGACGAAATGTTGTGTTTCTTCAGGAGTCGGCTAATCTTTCCAGACACCGAGCCACAGAAAGGCAAAAATACAAGTTTCCTGTTCTCTTCTTCGGTGGTGGATTTTCCTGCCTGTGAAACAGGAAGACTTTTCGGAGGTGGCTTAGATCTACTGAGAGATCTTCAACGTCTGAGACGGCTTTTGCACGGTGACGAGAGTATTCAGAACGACACGTTTTTTAGTTGGATGGTGGCGTCTGAAAGCCTGCAGATACCGATCTGTGTGTGCATTTTTCCTGTAGACGTCTTGGAGATGTCCATTGGTTTTCCGGCGAACGAGAACGTCAAGGAAGGGCATTGCACCATCTATCAGTACTTCCATCGTAAACGTAATGTGATCGTGAACGCCGTTCAGGTGTTCTAAGAATTCACCCAGTTTTCCACGTCCATGGGGCCAGATGATAAGTGTCGACATAACGATAAAAGCAATTAGACTTAGCTGGGGCTGTGTCCAAAGCGATGTATTCAAATTTCTCCACAAACGGTGGCCGCCATACGGAAAACACGACGACGTCAACGCGCACTAAAACAATCTCAAACAAGCTCAGGAAATTAGGTATTATTGTTAGAGAATTTGTAATAAACTGTGGAAACTAGAATCTCTGGTAGGTGGTGTCCCAGTTCTAGGCCTTGGATAGTCATACAGTCTTAGAGAATGTGACGAATTACTAAAGTTACTCTAAAGACGCAATATGGATGGCAGGGGCGGAAGACGTGTTCTTCTTGTCGTAGTAGAAACTCATTTGTTATTTTGGTATGTCCAGCTCTGAGATTTCCACTGTGCACATCAAAGTAGACAACACCACAGATAAATTTAAAGCGTGAGCAGGATTTAGCAAGCACGGCAGAATCTTCAGAATGTTTGGGTGTACATATTGCTGAGAATTTAAATATGAAGAAAACACATTTTACAGCTTTTTAAACAATTAATTTCGTCCATTCTTGCACTTCGTGTTATTACAAGTCTTTAAGAGATGCAAATCAGTACTTTCACACATTTTGCATCTTTTCCATTCAGCATTGTCATATGGAATTGTATCATCTTTAAGAAACAAAGTCTTCATTACACAAGAGCGTGCCATATGAATAATACGTGGTGCTCATTCTAGATCATCTTGCAGATGTTTAAGAAGTTAGGTAGATGAGGCATTAAAGCATTAGGCCCACCTACTTAACAGCGCGTTCCTCCATCTTTGCAACGCAATACAGAAGCGATTCTGCGCGGTACGGGCTCGACAAATGCTTCGTAGGTTTCCAGAGGCAAGTGGTACCAGGTGGCTGCGCGCATGTCACGCAATTCTTGTAAATTGCAGGCTGATTTGAGGGCGCTAAGCTGGCACTGATAGCGTTCCAGATGTGTTCCATCGGGTTCAGACCAGGAGAATTTGGTGGCAAGACATCAACCTGAGTTGACTATCAAGTTCCTGAAACCACCGTTGCCGGATTGCAGCAACAGTTATTCTGCTGGAAGATGCCATCGCCGCCGGGCAAGACAATCGTGCGTGACAGGATGCAGAGGGGTACGCAGTCTGGAGTTCTCAAGGTGCCTTCGGGCATCATCACAGCTCCCATGGAAAACCAGGTGACGGTCGCCCATAGCTCAATACTGCCCCATCGGCCTGCGTCCGTGGAGCGGTCCGTGTTGGGAGCAGCCATTCGCCCGAATGACCACGTATCTGCACGCGACCATCGACCTGGTGCCACAAGAAACGCGATCCATTCGTGATCCATAGTCCAATCTCGATGATCCAATGCCCACTCCAGTCGTAACTGTCGATGTCGTTGACTCAATAAAAGAGCGCGTAGCCTTGTAGCACAGCAATACTTTTTTTCTCTCGTCAAATTTGGTTGTTAATAATAATTAAGTATACACTGAGATGAGCAAAGTCATGGGATAGCGATACGCACAGATGGCGGTAGTTTCGCGTTCTAACAATACCACCACTTGCAAAGTAGGTTAGAAATCAGATTAATAATGCTGCTCACGCAGTATACGTTCGTTTTAATGGGCAACAACAAAGTTATTGACTGTGGATGGTATCGTCAGAATGGAAATAATGAAGTCACTAAAGTCGTTAATTTTGGCACTTATCTTGAATGGACTCCCACGTAGATTTCGTCGAAGTTGATTCTAGGGTGATTCCACTTTGACTGCTAGAAGGTCCAGATCTGTATTTTAGCAATATTTTAAGACCCAACAAACCCGTTTTTCAGGAAATTCTTAATGATCAAACAATCCCAGATCAGAACAATGGTATGGTAGAAATAATTTTTGACTTGGTGTTCACGATCCACATTTTAATTAAACTTCTTGCAAATTCACATATACTTCTTCTTAATTGTCACATCATCAAGAAAACAGTTTTGTATCAATTTTCATATATTTAATTTTCACTTTAACCAAAACAAGACTTGACTGTTCTTTTACAAAGCGAAATAACAACTTAACTTCTGCAAAATGAAACAAAGACTGCTCTGTGCTCATTCGCGCCAAAACGGTTACAAGTAAGTCAAAGATTATGACAGTCTCACAGAAAAGAAAACACACAAGAACCATATCACTGTAATATATGGATACATCGGAGTACCTATACATTAATAAAACCAAATGTGAATATTGTCACAAAAATATGTCTGTTACTTCGCAGAAAAGTAGTACGATATTACTGGTATCGAGAACTGGGGTGGGAGTGCCGTAATGGTCACGTAAATAAAGAACCATTACAGCGTACAGAAGATATAAAAAGGACAGTGTATTAGCGGCACTGTTATTTGCACTCAGTGATTCAACTGAAAAGATTTCCGATGTGATTATGGCGACACAACCAGAATAAAGACTTTGAATGAGGAATGGTAGTTGAAACTAGACGCATGATACATTCCATTTCGGGAATCCGTTATGGAATTCAATATTCCGAGATCTGCAGTGTCAAGAGTGTGCCGAGAATACTAGATTTCAGGCATTAGCTCTCACCGTGGACAACACGTTGTCGGACGGCCTTCACTTAACGACCGAGAGCAGCGGTGTTTGCGTGGAGTTGTCAGCGCTAACAGACAAGCACCACTGCATGAAACACCGCAAAAATTAATGTGGGACATACGAAGAACGTACCCGCTTGGACACATCGGCGAAATTTGCGTTAATAGGATATGGTAGCAGACAACTGACGCGACTGCCTTTGTTAACAGCTGGAGATCGCCTGCAGGGCCGCTCCCGTGTTCGTAACCATGTCGGTTGGACCCTAGATAGCTGGGAAACCGCGGCCTGGTCAGATGTGTTCTAATTTCGGTTGGTAAGAACTGATGGAAGGGTTCGGCTATGGCGCAGACCCCACGAAGCCATGGGCCCAAGTTGTCAACAATGCACTGTGCGTGGCTCCATAATGGTATGGGCTTTGTTTACATGGAAAGGACTGGGTCCTCTGTATATTATGCTACTTGGTGACAGTTTCCAGCCCTTCACGGACGTCATGTTACAATTTTTATCGATGACAATGTGCCATGTCACCAGTCCACAATTGTTCGCGATATGTTTGAAGAACATTCTGGACAATTAGAGTAGGGAATTCAGTATTCTGAGATCCACAGTGTCAAGAGTGTGCCGAGAACACCGAATTTCAGGAATTAACTCTCACCACGGACAACGCAGGAGCCGACGGCGTTCACTTAATGACCGAGAGCAACGGCGTTTGCGTAGAATTGTCGGTGTTAACAGATAACCGTAGAAATCAATGTGGGACGTGCAACAAACGTATTCTTAGCACAGTGCTACGAAATTTGGCGTTAATGAGTAACGGCAGCAGACGACCGACGCGAGTGCCTTTGCTGACAGCACGACATCGCCTGCAGAGCCTCTCCTGGGCTCGTGACCACATCGGTTGGACCCTGGACGACTGGAAAACCGTGGTCTGGTCAGATGAGTCCCAATTTCAGTGGGTGGTAGGTTTCCAGTATGGCGCAGACCCCACGAAGCCATGGACCCAAGTTGTCAACGAGGCACTGTGCAAGCTCGAAGTCGCTCCTTAATAGTGCGATATGGTGTGAGCAGATTATTGACTGGAAATGGTTATGTTCAGCTTTTTGGAAATCATTTTCAGGCTTTGATGGACCGTATGTTCCCAAACAACTATGGAATCTTTATAGATGACTATGCGCCATGTCACTGAGGCACATTGATTGGAGATTGGTTTGAAGAACATGGTGGACAATTTGAGCGAACAGTTCGGCCACCTAGCTCGCCTTACATTAATCCCATCGTACTTATGAGACATAATCGAGAGCTCAGTTCACGCACAAAATTCTCACCGTCAACACTTTAGCAATTATGGACGGCTATAGAGGCAGCAAAGCTCAATATTTCTGCAGGGGACTTCCATCGACTTGTTGAGTTGCTGCCACGTAGAGTTGCTGTACTAAGCAGGGCAAAAGGAGGTCCGACACAAATTAGGAGGTATCTCTTTACTTTTGTCACCTCAGTGTAATATCAGAAAAAAACAGGACCTTCACAGCTCCTCATGAATAGGCTTAAACCAGAAAAAATATGAATAACTGTGCTACCAAAAACTTTAATTACTTGCCCAGTAGCAAGGCTAAATTTGAAGGTAAGCTGAAAAAGTTTCTAACAGACGACGTCTCAATTTATAAACCTGTAGCTTATATAATGTAAAAGTGCGAAATACTTACTTGCGTTATTGAGTTAAACACTATTTGTGAGCACTTAGCTGCAAATGTCAACATTCTGCCACATTTACGTATCAAGTTAATATTCTGTAAACTATTTCTACGTCATTACAATATATCACGCAATAAGACGGATGGAACATGAAACTAACCAGCTAATTAACCATCTACGAGCAGGCATCAGTTTGCAAAACCCTCCACTAAATTGACCGAATGTGTTCGACAGTCGTTTAATGGGTTTAACTTACACGTATGTGACGAATGCGTGAAATATACTAGGTTAGTCCAGAGGAAGGTTTAGAGTAGTTGGAGATAGGTGGCAGTGTGCAGTGCACAGTGGCGCTCCACATTTTAGTGAGCACCATCGTCCTTATTTTCCGCCTGAGTACATCATTTAGACAATAAAAGTATATTATTTAATTATGTAATTTTTTTATATGATATGTGACTATAATATAGATGTTCTTCCGTCTGTATGTAATATTTTATATGATATGTGCACTAAAATGTTGTTGTTTTTCAGTCTGTTTCATGTAGCACGCAGGATATCCTGGCAGGTGATTCATTGGTGTTCCATCGACCAGCAAATCGGCAGTGCCGGTCCAGAGCGCCGACGGTCCGCAACGGCGAGAACATCGGTTCATCATTGTCTGCATCTCCTTTGTGTATTAGTGTGAAGTTGATGTTTAAAATGAGCTTTTGAAAACGTATCAGTTTACTAAACGTCATAAACTTTTAACGGGCATTGCATGTCACGTCTACTTATAAACAAAGTGTTATGTAAATGTGTGTTAACTACGTATTTAGAGTAGCGTAGTAATTGTACCAATGAACAACAAAGGTTTTTGCAATTTGACTTACTTCGAGATAATGTTTAAAAATCAATAATTAATGCATGTGAAGGAAGGATCGACCTCCGATATTATCCTTGTGCTGGTCAATGAACATTATTGTGGTAGTAATTAGGAAGCAAACTATTTTGGAAAAATTTTAAATACGTCGGAACATGTAAAAAAATTCACCTATTTGTGAAGAAGCGTCAGAATTAAAGTCTTGGAAAATTCAGAAAAGAAAAACTAATCTTCTTTTAATGTTAAGAAGTTCGACCAACACAAGAAAAAAGTTTCACTTTACTGATCGTGTGTAAATTCAATCTTAGCAGTCATTCAAAATTAATCACAGAACAAACCGGCAACGCGAACATTACTTACTACAGCTATTGAATCTGTGGCGCTTAGACCTACTTATTAACAGTGTCACATCATAGGTGTGTTTCACAGGAAAGAGAAATAGGAATATTACATTATCATCGCAGATATTAACTGACGCTTAAGAAGAAAACAGTTTAAAGTATATCTTAGGTGTACAACTTTGCTTCCGGCGATTTTTGCTCGAAGATTGAGTCTTATTGTGAAAAACAAAACACTTACGATTCAAAGTACTGGCCACTGCTGGCCATTACTTTCTCCCAGCTTACGGGCGGATGAACTGGGCGTCTCTGGGGAAGATCCATCAATCGAGCCAGTTTTTCAGTTGTTCATATGAGCGGAGATGCTGGTCAGTCAGGCCGTGGGTCATTGACTGAAAAAGGTGGTAGTCAAACAGGTGTCTGGAGAATACGGCGGGTGTCGTAGGACTTCCCATTTCAACGTTTCCAAGTATGTTTTGATGAGTTATGCGACATGGAGGTTGAGCGTGGGCATGCTGCAAAATCATCTTTTTAACTCTATCACTGCACTGTGTCCGTTCGTCTTTTTGTGCTGGGCTCAATCAGTTGCTTTCGGTAACGATCTCCTGCGATTGTTTCCGTCGGTTTCAATAGCTTGGAAAAATCGCCTCTCTTCCGAAGCCATGCGGTTCTTACGTCAACATCACCGTTCTTGAAGCGTTGAAGGCATTCTCTCCACGTTATTTCACTAATAGGTGCCTCAGCGTAGGTCTCACCCAGCATTTTATAAGCCTCAGCCGCACATTCTTCATTTTAAAGCAGAAATCAAAAATTCCCACAAATTACGGGAACTGGGCTCGTCAGTGTCTATATTCAATAGAGAATAACTTTATGATGCAATCACTTATCGACTAATATTTTGACGACGTTACGTTTATAAGTGCCTAAGCTTCCTGTATGACTCTTACAACCGACCACAAACACCACGGCATTGACGCATCTTTGCCGGAAGTGTTGTGAAATGAGTGTTATCCATTTCGATGTTACGCAGGAGAGCTGTTAAAGAGTATCTGTGGCAGATCGAATTTTATGGACGCGATGTCATTGTTTTAGTGGAAAGGAAAAAGTAATTTTTGACGAAGACGGCGATTTATTTGAAATTTAAAGGGCAATCCCTTCTCAACTAGGCACACTAAACGATTCTGCCACATATAAGCAAAAATTGGAACCCATTTTCCATTAACGAAGATTTAAATTAATTACGGAAAAAATCGTACGAGGTGTGGTCCCGCCGATTAACACGGTCATTTACATCAAAATAACAAGCCTTTTGAAGAATATCAATAAATCTATAAGACTACGAAGTGTCGGTATGTATATTTTAGAAATGATCAACGAATAGACGCGGGGAACTACTTTGTATCCATTCCATATTGTAGGCAACTAAGTAGATATTATATTTCCAGGTTACATGTTACTGTAAAGCTAGCACTCTCGCGGCTCACCGACTACAGTAAAAATAAGTTAACTTTATATGTTTCGGTATATATAGGTGTCGAGAATAAACAGGTTGCTGGAATTAATGATCCAATATTTTGCAGCAGATGAAAAACGTGCTCCAGTGTAGCGAACTATCCGTGAAAGAAACCTGAATTTTTACTAGTAGTAATATTATCCTGCGAAATGCAGGTGCGTTTGTACTGTGTTGCAATTTGCCTGTCTGATCAGTTATGCAAGAAAGTACCGAACGAGGTGGCGCAGTGGATAGCAAACTGGGCTCGCGTTCGGGAGGATGAGGGTTCAAATCCAAATTCAGACATCGAGATTTAGGTTTTCCGAGATTACCCCAAATCGCTTAAGGCAAATGCTGGGATGATTCCTTTGAAAAGGGCAAGGCCGATTTCCTTCCCCACTCTCTAATAATCCAAGCTTGCGCTCCGTCTCTAATGACCCCGTTGTCGACGGGAACGTTAAACACTAATCTACCTATCTCTATATGGCGTAGTAAATGCACACCAGTTAAAAGCTCGCACCAAAACCTTGCGTCAATGAGCCCTTCTGGGGTTTACGAAGAGAAATACGGGGTTGCTCACTATACTTGCTTTAGAGACACACACATATCGTGTGCTTACACAGTGGTTTAGATGAGTTAGTTAACAGTTTCGCACCACTGTCTGGTGTAATAAAATGCCATTCGTTAACAGGTGGAACAATTAAAGCTAAATATTCGTAGCACAGATAGACCAATACACTCGGTAACAATAAAAGTGAAGCACCCTGAAGACATGGGCGCAAGTCAAAGTAACTTCGTACGTATACAGCACCCTTTTTCAAATCATCGTAACATAGTCATAAATGATATTTTCGAAAATGCATAGACCATGTCAAAAACATGTAAACTAACAGTTACAGCGCTTACGGATAACTGTTGGTATGCGCTGTCTGTTCGTTTGTACATTTTTGACATGGTTTCTTGCATTTTTGACTATGTTACGATGATTTGAAAATGGGTATCGTCCCGAAACTAATCATCGAGCGAATAAAAAAAGTGAAATTTTCAACTTTAGCTGGTTTTTCGTTGTACAATGTATGTCATGGAAGACAGAAGGGTATTCAATTATCCAGATTGTATTAAAAGAGAAAGTACGCAGGAGTACGTCATTGTGGCAAGCATCAGGACAGCATATCTCAACCTGTATAGGAAACGGCGTACAAGATACTAGCCCTTTATAATCCTTAAGTAGACCTGACAGCAGGCTTGCATGAATTCAGGTACACGCTGCTACCATCGTTAAAATATTCAGTTTTGGATACAATAACGTTAACACCATCAACAGATGTTACGAGATGTACGTTCCAATGGGACACAAATTTGAAAAAAAATGGCTGCTTATTTTCTGAAATGACTTAACTCAAAAGTTTTTTTTCCAAGTGTTAATAATTTAAACATGTGCAACATTGTGTTTTTTGAATATTTTCACTTACGAAGATCAGCGGTGTTAATATTTTATTCTAAATCGTCACTTAGGGAAAAAGTTTATCCTACAAAAGAAGTACGTGAGCTGCTAGGACACATGCATCCTTTACTCACATATCTCACATGCAGAATGCTAAAACCGTTCTTGCAACATTTGTTCTCTGATAGCGTGAGCGAGGATGCGCCCACACACACACACACACACACACACACACACACACACGCTGTCTTGTAATTTGCTGGAAGGCAGTAACCGTATGACGCCACAAAACTGTCTAGCTTTTTAGTCTGTAGATCACTGCGTTTTATTTCCGAATTGTTATTATTACTTCGGTAAATAAAAAGTAGCGACCTAAAGACCGAAAAATTAGACAAGTTTGTATAAGTAAGGATCGCGCATACTTCCTGGTGCCACATATCTCCAGTTATGGTAAACTGTCTGAAGATGATGCCGAATCACAACCTGTTGCGGAAATAGTAAACTATTTCAGTAAGAGTTGTCCTGGCTATAATCATGTCGTTGGTGCCTACACAACTTTTAGCCAGATATTTGTATCTGTAAGTATGATCTACTGGACTAATTAATTAATTATTTCGCTGCTAAGTTTGCGAGGAGAGATGAAGGAACGCAATGGAAGGCTTAGTACGAACAGACGTCGTTGTCCCATTGTTTCGTTCCGGCTACAAGAATTACGAGCTAAAATGCTGAAAGCCCGTGGAATGAGGTCAACTCGTTACCGACTGCCGAGACAAGTTCTAAAGTTATAATTGCAGCAATCTGCCTGTGGAGCGGGCGCGCGAAGGAACTCAGAGATCGCTACGAGCTGATGTTTTGTACACCAGGGCGTAAGACAGGAAACGTGCAGCGCTTCTGTGTAGCCAGGCGGGACGTTTCCAGCTTCCTTCTTAACGTAAAATTAAATTGCTAAAGGAAAAAATAAAATACATAGATTTAAAATCTTGTATACGTGGTTGTTGGGAGGTCGAGAATGTATTTCGAGTACTTAAATTAACAAAATATCGCCATATCATAATATATCATCATCATCGTTAACAACAACAACAATCCCCACCATTTGATATCCACTATTGAATAAACGATTCTACTACACTTTTACAAGTACTACATGCTTCAAAGATACCTATGTGATAACTAATTTCGTCTACCCACCTTCCATTTAGTAGTCACCTCAGATTTTGCATACCTCTCGGGATTCAGGAAGGAACTCCTTCGGCAGTCCACCCGCCCACCCACCTGGCGACATCTCCTAACCGTCTACATTTCAATTTCATCGCTGTCTTATTTACGTCTTCCACTAGAGTCTATTCCGTGACCCATTTATTTAACTGTATATTAACCATCATGAATCTCTTCCGTTGCTCGCTATTTTTGGAAGGTTCTTTGCATTAAAATCCTTGTGTCACTGCCATAAATAAAAACTAAAAAAGTAATGCCGTCATCAACCAATTAATTGGTTCGAAAAGTACAGCGCTTTATTAGAAATGATCCTGTTAGAGGTGTTATGTTGTCACCTTCCATCGACCTTTGAACTGATTTACTCAGCCAGCCAGTTTAACATGGATTCCGAACCATGGCGCAGGTTGACGTTTTTCACATCAACAAACATTGCAGAGGTGAAACAAAAGTAACGGGTAAAATATCCAAGAACTCATTGGGGGTCGAATTCGAGCCCATCGATTCCGTAGTTTGCACTTCACCACCGGACCACGGAACTAATAGCACAAAATAATCGTCAACTTACCATTTCAAACACATTGTACACTTGTATGTGGTTTATTTTAAGGCATCGACACAACCTACGCTAGTATAATGGAGGATATACACGTCAGTGATGATGTCCCGTTACACTACTTCGGGGTGGTAAGCTTTTTGGGGATGAATGACGAGCCAGGCAAGGAGATTTCGCCTCGCCGAAGCTATTCTCAGCAGCCCTAGATGGATTGGGAGAACGTTGTAGATGGTACACAGGTTGATGGAAGAGATCAGAATAATTTTCTTTTTCCTGTTTGCATCTAACGCAGATAAAGTTCAACAACGTAACAGAGACAGTTTTAAAGCACGCATGAAAACCACCTGAGGAAAGGATGAAATATTTTATATTCAACACAACGGAAAGAAAATAGTACAAGTTAACAACGAAGTCATAGAAACATGTGACTAGATTTTATTTTTGGGGACGTTCAAGGCAGAGACTGAAAGAAAAGGATAAGAAATACTGTCATGTTTCATGGATCATTTGCGCGATAAATCGTAATGGTGTAGAACAAGTCGTTTTACATTCACATCACAAATTATTTTGTAAATATGCCTATAGGATGATCATTTAAAGAGTGTTTTCTTTGTTCTAAAGGACATACAGATGTAATTCTTACCCATCACCTTTTGCACTTTACGATAATATTCTTCTATGGAACAAAAGAGTTGTAGAGGAGTAATGTCTCAGTTTACTTTCAAATTTGCTTTGAAGTCTGTCAGACACTTTATATCACTGAGTTAAGTGATCAAAAATTTCGGTTGCAGCACTGTGCATCCTTTTTGTGCCAAAGACAACCTTAATGTGTTGTAATAACGTCATTTTTGCCTTCTCGTATTGTAACTATGTACATTATTGCTCCTTTTGAACTGCAGTGGATTATTTACAAAAACTTCTTGAGGGAATAAATATACTGAAGCAATAGTAAAAATGCCTAACTCCTTAAACAGAAGTCTACAAGATGATCGTGAATGAGAACCACATATTATTCCTACAGCACATTTTTGAGCAATGAAGACTTTCTTTCTTAAAGATGAGTTACCCCACGACAGTATTCCATTTGACATTATTAAATGACAGTAGGTAATATATGTTAGCTTACTGATTTCTCTCTCCCCAAGATTTGTAACGATTTTAAGTGGAGATGTGGCTGGACTAAGTTGTTTTAGAAGTTCCAAAATGTGCCTCCAGTTTAAATTTTCATCAGTATGGACATCTAAGAATTCTATAGGTTGCATCGCATCTGTTGTTTCCTCACCATGTGTTACACTATCATTGTTGTAGTACCAGTACCTCTAAAAGTGCAGAACTAAATATGTTGCGTCTTTTTAAATTTGAGGATGAGGCCACTTGCAGAAAATCAGTCGATGATGCTTTTAAGATCATAGTTTACCATTTCTTCTGTTGCTGTATGCATGCTTGGATTATTAAAATACTAGTGTCATCCGCAAAAAGAACGAATTGTGGTTGTTGTATATTACATCGTTTACATGTCTGAGGACTAATAGCGGACCTAAGATTGAGCTTTAGAGAACCCCACACGTGACTTCTCCCCAGTCACAATAACGTCCTCAGACTACATTGGTTTGATGTATATTTTATTTTTCATTCGATAACAAGTTTCGGGCCAAGACCCATTTTCAAATCAACCTGCAGGGCAGAAAACCACTTGTGCATAATACAGTTATTACCAAATTTCTAAGCATATGCCAAAAATACAGAACATATCGCTTAAAACTTACATAACAAAGTCGAAAATGACATTTCCGAAGATGTCAACAAAAGTAATGTACATTCACAGTGCATCCAGATAACTAGTAGTTTACTCCTTCCTCTGCACTAACGAAACCTCAGGAAGGGGGGCGCCCTATTAGGGTATAGGAGAGCTTTTCATTTAATAAAATGTTTTCCAACCATCAAGAATACAACAATTCATACAATAATCGTACAATTGCACAATAAAATTAATACCTTTTTAAATGTTTACCAAAAAGAGTCAAATACTTAGAAACACTGGTCAATAATTCACAGCAGCGTCACATACGGCGAGTATTACAAAATTGTGTGCCATGTTGGAACGTAAAAGTTATTAAATGTAAAAATGGAAGTCAACAATAAAATTACTACCTTTTTAAATCCTCTACCAATAACAGTCAACTATTTAAAACCACTGCACGGTAAAACACAACAGCACCACAAACGGCCCGGCCGCAGTGACCGAGCGGTTCTAGATGCTTGTCCGGAACCTCGCTACTGCTACGGTCGCAGGTTCGAATCCTACCTCGGGCATGGATACGTGTGTCGTCCTTAGGTTAGTTAGGTTTAAGTAATTCTATGTCTAGGGGACTGATGACCTCAGAACTTAAGTCCCATAGTGCTCAGAGCCATTTGAACCACAAACGGTACTTATGACAAAATTGTACGCCATGCAGGCACATAAGAATCATTAAATGTGAACAGCAACGACAGTATTAAAAAACAATTTTAGAACTTTGTAAATCCTTACCAAAAAGAGTCAGATACTTAAAATCACTAACCAGTAATACAAAACAGCGACACAAATGGGGCGTATTACAAAATTGGATGCCATGTTGTCACGTAAAAATCATTATATGTGTAACTCTGCAGGTATGTTGTCAGATATGACATTATCTGTTGGTTGGTTATATCATCAATCACATAAAATCTCAGTTTATCTAGGAGAATATTGTGATTCAGACAGAATCAAATACCTTAAAGATAGGTCGCAGAAAATGCCAGCCGGCGCTATTTTGTTATTTAACGCTTGCAAAGTCTGGTGAATGAACATGTAAATGGCATTCTCAGTAGAGCGATTCTTCTGAAATCCAAATTGTGATTTACTGAGTACATTACTGTTGCTCAGAAGAGATACTATTCTAAAATAAACAGGAAGATTTGTGTTTAACTTCCCGTTGACGACCAGACTATCAGAAGCCTGAGCACAGGCATGGATTGGGAAAATGGGAAGGAAATGCGCCGTGTCCTTCTGAAAGGAACCATTCCAGCATTTACCTTAAGCCATTCAGGGATATTACGGAAATTCTAAATCTGAATGGCAGGACTGGGATTTGAAATTCCGCCCTCTCGAATGCGATTGCACTGTCTTAAACACTGCGCCATAGCGCACTGTAGAAATGAACAGAAGAGAAAAAAATGGCCTAAAGAAACCTACTGAATAGCGCTTCCCCCTTCAATAACTGTTCACCGTCTTATCTTCCAAGTTCATTTTGAGAGACAATTTATAACTACACTCGTCTCCACATATTAGAGGAAAATTACAAAAAACAATAATAATCTGTGTGAACAAAGCTAACAGTACTGGCACTACAGTAGTTCTGCACATGACAATTACATGCAAACCAAAGGCGTAGCTTGAATCCGCTTGCATCGTCTGTGCATAATGGACAACTGCGTGTCACAGACCAGGATAGCACTGGGGTAGTCGGATTTCGTCAAAATACTCTTTACACGTGTATGATTTTTGGCTTACTTATACTCAAATATTACTCAAATTATGCGCTCATGATTTCATTCATTCGTTAAGGAGCCGAGGGCTTATTAAAAGATACTACAGTAAGGTAGACAGTACTGGCGCATAACAGGCTGCTTTCATACGAGAGCGACCATCACCGCAACTTATTCCAAGGAGACAGTTGCCACACCAAAATATCTACGACAGGGTTGGGTGACTTCCCCTTCCTCACCACTCATACCGACTGAGGCCCACGAGTGTCTGAAATGGACGAACTGGAACTAGTTTCAAGTGAGGCACAACACAAAAGATGGTAAAGAAGACATTGGATGCATATATTAATAAATTTCGTGACCACAAAGGAGAGTTTTATGTTCAACATCGTGAACTGGAAGGCGATTTAATTATTTCTGAATGTCCACAACTCTATTTGAAGAAATAGTACAGAAGAAGACAACGAGGATCAGTACACCTCCATTAGATTGGCTGTAATTAACTCCCAGATAACTCACCTGGTATTCTGTAACCTTTGCTGAAGTGCAGTCACATTCTAAATATTGGCTTATATTAAACATAAAAGGGCAACACATACTATTTTTTATACGTTTTAGAGGTTTTATTATGTCGGGGTTTTATAAAACTTTTAATTTAAGTTGTATTTCATGTTTTCTAAACTTTACATTTTACTAGTAGGCACGGTGCGACAGACACTCTATCCCCACTTTCACACAAATACTTTCCGTGACGAAACACGAAATGGCGACGCGAGATATTTTTCACTTATGCGATTTAAGTGTTTCTTTTTTAAATTCACACATATTAGCGTTGACTACGTTCGCACTGATAGATTCACAGCGCAGAGGGAAGCAAATTCAACATGGGGTACGACTATTTCGTCGCACGCGTCGTGCTACCACTTAGTAGATCCCATTACCCGTGAACGGAGAGAGAGATAGATGGCTTTCCTTCCAAGATAAAAGGTAATTGTGACGTGTTAACTACATCTCATGCACAGCAATACACGACCTACAGGCAACAAACGTACAGTGTATATTTTATAAATAATCTACAGCAAAGATATCCGCAAGGGGTGAGGGCGAAGTGAGTTGGGGGTGGGGGTGAGGGCGGGAGTGGCAAGAGGGGCAATTGCCCCCTCCAGCAATCTGCTGTAAAGAGTTCTCACACAGGCTATTAACAGGAAGTTACGTCATTTCTTTGACACGTTGGTGATTTCGATGTTGTTGGGCATTGAATGTGGATGCGAAGATTTTCAGAACATTGGCGAAGTACTCTCCAGACTAGTCTCTGTCCGTTCACCATACAGCCTTTATAAAGCTCCAGAAAGGGACCATTCCAATACGCTGGCGCGCGAATCCCGGGACAAACACCCAGGATAAAATTTGCACGGCTGTGTAGTATACCTGCCCAACATCTGTCCCCAATTTCCCCAAGACGTCTCCTCCTGCTGCACAACTTAATCGCAACAGTAGTTTACTACCGGTCAGCAGTCAAAGAAGGCCCGTCACGGAATGCTGACACCACATTCGGTGTTACAATGGTGGAGAGATTTTAGTAACACTCGTCTTGTTATCTCAAGCTGCACTCCGACCCAAATTCCTCCATCTAAAAGAGAAAATATCATTTTCTGCGCTAGAGGAGAGGGAAAAAATGTGAAAAGGCTAGGTCAAAAAGATGTCCACTTCGAGATATGGGACTTTCTTAAACTCCGTGGGATGCAACGCAGCAAAACATGTAGTCATACAATTACGAATTCAGCAGTCCAATTGGCACGGCTGCACATATTATGTCAAACTGGGTGGGAGTGGTGGTGGTGTTGGGGAGGGGGGGGGGGGGGGAAGCAGGTGGGACGGGGTGACCAGGCTTGTCTTGGTTCAGTCCTAGTCTGCTAACAGTCGACTGTACCAGGCAATTTGTGATTGTTTTTGGAGATGTTGCCCCAAAAATGTAGTTTTCAAAGGGCATTTTATTAACTTGTTATTACGTCAGTCAACGTTAAAAAAATAGAAGGTATGAAAATAATTCCATAAATTTTGGCTGTTTCCTTTCTTAAAATGCTGAATGAATTTACTTCGGATGTTATTTCATATTGCCTCAAATCCCGTGCTCTTCTGTTCCGTCTAAGCATATGTTCGTTGTTCAGTTTCGTTTGGGTGAAGCAGCGCAGTAAGGGGCCTAAATAAAAATCCGCTGGTAAAAGAATGTTGCCGGTATAGAAACCATAACCGAGTCCCTAGATTTAGCAACTGACTGTCAGAAATGTCGGTCTGCTACGGGCAACGCTAACAAAACAACTGAACTAAAAATAGCACTCCAAGGAGTGAATGTTCCACGCAGCGATTTAAGAACTGCACTTCAGTTCATGTTCAGGCACTACAGTCCGGCTCGGTTTTGGTATACCTTGTGAAAGCAGCGCGTACTGTACTAAATGCTTTCTCCGAGACTTATTCTGAGCAATTAGCTCAGGAATCCACTCGAAGTGCAAATGGTTGCGAAAACATACTTGACCTCTCAGCAAGAAATAATCACGAGCAAATAGGGAGCATCATGACAGATACAGAGATCGAAGACCACAAGATCGTTGTAGCTATACTGGCTACCGTAGCATCCAAAACCCACCAAAAACGACAAGGACTTATCACAGCAGTGACACCAATCACATAAAATACCAGACCATGCTAAGAGCTACATGCAGGCTTAACATGGTCTGGCATTTTATATGACTGATTTTACTGATGTGACGAGCTCTTAATTTTACAGGCCGTAACTTTTACAAATGGATGTACCTGCCAACGCATCTCATGTTGAGATGTAAGATCGCTTTACTCACAGTTTGCTAATGTGAAGTTTGTCTCTGTTCCCTCTGAAAAACATAGGTTTAAATCTGTTGAAAGCATGGTTTAGGTTAATTGAAAAGCACCATTTATTCCAACTGGTTAGATGTCTTACTCACCTGGTATTCTGTAACCTTTGCTGAAGTGCAGTCATGTTCCAAATGTTGTTGTTGTTGTGGTCTTCAGTCCTGAGACTGGTTTGATGCAGCTCTCCATGCTACTCTATCCTGTGCAAGCTTTTTCATCTCCCAGTACCTACTGCAACCTACATCCTTCTGAATCTGCTTAGTGTATTCATCTCTTGGTCTCCCTCTACGATTTTTACCCTCCACGCTGCCCTCCAATACTAAATTGGTGATCCCTTGATGCCTCAGAACATGTCCTACCAACCGATCCCTTCTTCTGGTCAAGTTGTGCCACAAACTTCTCTTCTCCCCAATCCTATTCAATACTTCCTCATTAGTTATGTGATCTACCCATCTAATCTTCAGCATTCTTCTGTAGCACCACATTTCGAAAGCTTCTATTCTCTTCTTGTCCAAACTATTTATCGTCCATGTTTCACTTCCATACATGGCTACACTCCATACGAATACTTTCAGAAATGACTTCCTGACACTTAAATCAATACTGGATGTTAACAAATTTCTCTTCTTCAGAAACGCTTTCCTTGCCATTGCCAGCCTACATTTTATATCCTCTCTACTTCGACCATCATCAGTTATTTTGCTCCCCAAATAGCAAAACTCCTTTACTACTTTAAGTGCCTCATTTCCTAATCTAATTCCCTCAGCATCACCCGACTTAATTAGACTACATTCCATTACCCTTGTTTTGCTTTTGTTGATGTTCATCTTATATCCTCCTTTCAAGACACTGTCCATTCCATTCAACTGCTCTTCCAAGTCCTTTGCTGTCTCTGACAGAATTACAATGTCATCGGCGAACCTCAAAGTTTTTATTTCTTCTCCATGAATTTTAATACCTACTCCGAATTTTTCTTTTGTTTCCTTTACTGCTTGCTCAATATACACATTGAACAACATCGGGGAGAGGCTACAACCCTGTCTTACTCCCTTCCCAACCACTGCTTCCATTTCATGTCCCTCGACCCTTATAACTGCCATCTGGTTTCTGTACAAATTGTAAATAGCCTTTCGCTCCCTGTATTTTACCCCTGCCACCTTTAGAATTTGAAAGAGAGTATTCCAGTCAACATTGTCAAAAGCTTTCTCTAAGTCTACAAATGCTAGGAACGTAGGTTTGCCTTTCCTTAATCTTTCTTCTAAGATAAGTCGTAAGGTCAGTATTGCTTCACGTGTTCCAGTGTTTCTACGGAATCCAAACTGATCTTCCCCGAGGTTGGCTTCAACTAGTTTTTCCATTCGTCTGTAAAGAATTCGTGTTAGTATTTTGCAGCTGTGACTTATTAAGCTGATAGTTCGGTAATTTTCACATCTGTCAACACCTGCTTTCTTTGGGATTGGAATTATTATATTCTTCTTGAAGTCTGAGGGTATTTCGCCTGTTTCATACATCTTGCTCACCAGATGGTAGAGTTTTGTCAGGACTGGCTCTCCCACGGCCGTCAGTAGTTCCAATGGAATATTGTCTACTCCGGGGGCCTTGTTTCGACTCAGGTCTTTCAGTGCTCTGTCAAACTCTTCACGCAGTATCATATCTCCCATTTCATCTTCATCTACATCCTCTTCCATTTCCATAATATTGTCCTCAAGTACATTGCCCTTGTATAGACCCTCTATATACTCCTTCCACCTTTCTGCTTTCCCTTCTTTGCTTAGAACTGGGTTTCCATCTGAACTCTTGATATTCATACAAGTCGTTCTCTTATCTCCAAAGGTCTCTTTAATTTTCCTGTAGGCGGTATCTATCTTACCCCTAGTGAGATAGGCCTCTACATCCTTACATTTGTCCTCTAGCCATCCCTGCTTAGCCATTTTGCACTTCCTGTCGATCTCATTTTTGAGACGTTTGTATTCCTTTTTGCCTGCTTCATTTACTGCATTTTTATATTTTCTCCTTTCATCAATTAAATTCAATATTTCTTCTGTTACCCAAGGATTTCTACTAGCCCTCGTCTTTTTACCTACTTGATCCTCTGCTGCCTTCACTACTTCATCCCTCAAAGCTACCCATTCTTCTTCTACTGTATTTATTTCCCCCATTCCTGTCAATTGCTCCCTTATGCTCTCCCTGAATCTCTGTACAACCTCTGGTTCTTTTAGTTTATCCAGGTCCCATCTCCTTAAATTCCCACCTTTTTGCAGTTTCTTCAGTTTTAATCTACAGGTCATAACCAATAGATTGTGGTCAGAGTCCACATCTGCCCCTGGAAATGTCTTACAATTTAAAACCTGGTTCCTAAATCTCTGTCTTACCATTATATAATCTATCTGATACCTTTTAGTATCTCCAGGGTTCTTCCATGTATACAACCTTCTTTCATGATTCTTAAACCAAGTGTTAGTTATGATTATGTTGTGCTCTGTGCAAAATTCTACCAGGCGGCTTCCTCTTTCATTTCTGTCCCCCAATCCATATTCACCTACTAAGTTTCCTTCTCTCCCTTTTCCCACACTCGAATTCCAGTCACCCATGACTATTAGATTTTCGTCTCCCTTCACAATCTGAATAATTTCTTTTATTTCATCATACATTTCTTCAATTTCTTCGTCATCTGCAGAGCTAGTTGGCATATAAACTTGTACTACTGTAGTAGATGTGGGCTTCGTATCTATCTTGGCCACAATAATGCGTTCACTATGCTGTTTGTAGTAGCTTACCCGCATTCCTATTTTCCTATTCATTATTAAACCTACTCCTGCATTACCCCTATTTGATTTTGTGTTTATAACCCTGTAGTCACCTGACCAGAAGTCTTGTTCCTCCTGCCACCGAACTTCACTAATTCCCACTATATCTAACTTCAAGCTATCCATTTCCCTTTTTAAATTTTCTAACCTACCTGCCCGATTAAGGGATCTGACATTCCACGCTCCGATCCGTAGAACGCCAGTTTTCTTTCTCCTGATAACGACATCCTCTTGAGTAGTCCCCGCCCGGAGATCCGAATGGGGGACTATTTTACCTCCGGAATATTTTACCCAAGAGGACGCCATCATCATGTAATCATACAGTAAAGCTGCATGCCCTCGGGAAAAATTACGGCTGTAGTTTCCCCTTGCTTTCAGCCGTTCGCAGTACCAGCACAGCAAGGCCGTTTTGGTTATTGTTACAAGGCCAGATCAGTCAATCATCCAGACTGTTGCCCTTGCAACTACTGAAAAGGCTGCTGCCCCTCTTCAGGAACCACATGTTTGTCTGGCCTCTCAACAGATACCCCTCCGTTGTGGTTGCACCTACGGTACGGCTATCTGTATCGCTGAGGCACGCAAGCCTCCCCACCAACGGCAAGGTCCATGGTTCCAAATATTGGCTTATATTAAACATAAAAGGGCAACACATACTATTTTTTTATACTTTTTAGAGGTTTTATTATGTCGGGGTTTTATAAAACTTTTAATTTAAGTTGTATTTCATGTTTTCTAAACTTTACATTTTACTAGTAGGCACGGTGCGACAGACACTCTATCCCCACTTTGACACAAATACTTTCCGTGACGAAACACGAAATGGCGACGCGAGATATTTTTCACTTATGCGATTTAAGTGTTTCTTTTTTAAATTCACACGGCCAGATCAGTCAATCATCCAGACTGTTGCCCTTGCAACTACTGAAAAGGCTGCTGCCCCTCTTCAGGAACCACATGTTTGTCTGGCCTCTCAACAGATACCCCTCCGTTGTGGTTGCACCTACGGTACGGCTATCTGTATCGCTGAGGCACGCAAGCCTCCCCACCAACGGCAAGGTCCATGGTTCCAAATATTGACTTATATTAAACATAAAAGGGCAACACATACTATTTTTTTATACTTTTTAGAGGTTTTATTATGTCGGGGTTTTATAAAACTTTTAATTTAAGTTGTATTTCATGTTTTCTAAACTTTACATTTTACTAGTAGGCACGGTGCGACAGACACTCTATCCCCACTTTGACACAAATACTTTCCGTGACGAAACACGAAATGGCGACGCGAGATATTTTTCACTTATGCGATTTAAGTGTTTCTTTTTTAAATTCACACATATTAGCGTTGACTACGTTTCAGTATACGCAATTCAGATAATGTAAGCAATAAACAATCGCAATAATTCTACGTTGAGTCGGAAGAAAGTGGGCAGCCACTACGTACTTTGGCAATAGACTGCCTAACCTATTAGGGCAACATCATTTGATTTAGTACCGGATTGGAGACCTCACAGGAACTAGAAAAAAATCTGCGACAGAGCATGTTTATCTTTTATACTGAGTCGCAGTCACCCTTTTTCTGCTTTGTAGGTGCTGAAAAGATCGACTTCAAAACACAAAAATCATCATCGTTAGTCAAGCGAAAAAGATAAACATATGTTCTGAGAGACTTTTATTTAGATCTTCTTAAGCTCTACAATCTGGTACTGCGTAGCTTGATGTAGCTGTTATTTACACTACTGGACATTAAAAATGCAGATCATAAACGAATATTCATTGGACAAATATATTATACTAGAACTGACATGTGATTACATTTTCACGCAATTTGGGTGCATAGATCCTGAGAAATCAGTACCCAGAACAACCACCTCTGGTCGTAATAACGGCCTTGATACGCCTGGGCATTGAGTCAAACAGAGCTTGGATGGCGTGTACGGGTATAGCTGCCCATGCAGCTTCAACACGATACCACAGTTCATCAAGAGTAGTGACTGGGGTATGGTGGCGAGCCAGTTGCTCGGCCACCATTGACCAGACGTTTTCAATTGGTGAGAGATCTGGAGAATGTGGTGGCCAGGACAGCAGTCGAACATTTTCTGTATCCAGAAAGGCCCGTACAGGACCTGCAACATGCGGTCGAGCATTATCCTGCTGAAATGAAGGGTTTCACAGGGATCGAATAAAGGGTAGAGCCACGGGTCGTAACACGTGCCGTCAATGCGAACAAGAGGTGACCGAGACGAGTAACCAATGGCACCCCATACCATCACACCGAGTGATACGCCATTATGGCGATGACGAATACACGCTTCCAGTGTCCGTTCACCGCGATGTCGCCAAACACGGATGCGACCATCATGATGCTGTAAACAGAACCTGGATTCATCCGAAAAATGACGTTTTGCGAATCGTGCACTCAGGTTCGTCGTTGAGTACACCATCGCAGGCGCTCCTGTCTGTTATGCAGCGTCAAGGGTAACCGTAGCCATGGTCTCCGAGCTGATAGTCCATGCTTCTGCAAATGTCGTCGAACTGTTCATGCAGGTGGTTGTTGTCTTGCAAACGCCCCCATCTGTTGACTCAGGGATCGAGACGTGGCTGCACGATCCGTTACAGCCATGCGGATAAGAAGCCTGTCATCTCGACTGCTAGTGATACGAGGCCGTTGGGATCCAGTACGGCGTTCCGTATTACCCTCCTGAACCCACTGATTCCATATTCTGCTAACAGTCATTGGTTCTCGACCAACGCGAGCAGCAATGTCGCGATACGATAAACCGTAATCGCGATAGGCCACAATCCGACCTGTATCAAAGTCGGAAACGTGATGGTACACATGTCTCCTCCTTAAACGAGGCATCACAACAACGTTTCACCAGGCAACGGCGGTGAACTGCTGTTTGTGTATGAGAAATCGGTTGGAAACTTCCCTCATGTCATCTCGTTGTAGGTGCGCCACCGGCGCCATCCTTGTGTGAATGCTCTGAAAAGCTAATCATTTGCATATCACAGCATCTTCTTCCTGTCGGTTAAATTTTGCGTCTGTAGCACGTCATCTTCGTGGTGTAGCAATTTTAATGGCCAGTAGTGTATTTCTTAGCGTATATCAAGAGCGCGTGCTGGCGTTAAACATTTTTACTTAATTTACATGATAAAGCTTATATAGGTGAACAGACTTTAATGGAACATAGCTAAGAACCATCCCGGCTGAATCAACTTTCAAATAAGAAAAAAAGCTGCATTAAAATCGGACCTTCCGTTTGGGAACTACACTCCTGGAAATTGAAATAAGAACACCGTGAATTCATTGTCCCAGGAAGGGGAAACTTTATTGACACATTCCTGGGGTCAGATACATCACATGATCACACTGACAGAACCACAGGCACATAGACACAGGCAACAGAGCATGCACAATGTCGGCACTAGTACAGTGTATATCCACCTTTCGCAGCAATGCAGGCTGCTATTCTCCCATGGAGACGATCGTAGAGATGCTGGATGTAGTCCTGTGGAACGGCTTGCCATGCCATTTCCACCTGGCGCCTCAGTTGGACCAGCGTTCGTGCTGGACGTGCAGACCGCGTGAGACGACGCTTCATCCAGTCCCAAACATGCTCAATGGGGGACAGATCCGGAGATCTTGCTGGCCAGGGTAGTTGACTTACACCTTCTAGAGCACGTTGGGTGGCACGGGATACATGCGGACGTGCATTGTCCTGTTGGAACAGCAAGTTCCCTTGCCGGTCTAGGAATGGTAGAACGATGGGTTCGATGACGGTTTTGATGTACCGTGCACTATTCAGTGTCCCCTCGACGATCACCAGTGGTGTACGGCCAGTGTAGGAGATCGCTCCCCACACCATGATGCCGGGTGTTGACCCTGTGTGCCTCGGTCCTATGCAGTCCTGATTGTGGCGCTCACCTGCACGGCGCCAAACACGCATACGACCATCATTGGCACCAAGGCAGAAGCGACTCTCATCGCTGAAGACGACACGTCTCCATTCGTCCCTCCATTCACGCCTGTCGCGACACCACTGGAGGCGGGCTGCACGATGTTGGGGCGTGAGCGGAAGACGGCCTAACGGTGTGCGTGACCGTAGCCCAGCTTCATGGAGACGGTTGCGAATAGTCCTCGCCGATACCCCAGGAGCAACAGTGTCCCTAATTTGCTGGGAAGTGGCGGTGCGGTCCCCTACGGCACTGCGTAGGATCCTACGGTCTTGGCGTGCATCCGTGCGTCGCTGCGGTCCGGTCCCAGGTCGACGGGCACGTCCACCTTCCGCCGACCACTGGCGACAACATCGATGTACTGTGGAGACCTCACGCCCCACGTGTTGAGCAATTCGGCGGTACGTCCACCCGGCCTCCCGCATGCCCACTATACGCCCTCGCTCAAAGTCCGTCAACTGCACATACGGTTCACGTCCACGCTGTCGCGGCATGCTACCAGTGTTAAAGACTGCGATGGAGCTCCGTATGCCACGGCAAACTGGCTGACACTGACGGCGGCGGTGCACAAATGCTGCGCAGCTAGCGCCATTCGACGGCCAACACCGCGGTTCCTGGTGTGTCCGCTGTGCCGTGCGTGTGATCATTGCTTGTACAGCCCTCTCGCAGTGTCCGGAGCAAGTATGGTGGGTCTGACACACCGGTGTCAATGTGTTCTTTTTTCCATTTCCAGGAGTGTATGATGTCTTAGACAGATATACGCATACACATGTTAAGCTTAAAACTTATTAATATAACACATCTCTGTTTTCGTCGGGGGTTAACAACAGGAGGAATCGGTGGTCGCGAGGAAAGGTTTAAGTGTTCGTTTTTCCCGCGCGCAGTTCGAAAGTGGAACGGTAGAGAAATAGTGTGAAAGAGGCACTTATGTATGCACTGCAGACTAGTAATGTCGACATACGTGGATGTATAGTATCTCGTAAAGGTGTACACAATTTCTTCTCCAAGATGATTTGTGAGACCATCTACCAAAGGCGCTACAGAAAGAATTACATAACGTGACAGTTGTAGACGTCTTGCTGGGGGCCGGGGCCTCAGTGTTTCCCGCCTCGGCTGGCTCTACAGCGAGTATTGGCGCAATTAGTGTCGCCGCTGAGGCACGTCCCGCCGCTGAGCTGTGCGCTGCGGCTGAGCTCGAAATGGATGGTCTGACGCGGCGGGGGCGGCGGGGGCGGCGTGGGCCTCGGAGCGCCGCTGACCCGCCTTCGTGCGGAAGCGTTGTGAACTAGCTCCGCCTGACGTTACGTGGTGCGGCTACTGTTGTTGTCTGGCGACAAATGTGTGCTATTTCGAGAAACCGAGTACAGTTATGTGTTTAGAACACGACTGCTTGGAAAACTGTTACTAAAACATCAAGGCAAAGTGAAACACTTATTGTGATGCGTTAATAGCACAACATGGTTTTCGAAAGGGAGAGTCCACGGGTAATGCTCCACTGGACTAATTTACAAATATAAGCTGAGGTGAGAAAACTCATGGGATAACTCATTATATCGTGTGAGAACTCAAAACGCGGGCAGTTGTTTTCTGGAGACTTGGTGTTGTCACTACGAACCTACCACAGATACAAAGTGTAGCACTTCACAAGAAGGGACAACGCATTCAAGATGTGACCGACATTCAATCCAGTGTGGCGCGCGAGTTGAACAAGAGCAAACAACACCCCCAAAAGAGTACCTTTCTGACAGTTTCACATGCTGTATGAACGTGAAGCATTAAAACCACCATCTTATCTTTTTTGTGCGGTCCCGAAACATTTAGGAGCGACGGTGTTAAGTTGACTCTAGGAATCCATCGGTTGATGGCACACACCCCGTGGCAGTAAGGAATCGTGAGTTTCGTAATAGAGGAATGTGTGAGGGGTAAATATGACACGATACTGAGCCTTGGTTCAGGAAGTACCGGGTGATCAAAAAAGTCAGTATAAATTTGAAAAGTGAATAAATCACAGAATAATGTAGATAGAGAGGTACAAATTGATACACACGCTTAGCATAACAAAGTAAGACAAAGCAAAGATTATGTTCTTTACAGGAAATGCTCCATACGTCCACCATCATTCCTCAACAATACCTGTAGTTGAGGATTAATGTTGTGAACAGCACTGTATAGCATGTCCGGAGGTATGGTGAGGCATTGGCGTTGGATGTTGTCTTTCAGCATCCCTACAGATGTCGGGCGATCACGATACACTTGCGACTTCAGGTAACCCCAAAGCCAATAATCGCACGGACTGAGGTATGGGGACCTGGTAGGCCAAGCATGACGGAAGTGGCGGGCGGCTGAGCACACGATCATCACCAAACGACGCGCGCAAGAGATCTTTCACGCGTCTAGCAATACTTTGTTGTTTTTTTTTTGTTCTAATAAAACCCCATGGCATTCCAAGCATGTGTGTCAATTTTTACCTCTCTATCTACATTATTCCGTGGTTTATTAAGTTTTCAAATTTATACTGACTTTTTGATCACCCGGCAAGTTCAAGTGGATGTAGGTTGGAATAGTTAATAAAAGATGAAGAACTTTGGACGAGATAGGCTAGTGCGGATAGCTGCATCAAACCTGTTGGACTGAAGAGCCCAACAGCAAAAACAACAAATTTACTCACAGAGTCATTTTAAGTGTCAGAAAGAAGTCGTAGGAGCGATCAGGAATGGTACATGAACCTTGGATTTTCGTTGAGACGCTTAGGCAGCGGCACACTGTGCTCGGGGAAGATAACCATTTTTTCGCACGCATCTATACGACACACGTGAGTGCAGTCAGTGAAGGTCTGGAGGGTGCATGATCGCTGCCGTCGGATCAATAGCGGACCTGCGCCGGCCGTATCGCGTGAGTCACACGCCAACGCAACGCAACGCTAGGGCGCTCCCCTCGGCTGCGACTGTTGCTGCGTTGACAGACGGCGTGTCTGCTCCCCGCCGTCACAGAGGCGCCGCCTACGGAACTTCGTGTCAAGACGTTCCTAACGAATTACTTGCTTTGTTTAAAATCCAATAAGGAAGTGGTATCCGATGTCGTTCAACTATTACTTCGGAGAAGCAATAAAGAAAGCGACAGAAAATTTCGGAAGAGGAATAAAAGGACAAGGGGAACAGACATCAACCAGTAATCTCACACCTCCCATCTCTTCCCCCACCCCTGCCCCCCCCCCGGATTCTTTAAAGAATCGATCTCCCTGGTACAAATCAGAAAAAAATGGTTCAAATGGCTCTGAGCACTATGGGACTTAACATCTGAGGAAATCAGTCGCCTAGGCTTAGAATTACTTAAACCTAACTAATCTGAGGACATCACAAACATCCATGTCCGAGGCAGGATTCGAGCCTGCGACCGTTGCAGCAGCGCGGATCCGGACTGAAGCGCCTAGAACCACTCGGTCACATCGTACGGCTATCAATCAGACTGAAACGTTTGATTACATTAAAAATGAGTCCATGTGTTAAATATTTGGTGTTAAGCATGTAATCCCTTGTTGTTGAAGACGCAGAAACCCTGAATCTTTCGGTTTTATTACTGTCAGGTTATTCACCCGCAGACTAACGAAAAAGTTTGGATAAAGTTGACATTATATTTACAGTTTCATATCTGATAATTTGCGCTCCATTGTAAGCAAAAGCTACTTTTTGACGGATCTCAATGTTTATGACGACGTATCTCCTGAAGTAAGTGTTGTACAATGATACAATTTTGCAGGTAGGCTACAAAAAATGTGTGTGAAATCTTATGGGATTTAACTGCTAAGGTCATCAGTCCTTAAGCTTACACACTACTTAACCTAAATTATCCTAAGGACAGACACACACACCCACGCCCGAGGGAGAACACGAATCTCCGCCGGGATCAGCCGGATATGTGAATACTGCCTGCAAGTGTGTTGCGAATCGAGTAAGTAGTAAAGAAGTAATAAATTAAAACGTCGTTCCTGACGCTGAAGTTTTACTGTACGAACAGCAAGAATGCAGTAGCGACAAAATTTTCTCCTTTCATTATTTTATTGGGGAGGGCGCGGGGCACTACGGGGGACTTTTCAGCGATGAAAACTTTCGAAAACGTCTGAAATTATGTGTAATGTGAGTTGTAAGTTGCTTAGTGCTCTCAGTCTCAAATACAGGGGTTGTTGTGGGGGAGGAGACCAGACAGCGAGGTCATCGGTCTCATCGGATTAGGAAAGGACGGGGAAGGAATTCGGCCGTGCCCTTTCAAAGGAACCATCCCGGCAATTGCCTGGAGCGATTTAGGGAAATCACGGAAAACCTAAATCAGGATGGCCGGACGCAGGATTGAACCGTCGTCCTCCCGAATCCGAGTCCAGTATGCTAACCACTGCGCCACCTCGCTCGGTCTCTAATGGTGGTTGAATGTACGTAGTATGGGTCTTTGGGGAGACGTGAGTTACGGTCGGCCGCAGTGGCCGTGCGATTCTAGGCGCTACAGTCTGGAGCCGAGCGACCGCTCCGGTCGCAGGATCGAATCCTGCCTCGGGCATGGATGTGTGTGATGTTCTTAGGTTAGTTAGGTTTAATTAGTTCTAAGTTCTAGGCGACTGATGACCTCAGAAGTTAAGTCGCATAGTGCTCAGAGCCATTTGAACCATCGTGAGTTACGTTATCTCAAGACATACGCATAGTTTCGAACTGTAATACTTCTCCTATTGTACTAAGCCATTCACGTAAGATTACACCTCTAATGAGCAGATTATTACAGCATTATAAATTTTTAAATTCTTTCAATAACAGTGTCACATACAGACAATGAATTTTTTGTTGCTGAGCCGTGGTAAAAATTGCTGTTTTGAAGAGCGCGCTGCAGCGCGTAGTGTGAAGCAGTCGCCCTGGCAGTGGCAATCGCAGCTTTGGTGTCTCCCACTGGTGGGAAAGGAAAAGGTTGCCTGTTCACGTCCATTTAAGGGGCGCTATGAGCTCGCCAGGGATCAGTCTGGGTCAGTCTCTCGTCCCCAGCTTGCTAGTCTGTCTCTCGTCCCCATTTGTTAGGCAGTTAGTGTCTGTATGTCGTTCGGAGTGCTAGTATGTCTGTCGCTCGGATCAACCTTTAAAGCCGGCAAAATGAGAGTCTTGCCACTCCGCCAGTAAGAGAACTCAGCGAGTGGTCGCCCGGTCGGGGCTTAGTTCCTGCATCTGAGTCTGCGCGTTAGGCCACCAATGTGCTCGAGTTTGCTCAGGCAATGGTCATTGGCGGTTGGATCGATCGGTTGGTCGGTCGCGCACTGAGACTCAAGATGACTTGTCCGTGTTGAGCGTCGGCACATGTGAGGTCGCCACTTGAGTCCAGTGGGCCGCGGCGTATAGCGAGAGGTAGTGACTTCGCGGTCGACACGAGAGCAACAGGAGTCAACCCACGACATCGGTCTGGCCGGTGCGAGCTGCGACGCCGTGGTGTAACTGGTTCTCCGAGCGCTTCTGGGCCCCTTCAGTTACCATCTTGTGGACGTTGGCTCGGTCCTTTCCTGGTGCAGGGATGTCGTTTTGCCAGTGGGCGTGTTTCCTCTGCATGGTTGGGTCCGAGCCAGTATTTCCGCCGTCGTGTGTCTGGGCGAGTGGGAGACACACCAACAGTGCAGTCGCGACGGAGCAGCAGTCGCGGACGGAGCAGCGGGCAGTCGGTCGGTTGGTGCGGACCAGGAAAGACGGGAGATCGGCGCGCCTTCCTGCGTCCGTTGAAGCGGCTGGCAGCGGACGGTTCGGGAGAGCGATTTGAGGGTGCTGCGCCAGGTCTTCTCGAGAAATTGCAGTTTATTAGAAGTTAAGTGATTGGTCATATGCTGTTTCTTTTACTCTTGTTAAATTTTACTTGTTTTCTTGGTGAGGTCACCAGCCGTTTTGCTTTGGGGTCGTCCCACCATTCTTCTCCGTTTGCCCACCCACGGGAAGGTGGTTGTTTATAAATTGGGTAGTATGGGCGGGTTAGAGCAACCTGCGGTTCGGGTTGTTCGGTAATCTCCAGATCAATCTACCGTACGTTATTAGCTGCCTCTGTCATGTTTGTCGGATTTGGTGTGTTAACTAATTTATGGCTTGGAGTGTAGCTGCCCAATACCTGAAATTTGTTTTGATCTTGCCTATCATCTTGAGAGGCGGTATCTGTGTACTGTAGAGCATGTCAACTTGTTTGGCCAACCTTGTATAATTTTATATAAGATTGCATTTCATGGGCTTTTATTTAAATGGTCATTTTAGTATACGAGGGCTATCCACAAAGTACATTACGTTTTGGAATCAAAACGCTGCATAGCCAACCACTTCTTCATTGCTGGGAATAAGTGGAAGTCGCTCGGTGCCAGGTCGGGACTGTACGGCGGATGAGGAAACAACTCCCACTTAAAAGATTCGAGAACTTCACGAGTGGCACTTGCCGTGTGGGCCCGTGCGTTGTCATAAATCAGCAAGATCTTTGAGCACAACTTTCCCCTGCGCTTATCTTGTATTGCTCTTCTGAGGTTGTGCAGAGTTTGGCAATACCTTTGAGAGTTTATTGTAGTGCCTCTTTCCAGGAAATCCACAAAAATCACAACTTTTCTGTCCCAAAGGAGGTAACCACGTGGTTGAAGGCGCAGGCGGCCAAATTTTACGACGAAGGAATTTCCAAGCTCGTCCATCGCTACGATAAGAGCCTTAATTTAAATGGCAACTATGTAGAAAAGTAGTATTTACGTGTGACTTTCATCTGTACATAATAAAAAAAATTTCCAACACTTTATTTATTTTTAATTCCAAAACGTAATGTACTTTGTGGATAGCCCTCGTATAAAGTTGCCACCCTTCCACCGTAAGACTTTTCTTAGAAGTTAAAATCAAGTTGCATCTTCGGTAGCAAAGTTAATATTTTAATTTTTACTGTTTCGTACCACTTCCTTCCCTCCTACGGGGGTGCATAGTTTGTGTGCTTGTGTAAATTGTTAAAACTTTTAGTTTAAAGTACTCTGGTGTGTTGCAGATTTGCACCAGTGTAGTCTTTCAGAGGCTGTTGTGAGCGGTCGTAACTACGGCCGTGTCAAAAGGGAGCATCAAGGTTCTCCGCCTGAAAGCTCATACAGTCAAAACTTGTTTCTTTCTGTCTCTGAATAAATTTTAACTTGATATGTAGAGGGTGCTTTCTGATTATAATTTTAAATCTGTTTCTTTTTAAAAAAAATGCTTTTAGGCACTAGTAAGGTGAATAAAATTCCCATTTGTTAAAAGCAATTTGGTTATGATTTCATCGGTTACTCCCTGGCAACTACTTCCACGCTCACCTAGTGTGATTAAATGTGTTAATGTTCTTGATGAATAGCTAGTAAATAAAATAAATTCTTAAGTATATTCTTTGAAAATAAATCCACGGTTCAGTTTGCCCTGAATGCCGTTAGATAGGCCACCCTGCAACTGGGACTGGGCACCGCGCGTCAGGTTCGCCATTTAGTAACACAGGTATTTAGGTCCGCATACGAGGTATCCCTTTTCGTCGATATTAAGAACAACTTGGAAGACCCGTTGAGACGAATGAAGGGCTTACAAGGTAGAGTATGCAGTTTCAGGGTAAACATAGCATATGCGAAGGAGGCGGAGGCACTAGAAAGAATGACAGTAACATCAAAATTAGGAACAATTCAGTAGCAGAAGAAGTAAAGGTATCCATCATGGAGAAAACAACATTAAACAGGATGGTCGAAGCAAGGAACATAGCAGACGTAGATTAAGAATGTTAGGAAACCAACACATCTGTTACTACCGGTTTCATTGTATACGAACGGCCTCAGACGACTACAGTTCAACAAGATAGAGTACGTTAATACCAACTGAAACATGCACGTAATATATCATCTGTATCCATTACACCGAATATTCAACTACAGCCTTCGTAAATAATACGAAGTAGCAGAAATGGGCCGGTGGCATGATTTAAAATGCTTAATCGCCGAATAAAAAGTTGAAAGGCACAAGATGGAGTGCGACAAGTGCAATATTTCACTTGGTTGATAGTGCTTCGCATAAGCACAGTGAACAGGAGTGACTGGTGGGCTTCCAGAACAACGTGCATAAAACTGGGATGGTCGGCTAGGCCCGCTCAACGAAAGAAGTAGACATCGTGGTTGACATCTGTAGTGTGCGACATGTTAATAAGACTTCACAGTCGCTTCAAAGATTTCCTTCAGGAAAATAGACCTTGCTAGTATGCTAACCACTGCGCCACCAAAACAGAGAGACTGCAATACACAAGACAGATTATGGATTATGTTGAGCGAAGTAGTTACATAAAGCAGAAAAAATTAACGCAAGATGGCGGACAACATCAAACAAGTCGCAACGCTGATGATTAGAAAAAAATATTCTATCAGAGCCTACAGTCAATCATTTGCGCAGTAATGCGGGAATTTGAACTGCAGCCTCGAATTTCAGGCCGGCCGCTGTGGCCGAGCGGTTCTAGGCGCTTCAGTCCGGAAGCGCGCTGCTGCTACGTTCGCAGGTTCGAATCTTACCTCGGGCATGGATGTGTGTGATGTCCTTAGGTTAGCTAGGTTTAAGTAGTTCTAAGTCTAGGGGACTGATGACCTCAGATGTCAAGTCCCATTGTACTTAGACCCATTTGATTTTCGAATTTCAGCAGACGGTTGCTTAGTAAGAGACGCGTTAAAAACCGAGTCAGGGAGCAGGGTGTTGGTGCCTTTTTTTTTTAAGCTGCGGTGGTAATACTGAACGCAGGGCAGTCTAAAGCTGGTGTACAGGATACCTTCCCTTACGCATAAGCAAATTACTGACTAGCCTCCGTGAGCGAGGAAGATACCGCACGGCTTTGCGCTGCCGCTCGACTCACAAGAGAAGCACACATCCAAAGCGTCCCCGCTCATCTTTCGCATGACTTAGTACACACCTAGACGAAACAAATACTGCTCCAGTACGATGCGCTTCTCAAGCGTTTTCGAGAAGTCGTAAAAGCGTTGCGAGACAAAACCAACCTCTTAGAGCAACAGCCGCCGAGTAACGGCGTTAGCGCAGCCGTCTAAGGCGGCAGACTAAAAGTCTGCCCGTACTGCATACGAGCCTCGTCATTTGTTTATTCTAATCTTCCAACAAAAAGCTGTATCGCTACAGCGAAACATGTTTTTCCCAAAGGAATCGCTGTGGTACGTTCGTGGCGAGTTATAGTCAAGATATACTGTAGAACAATGATTAAATGCTTTTTAATCTACATATTCAAGCGCGTATGACAATAGTCGTAGTTTGGTATGGTTGCTTCAGATAATGTACACTGTATTTACGTTGCTTTTGGAGCATCAGTAAAAAGCAACTGTGTGTCTTATATGTGGAACGGGCCATTGTTGCTTGCTCTACTATCTCACGTGCTGCAAATCGCATCATTTCGATACCTGAAGTAATAGAATTAAATCAAACGAAACTATATAGTTCCAGAGACCTTTTCAAGTCTCAAAAGATCTATGATGTCTATATGCAGACTGATACGACGAATGAAAATTTGTATCAAGGCCTGGATTCGAAACCGGGATAGACAGATGCGCTAACTACCACTGCACGGACTACCCTAGCAAGCCGCCCTTCTAAAACTCTAACAGCATTGCAGAGGCAACTCAACATATTGGAATAGCGCCTCAGCATAGAACGAAAGGGGGATTCTGCCTGAAACACAGGCACAGGTACAGTAATAAAATGAAACGATATAGTTCCAGAGATCTTTTCAACTCTCAATGCTGTTCGAGTTTAAGGGGATTTGGATCGAGGCGGGAGGTGTGCTAGGGTAATCTGTGCAGTTGCGCACTGGTTGGCGCATACACCTAGTGAGAAGGGGACCTGGGTGCCAATCCCAGCCTTGGTACAAATTTTCATTCGTCGCTTCAATCTGCATATATACATCACAGACGTCTGAGATGTGAAAATGTCTCTAGACCTAAAAGTTACATTTCAAGTACCTATTCAAGGGTTTCAGGCAGGATCCCCCGTTTCGTTTGATGCTGGGGTGCTGTTCCAAAACAGATGGAGAGCCTGTGGAACGCTATTCAAGGTTAAGGGGAATACCAAGTGGGCTGAAGCATGAATGGGAATTTGCATTGGAGAGGGAGGCGTGTTACGTCGTCAGTGCATATGTGCAAAACCACTACGCAAGGGTGGCGTAGTGGTTAACGCATCTGCCTGTGAGCAGGAAACCCGGGTTCGAATCCCAGCTTTGGTACATATTTTCATTCCTCTCTTCAGTCTGTATACATACATGAGTAATGGGAACAGTTCACAACCGCTCAACAGCTCCGTCACTGTACAATGCAAAAATACGTTTACGGTGGTTCTTGAACAACCATCATACGTGTGTCTGGTGGCAGATTAAGGGGAAAAATAACGACACTCGAGCGTAGTACGGTCAAACTCCTAGTGTGCCGCCTTACCCGGTTAAAATAACGCTACTGTTCAGCGTTTGGCGCTCTCGTATGGTGTTCAACAGGCTCGTCGATCTTTGAACGTCGATTTCTCGAAAATGACTGAGCAGCATTTCGTACTAAGTATTTGTTAACCTAATTATAGTGTGTACTACAATCGTGCGGAAGATGAGCAAATTGCTAGCCTGCTGGGGAGTGCTTCCCTTTGAGGTAGCCGCTTCGGATCATGGTGGTGGAAGAAATTGTCACCGCCAGTACCTGGGCAATTCTTGACAACCAATCTTTACACCCATGCCTTGAGTTAACTTCCAAACGTCTACGCATTGTTTCATCAAGAGAGAGAATGTGATACTGTTGATGGCGAAACGTCCCTCAGATCGGAACGTTGCGCCCAGTAGCCCTCTTGGCGCTTTTCGAGAAGAGTGGGCTGTGTACTGGCATCGGGTTTCTCCATCTGCTTCCTCTCTCGTCAACGTCATCAAAAGACACAACTTTACACAGTCACATAGATTAGAGGGATACACTTAAAGAGAACGCTCGACGTCGCGAAGGAAATGTGCCGTTATCGAGAAGGTAAGAAATATTTGGATTTAGGTCTCTCAGTCAGCAATGCCGTACAACTTCATTTCAATGAAATTTGACATTGTCAAACTGAAGCACGAAGTCTGTTTTGGAAAATACTTCTTTATTCACAACTATCTTGATTGCATTTTTTGGATATGTGAGGGTTAAAGGGTTTCGATTCCAATGAGTTACAACAGAACCAGTATCTTGCGCCTCATCGCCATGACTTGAAAATCGAGTGACCGCGCTGAGCGCTACATAACGACGTCACGTGTAACTTCCGACACAAGATACTAGATTTGATGGTTCAAATGGCTCTGAGCACTATGGGACTTAAATTCTGAGGTCATCAGTCCCCTAGAACTTAGAACGACTTAAACCTAACTAACCTAAGGACATCACACACATCCACACACGAGGTAGGATTCGAACCTGCGACCGTAGCGGCCGCGCAGTTCCTGACTTTAGCGCCTAGAACCGCTCGGCCACCCCGGCCGGCCTAGATTTGATGTAAATCATTACAGTTTAAACCGTTCACGGTTACTAATCCAAGAAATGCAATCAAGTTATTTGCGACTATAAAAGTACTCTACTAGGTATAGCGCGTGAACGCTGTAATTGTATCCAGTCGCAAGTGATTGTTTGGATCAACGTAAGTGAGGCGTGTGTGTGTGTGTGTGTGCGTGTGTGTGTGTGTGTGTGTGTGTGTGTGTGTGTGTGTGTGTGTGTGCGTGAGTGAGTTTCACAACGTCTTTGGCCTTTTTATCCACATTCGTTTCTTTTGATATTTGCATACACACATACATCAGTTACGAGCTGCAATTCGCACGAGACATCCGAACATCAGGGAAGTGCGAAACATTTATATTTGTCAGAGGGGTAATCTGAATCGCATCATTGCTGCTTCGCTAAGAGAATCCGTGTTGAATAACATTTGTCAAAGAAGCAATGTCTATCCCATCAATGCTGCTTCCAAAAGAGTGAGGAGACAAAGTTCGTAGAAGCCGGTATGTCCCGATGAAATGCAGTGGATAAGTGGCCGCACCTTGGGAAAATGCACGCGAAGTTTAATACAACGATTATAGTCAAAAGGACAGAACTAAGAAGCAGTTGCTGTTTCAGTAATGTTTCAGACAGTGTGCTTTGGGTTACAAGAGAAATACTCTAACGGATCCAATACAACAAATGTAATATTTTAACGCATGCGGCCCTAATCAAGCATTCGTGCGGTTCGCGGTTCTCAGCCGTATTTTAAAATAATATGAACCATGTTTTACAATAATATGCATCTAACAATCCAAAGCTGAATCCAGAACTACTAAGTAACGTTAACATCATCTTAAGAGCGCGATTTTCCTTCCCAGTAACAAAGAAAATTATTCGTAGAGATAGTGTTTTTTTAAGATGTGCTTGATTTTAATTGTCGATAAATTCAACCGTTAGCTAAGTAAAGCTGAGTGCTTAGTCCAGGGGCAGAGAGGTAAGCAGCGCAGCCACTGCGGAGTTGCAGGATATGAGAGGGCAAATGTTTTATTTTTAACGAACTGCCAGCAAGCTGGAATAATTGCAGGTCCGCAACTTCTGTTAATCAGTACAACGAAAAACCAGCCAAAGTTGCAAATTTCACTTTCTTTTATTTACCCGATGACTAGTTCCGGGTCGCGACCCGTCTTCAAATCATCGTGCCAGAAAGTCAAAATAGTATTTCCAAAAATAGGAAACCACGTAAAAAATGTATACGTATTATGAAGTGCAAATGAAAATTTACAGCGCATACAGATATGTATACGCTGTTGCTGTTTATTTGCACTTCATAATACGTATACATTTTTTACATGGTTTTCGATTCTTGGAAATACCATTTTGACTATCTGGCACGCTGACTTGAAAATGGGTCCCGGCCCGAAACGAGTCATTTAGTAAACAAAAAAAGTGAAATTAACATTGACTGGTTTCTCATCATACTGTTTTATCTTTTGTCTTCCGGTAATGACAACTCCTGGGCACACGTGCCTCATACCCCGATCAGCCGTTATGGCATAAAAGTCAAACGAAAGTAACATGAATTCTGAATGCTCGTTAAAGAGACGAGTATCATCAAATGTGGTATATACAGTATGTGATCAAAAGTATCCGGACACCTGGCTGAAAATGACTTACAAGCTCCTGGCGCCCTCCATCGCCCCTAATGTTGGAATTCAATATGGTGTTGGCCCACTCTTAGCCTTGATTACAACTTCTACTCTCGCAGGCATACGTTCAATCAGGTGCCGGAAGATTTCTTGGGGAATGGCATCCCAATCTGCACTGAGTGCTGCTCTGAGGAGAGGTATCGATGTCGGTCAGTGAGGCCAGGCATGAAGTCGGGGTTCCGAAACATCCCAAAGGTGTTCTATAGGATTCAGGTCAGAACTCTGTGCAGGCCAGTCCTTTACAGGGATGTTATTGTCATGTAGCCACTCCGCCATAGACCGTCCATTAAGAACAGGTGTTCGATGGTGTTGAAAGATGCAGTCGCCATGCCCGAATTGCCTTTGTGCTGTACGCGTCCCTTCACGTTTCCATTTCACTATGACATCGCAAACAGTGGACCTAGGGATGTTTAGGAGTGTGGAAATCTCGCGTACAGACGTATGATGCAAGTTACACCCAATCACCTGACCACGTTCGAAGTCCGTGAGCGCCGCGGTGCGCCCCATTCTGCTCTCTCACGATGTCTAATGACTACTGAGGTCGCTGATACGGAGTACCTGGCAGTAGGTGGCAGCACAATGCACCTAAAATTAAAAACGTATATGTTTGGGGGTGTCCGGGCACTTCTGATCACTTAGTGTATTTGTGGCATGGAATGTGAAATTAAATTAAGGCTATTGTAATACAACACAATGAGCAGAAGAGAAACGACATTCAACATATTTAGGAAGCATTTGTGGTTATGCCTCATATTGCATAATGCATTTAAATGTAAGTACAATTACTGTTATTAATCGGAAGATCATCCGCTCACACAAACAACACAGCACTTCATCAGGCAATTACAGTGTCACAACTTTGGGGCCGCTGAGGGTGGCAGCAGTCTGGAACAGAGAAAGTCGAGACGAAGTGTTCCGAATGGTGCCGACTATCAACGATCAGTAGTTGTGTTATCGCACCTTTATTTTAGCGAGTATTGTTGGGCTTATATAATACTAATTTATGTAGGGTACAAATTAATAAGAAGATGGGCCGTCGCAATAATAAGTTTGACGACCACTGCTCTAACTGATCACGACAATGGAATAGGCAGAGCTTCTGACAGTGGTCGTGGCGTCGTAAGAAGAAACAGATGTAGGCTACCGCTGAGGAAGAACTGCGGATTGTGATCAGTTTTATGCTACTAGACTACAATCTTGCTACGGCAGCTATCAGGGTATTTCAGTACCTATGCGAAAGACTCGTCTTGATGATCGTTCTTTTGCGTAAATTTCGATCGGAACTAAAAATAATCGTGCCTAATATCACAGCAGATTACTGACACAATGTCCGCGGCTCGTGGTCTTGCGGTAGCGTTCTCGCTTCCCGCGCACGGGGGTCCCGGCGGGGTCAGGGATTTTCTCTGCCTCGAGATGACTGGGTGTTGTGTCTCTTTCATCATCATTTCATCCTCATTCACTCGCAAGTCGCCGAAGTGGCGTTAAAGCACTTGTGGAGCGGCAGCCGAACCACCCCGCGAGGGGTCTCCCGGCCACCAACGCCATACGCTCATTCATTCACTGACACAATTTTGATGAGGGTTTGTCGACAGTAAAACAAGAAAAATGTTACATGCACATGGTTTTCTTAACTTGTCTTTGTCTAGCGTTCCGTTTTTTTCTTTTCTTTTCTTCATTTATTCAGAGGAGAGTTGTTTACAGTTCCCCCCGCAGCAGAAACATGCTTCTAGTTTGGCAGAGTAAGCCACAATGACGCTACTTCCTGGAAGATCGACCCGTCTGTCGGTAATTCCTTAACTGCGGAATTCTCACGCTTGAAACTTTATTTATAATATATGACGACATTGTCATTCATGATACGTGTACCATCCAACACTATGGTTAGAGTGTTTACTTAATAATTCCGTGAAAACTTTTCTCGAGAACACACGCCGCCATGACGCAGTTGCAGTATTCATAGACAGTTGCTATGATTGAAGAAAAAAAAAAAAAAACAAAAAGAATTTTGTAGTACTGTCACAGGCACATTGCTGATGTGTGTTCTCACATTGCCCCACACGAAATGTGTTATGCTCCTACCATTATTTTGCAAAGTTCCCACGTCGGTCTGCCAGGAAACGAGGCTGCTGACGCTGCTGCAAAGGCTGCAGTCCTCGTACCTCAGCCCACTAGTTCCTGTATTCCCTCCACTGATCTCTGTGTTGCCGCCTGTCGGGAGGTGGTGCCCCTGTGGCATCGCCACTGGTCCTCTCTTCATGGGAATAAGCTCCGGCTTACTAAGCCTCTCCCAGCGGCTTGGACGACCTCCTCTCAGCCCTGCCCTGCTGCGTTTTGAGCACTACCTTTTTAGCCGTCGTCATTTGATAAGTGGCGCTCCCCCACCACTCTGTACACATTGCGCCCAAGTTTTAACTGTCCGCCACTTCCTGACGGAATGCCCATTTTTTAACCGTTTTGGGTTTGCCGTCTGAGTTATCGGCCGCTTTAGCAAATGCGCGGGCTGTCGACCGCGTTTTACTTTTTATCCGTCAAAGCAATACGGCGAAGGCCATTTAATTTTTCGTTTTGGACCACCGTTTCTGTATGGTGTCTTTTGTCGCCCTTTCTCCATGTCCCTGTTTTTAGCTGTCTCCTCTTATGTCAATTGGGACTGACGTATAGTCGGTTTTTAATTCCTCTCTGTCTTCGTGTTCTATAGTTTTGACTTGGGTGCGTATTACCCCAGTTGTTTTTGCGCCCTAAAACAAAACAAACCATTATTTTGCAAGGTTCCAGTTTCAGATTGCGCACGGTCTGTCACCTGTCTACAGTGCTGAATGACGCATCGATTTTCTGCTACTTCTTTCCAATGCCACTCTCAGCTCGTCCAGTTCGTTTAAAACCGGCAGACCACTCGCCAGAGCCCGAATCTCGGTCCTGAGCGCATGCGGCGATCGGAGGGTGCTTCCCCAGAATTGGTTCTCGTGCCACTTGCAGCGCTGGTTGAAAATCCTGTACTCGGTCTCCTGTTACCAGCTTTCCCTTCCTGTGATCTGTTCCCAGCACTACTAAAAATATTGTCTCGAATGAAAAACGGCTCACAGTTGCACTAAATTATGTTTTTTTTCAACCTTGACCATGGTCTTAGCTATAATAATATAGCCTTCTTCAGAAGTCATACACACTAATAAATGAAAAATGTCTTAGCTCAGAGGCTGCGTCAAGACCACTAAAATAACATCAACAGACATAGCCTGTTTCGAACATAAGTAAAATTACATATGGCACCATATGTCCTCCGCCACTATCTCTGTTATTTTATTGGTCTTGACGCAGCCGTTGGGCTAAGATATTTTTCATTTATTAGTGTGTATGACTTCTGAAGAAGGCTATAATATTATGGCTAAGACCATGGTCAAGGTTTAAAATAAACATAATTTAGCGCAACTGTGGGCTGTTTTTCATTCAAGACAATTTCGTGACGGTTGCTGTGGTCACTGCCATGATGAAAATAACGACAAAAAGATTGTTGTTGGTATACGTTCAACGTTCAACCGTATGGGGCGCAGGAATCACTAAAACGGCGACAGAACAGGAGGGTCATAAGACAACTGGTCAGCGAAGGTAATAACTAAAATGTGGTTGAAGGACGACTGTCCCATTAATCAACAGTCTGCTACGACTGTTAAAATATCTGTTCACTCTGGGTTTCGAGATGATCGTCATCTAGCAGAGCTGTACCGTGACCTTTCTCGTGAATGTAGATATGCGAAGGGGACAGGCGCAGATCAGAAAGGGAGGGAGAGGGAAGCACGGGAGTCATTATCCATCACGCAAAAATATTTCAATAAAAGAGTTTACTTTTGTAACTTACATCAATTTCCGAATTTCTCAGTTAGCGCTCGCGGAATAAAATAACATGAAATATAAACAGTCTCAAAAATGACAGGGAATTTTAGAAAATCACGAGCAACTTTTTAACACAGGATACTTTTTTTAATTGCCCGCGTGGACAGGCTAGCGAGGTTGACGCCCTACGGAGAGCTTGCGAGGTGACCGCTCTGAGGGACCATTCCAATAACAGGCTGACAGCACCTGCTGTCAACGACAAACGCGGTACGGTTCCAGGTAGAAAGCGCAAATCACACCAAGTTGAGTGAATCAAGCGAAAAAAGTGGTCCAACAAAAACATTCATATTTATTTACGTACTACAGGAATGTTTAATAAAATATGGGGGTTCCTATTTAAAAAAAACGCAGTTGATATCCGTTTGACCTATGGCAGCGCCATCTAGCGGGCCAACCATAGCGCCATCTGGTTTCTCCCTTCAAGCTAGACGCGTTTCGTTCTTTGTAGCTTTTTTCATTTGATGCTTATTTCGTGAGGTATTTGGCCCGGTCACTATCAATGGACCACCCTGTATAGGCGTTGCCGACCGCAGTGTCGTATTCTGCCTGTTTACATATCTCTGTATTTAAATACGCATGAATATACCAGTTTCTTTGGTGCTTCGGTGTAAAAGCCTTACTAACGACCTAGGCTTTTTGAAATCTTCCTTTCGAGAGGTTATGTAATCAAATTATTGTTATTATTTATTATTATTATTATTAAGGCCGTAGACACCTATGGCACGTTAATTGTGGCGGTGACGGCCGAGACTGTAGCAATCTGACGCCGCCCGCCGCAAATAGAACCGTGGACACGTACCTGAAGGGATATTGGGAAAGAGAGAAATATGATCTTTTCCACAAGTATTTTGCATGTCTGCCACGTTTTGGGCCACGATAGTTGGTTTCAAGAGCTCTCCGTGGATGTAAATAATGCCACACATGTCCGCAGCTAGAGCGTTGGAGCGGAGACGAGAAATGCATTCGCTCGGTGGCTGCGCTGCGTTCACTGACCCTCCCCGACTGCTGCGCTCCGCGCCCTCCCACAGCGGCGCTCGATGCCGGCTGCTGTTTCTCTCTCTCTCCCCCCCCCCCCCCCCTTTCCACCCACACAGTGATTAGACGGCTGGGATCGCGTGAGGAGAGCCGTTCTGCCGCCACTGTCGCGTGCCGCCGGCAATCCCGGAAGCCGGCCGGCCGCTGCTCCACGCCGGCCTGTATTTATATCCGCACTGCGCAAGCAGGCCGGGTCTGCGTCGTAATCACGTGCCCCTATCCCTCGCTACTCTTGCGTTTGTATATCGTTCGCCGGAAGAACTACCATAAGCTCTAATGTACCTAACTTCCCCGTCACGATCACTGTGCGAGGTTTAATAACACTTGCCCCGACCGATCACCTTGAGTATTTTACCAAGTAAGCTTTAATATTAGAGCTCTACACTTTTCGAGCAACGTCTAGTAGTGAAGTTTTTAAGCATTTCTGTGATGCACAAGTGCTGACTAAACAGGCCAATAATGAATCGCGCTACTCTTTCTGTACCTTTTCCCTGTCTTACGACAAGTTTGACCGGGAGCTATGGACTCTGACCTCTCCTGCTTCCTTAATACTTCCAGACTATTTCCCTCAAATTGTGTACATTATCTTTTATCGTTTCTTAGCTACAACAGAAATATTTTTCCCCAATGGAAACCTCATGAATGTTCAGTTTTCATAACGAGCACGCGCTGCCAATTGTTGGGCATCACTATAAAAATATCAACAATTGAGCGTAGTTTAGCAGCGCGCTGCAACTTGTGACCGCCAGAATACATGAAAGTGGTTGGTTAGTTGAATATTGCTGCTGTTATTTTCCGTGATAGTTAGTGAAAGGTCAGTTTATTTATTACAACAGTGAAAATGTCAAAGTTTCTTATTTCGGCCCGTAAAAAGAAATATAACGTAAAAAGTATAACTTTGAAAACAGTTTTTTATTTTTGCATAAATCTTGGTGTCAAAAATCATTAAAAAAATCACCGAAGAACATTACAGGACAAAGAAAAAATTTCCTTTGTACAGAAAAATTTCAAGTCTGAAACGATTAATTGCCGGTGTTAATGCAACCCAGCATTCCGGTTCTTCTCCTTCTTCTTCTTCTTCTTATTCTTCTTCCTCTCTCGCTGTTCCCCGAAATCTTTCCGCGAGTCCAGTCAAATGGTGGTTCTTAGCGGATTAGAGGGCGTTTTGTAGAACTTTTCTCGACAAGCTTCCGATTTGTTTTCAAGGGTGCTGTGCCCTAATTTTCTTAGTTCCACCAAAATTTCGGTCCGGAAATGGATCAAAAATGGAAAAAAATAACGAGCAAATAGGACCTTTTATTTTTTTCGCTTATAACTCCGAAATGACGCAAATTTCGGCATAGGATAAATAGGATAAAATTTTCCACGAAATAAGTCTTAATGGCTTTTTTTCCTTAGACTAACCGTATGGTGTGTAGCGCATGTTGAACTTAACGCAATTTCGGGCGCCATCACCGAGACCCAACTCCTCATCCCTCCATATACTATGATGTTCGTTCAAATGGCAAAATAAAAGCTTTCGTCACTCTTGCACTTAAGAAGTGTTCAAATAACTTACGTAAAAGATATAATAATTATGCTTTATTTGGCATTCGGCAATAATAATAATACCATATTACCATTATTATTATTACAATTGTAAATAGATTTCATCCTCTTCATGCTTCATGCTCCACGTCCTCGTTTTCACTTGATTCATCAGAAAAATTAGAATATGTATCGGTATGTTACACTTGAGTTAGATAATAGATGACTAATTTCAGTCTACACCAGATAACAGGAAAATAATTCTTTATCTGTTATAATTATAAATAACGATAATAAATTACAGTTGAGACCAGTATATAATGTTTCTTACAATACGGTCATGAGATTCCGCAACCTGAAATTATAATAACAACAACGTGAAATGTGGCTTGCCATCATCTGCAGCAGTCCTCGCTTCAGTCTCCTGTTTCTTCTTCATTCCAACATGGCTTCTTCCAAGTCTTCAGAATCGAGATGTCTGACATTCTCGCAAACCGTATCGCTTTTGGTGCCATGCCCCGAGCAGTGGAGGCCTACAAGAGTAGCCACGACACCAAGATGTGCCTTTTCATGCGATGTCAGAAAAACATCGGGTGCTGGTGACTGAAGCGTAGTATTAAGAACCTGGTAGTTCTTGGACCTCGTCCAACCCGATGCTCGGGATTTTTATTTTCGCAAAGCCACTGTTGCATTTGGTGGTACACTTCTATACTGGCAAGCAGAATCCTCAGTTGGTGGCAGAGAAGCGATGTTGGAAATTGTTCTAATGCCGATTTGATGTATCTTATGTACCTGAATCCGCTTACACCACCATACAGCTTCAAGAGGAATCGTTTACCACAGTCCACTATGGCCTCTTAGTCTGCTTTCTGATCTTTAAGATTTATATCTCCTGCTGAAATTCAGGATATTTCTTCGGCGTTGTCCTGCATTTCACTTTTCCCTGGTTGTAAAGAGTGGAAGTAGTGTCACAGCCACTGGCTGTATGCAAAAATAAGATATTCTCTCGAGCGGGGTGGCCAATTCCCTGAGGAGTGTAAAACTGCTGTGGGATTTAGCCTCTCCCTGGTTCCATCAACAATACATTACTTTGGGGCGCCTTAGAATGACGAGAAGGTCCTCGTTTTTCCAAGCAATTATAACGGTTGAATGTGTGGGGTCAAAGATAATGCGGTGTTGATAATCAAGGTATCAGCATCTTCCACAGCTTGCTTAGTAACCCTCCTCCCTTTGACCAATTTGTCCATTAATACCGATATTAACCACTCCTCATTCTTTGAATACATCTACATCTACATGACTACTCTGCAATTCACATTTAAGTGCTTGGCAGAGGGTTCGTCGAACCACAATCATACTATCTCTCTACCATTCCACTCCCGAACAGCGCGCGGGAAAAACTCTGTTCGAGCTCTGATTTCTCTTATTTTATTTTGATGATCATTCCTACCGATGTAGGTTGGGCTCAACAAAATATTTTCGCATTCGGAAGAGAAAGTTGGTGACTGAAATTTCGTAAATAGATCTCGCAGTGACGAAAAACGTCTTTGCTGTAATGACTTCCATCCCAATTCGCGTATCATATCTGCCACACTCTCTCCCCTACTACGTGATAATACAAACGAGCTGCCCTTTTTTTGCACCCTTTCGATGTCCTCCGTCAATCCCACCTGGTAAGGATCCCACACCGCGCAGCAATATTCTAACAGAGGACGAAAGAGTGTAGTGTAAGCCGTCTCTTTAGTGGACTTGTTACTTCTTCTAAGTGTCCTGCCAATGAAACGCAACCTTTGGCTCGCCTTCCCCACAATATTATCTATGTGGTCTTTCCAACTGAAATTGTTCGTAATTTTAACGCCCAGGTACTTAGTTGAATTGACAGCCTTGAGAATTGTACTATTTATCGAGTAATCGAATTCCAACGGATTTCTTTTGGAACTCATGTGGATCACCTCACACTTTTCGTTATTTAGCGTCAACTGCCACCTGCCACACCATACAGCAATCTTTTCTAAATCGCTTTGCAACTGATACTGGGCTTCGGATGACCTTACTAGACGGTAAATTACAGCATCATCTGCGGACAACCTAAGAGAACTGCTCAGATTGTCACCCAGGTCATTTATATACACTCCTGGAAATTGAAATAAGAACACCGTGAATTCATTGTCCCAGGAAGGGGAAACTTTATTGACACATTCCTGGGGTCAGATACATCACATGATCACACTGACAGAACCACAGGCACATAGACACAGGCAACAGAGCATGCACAATGTCGGCACTAGTACAGTGTATATCCACCTTTCGCAGCAATGCAGGCTGCTATTCTCCCATGGAGACGATCGTAGAGATGCTGGATGTAGTGCTGTGGAACGGCTTGCCATGCCATTTCCACCTGGCGCTTCAGTTGGACCAGCGTTCGTGCTGGACGTGCAGACCGCGTGAGACGACGCTTCATCCAGTCCCAAACATGCTCAATGGGGGACAGATCCGTAGATCTTGCTGGCCAGGGTAGTTGACTTACACCTTCTAGAGCACGTTGGGTGGCACGGGATACATGCGGACGTGCATTGTCCTGTTGGAACAGCAAGTTCCCTTGCCGGTCTAGGAATGGTAGAACGATGGGTTCGATGACGGTTTGGATGTACCGTGCACTATTCAGTGTCCCCTCGACGATCACCAGTGGTGTACGGCCAGTGTAGGAGATCGCTCCCCACACCATGATGCCGGGTGTTGGCCCTGTGTGCCTCGGTCCTATGCAGTCCTGATTGTGGCGCTCACCTGCACGGCGCCAAACACGCATACGACCATCATTGGCACCAAGGCAGAAGCGACTCTCATCGCTGAAGACGACACGTCTCCATTCGTCCCTCCATTCACGCCTGTCGCGACACCACTGGAGGCGGGCTGCACGATGTTGGGGCGTGAGCGGAAGACGGCCTAACGGTGTGCGGGACCGTAGCCCAGCTTCATGGAGACGGTTGCGAATGGTCCTCGCCGATACCCCAGGAGCAACAGTGTCCCTAATTTGCTGGGAAGTGGCGGTGCGGTCCCCTACGGCACTGCGTAGGATCCTACGGTCTTGGCGTGCATCCGTGCGTCGCTGCGGTCCGGTCCCATGTCGACGGGCACGTGCACCTTCCGCCGACCACTGGCGACAACATCGATGTACTGTGGAGACCTCACGCCCCACGTGTTGAGCAATTCGGCGGTACGTCCACCCGGCCTCCCGCATGCCCCCTATACGCCCTCGCTCAAAGTCCGTCAACTGCACATACGGTTCACGTCCACGCTGTCGCGGCATGCTACCAGTGTTAAAGACTGTGATGGAGCTCCGTATGCCACGGCAAACTGGCTGACACTGACGGCGGCGGTGCACAAATGCTGCGCAGCTAGCGCCATTCGACGGCCAACACCGCGGTTCCTGGTGTGTCCGCTGTGCCGTGCGTGTGATCATTGCTTGTACAGCCCTCTCGCAGTGTCCGGAGCAAGTATGGTGGGTCTGACACACCGGTGTCAATGTGTTCTTTTTTCCATTTCCAGGAGTGTAGATCAGGAACAGCAGAGGTCCCAGGACGCTTCCCTGGGGAATACCTGATATCACTTCAGTTTTACTTGATGATTTGGCGTCTATTACTACGAACTGCGACCTTCCTGACAGGAAATCACGAATCCAGTCGTACAACTGAGACGATACCCTATAGGCCCGCAGCTTGATTAGAAGTAGCTTGTGAGGAACGGTGTCAAAAGCTTTCCGGAAATCTAGAAATACGGAATCAACTTGAGATCCTCTGTCGATAGCGGCCAATAAAAGAGGAATCTTTTCTGAGCGACACATGTTACCATCGTTACGTTGAAGATTATTTCTACAGAGCTCTTTCTCCTTAGTGCTGGCTTCTCAGGGTAACAGCTCTTGAACTGTACGTACAAGGAACCCCTTGGGTGCGAGATTACATAAGGCCAACAATGTTTATGGTATTCGATGCCCTACATATTGCCTAGCACGCAACTATAATATGGATTGTAATGGCAACAGGGGACGGGACTGGAGGTCTCCAATGGTGAACACATCATGAGGCTACGGAGCGTAGTCGAACAGCTTAATCGACGAGTAACCCAGAACAGTGCTACAGTGATAATAGTGTTGATACAAAGCACAGCAATGGCAGTAATAAACAAAGAAACATTGTATTATATCTAAAACAACAGTTGCCGAAGTTGACATTTCGTTAGAAAGGAGCTCAGTGAGTTTCGCAGTGTGAGAAAGATGTGGCAGATGAAATATTAGGGTTTCTTCAAGAAGAGTCAGTGGGATGTGTGGGGTCGAATACGCTCGACTGTGCGGACAAAGTGGATGAGGAGTACAATGATGACGATACGTGCTAAACAAATGAAAGTGTCAGTGAAACAGGTGTCCAGGCATGTAGTTCATCATCCTTGTCGGACGGGGTCCCACAAATCCCATCCCCAGTGGAACGTAGAAAAGGACAATCGTTGTCCAAGGCGCTGGTACTAAACATAATTACGTACATGGCAGATCACCTGCGGTATAGTAAAAAAAGAGGGAGAGAACAGATTTCGAATCAGTCGGCAGCAATATGCCCGTGTAGTACTTAAGAAAAACTACGGATATTCAAGAGAGGACAGGGCGCACTTGCTACAAAAACTGGTGTTTGTGCGTTTCAAGGATGCTCGATACAATTTACAGGATGTGGATGATTGTGACACACTACGGTATGCACATCAAACAGAGAATCACATAGATTATAGTGAAAGCATTGGGTGGTTGCATAACTTCAAACAGTGCTACAGAATTGGAAGACGTAAGGTAACGAAATTTCAAACACAGTATCAACTCGACGATGCACAGCAAACTGCGGAATCGGCCCAAATATTTATTGATGAGATAAACAAACTTATTCCATTGTTCATTAAGGAATGAGGTAAACAAACTTCCCCAATCGCTGAGTAAGGAACTTGTTTTCAACCCCGACGAATCGTGATTTGAAGAGGAAATGCATATGACAGTAAACCTGGAAATTAGAGGTACCAAGAGAGTTGAATCCGCATCAACTACGATCATTGCCTTAACGCATTCGCATTCAATTAGGCCAACTGTCAATCTGGATGGTAAAGTGATTGGAAAGTTATTTACTGTGCTGCGAGAAGATGGAGGTGCTCTGTCCCTACGATTCTTTCTCGTGTGCTTTACCTAGAAAATGTGGGTAAATGGGCGTAAGAGAACTGCAACTATGGTAGGAACACTGATTTTTTCAAACAGCTAGTCAGAATAACTTGCTTTTTCTTGATTCCTGGCCTGCGTATAAAAATCATACCCCTTTAGAGCAAACTATCAATCCTGAAAAGTGTTGCAATTTATATCACCCGGAACCACTGAACAAATTCAGCCTCTGGATGTAATGTGCATTCCGTAAAAGTAAATACCTAGCTGAACGTCCCGCACCGTTTGTAACTCACAAGGAGTTCGCCTTCGACCGTAATGGTGTGAACCCCTGTGATCAGTGTGGCGCGCCATTTCTCATTCGGAGTTCGTGATGCTAGTTATTGGTTTGTTTTGAATATTTATTGAATTTCAACGATGTCCTTTTTGTGAAGCGTAATACATACATGTTGCACCTCCCGGACACTCATTTTTTGTCGTTCTGCTGATGCACGTGGTGAGTCACCAGCTAATATTTTTCCTGTAATAACTGTTAACACAATACTTTTAAATGAGCCTCACTGAAGATTGAACTTGCAGCCTCGCAATCAGCGGGTTCCTTGTTAGACTGAATGAAGGAAACGAAGCTCTCACAGGCCCCTGAAAATGACTGCACACTGAGCCAAAGAACTCGCTGGAACAGATACCCCCCATCAGGAGGGCGAGGTCAGTTCGTCTCACAAACATTTTACCCCTCCACCATGGCAAGTATCAACTAACAACCGCTCCAGCAACAAGTCGTGAGATTATTACAGGATTTTTGGGTGCATATGTTGATAAGAAGCTGAAATGGAAGAAGCATATTACCGAGCTTCTCAAACAATTAAGTTAAGCTACCTTTGCTCTTCGTATAATTGCTAGTCTTAGAAACAAACGAATCAACCTCCTGACTTATTTTGCTTATTTGCACTCAATAATGTCTTATAGAATAATTTTCTGGGCCAACTCATCACTTAGAAAGGAAGTACCGGTTGCATAACAGCGAGTAGTAAGAATAATATGTGGTGTTCACCATCCGTCGTACGTAGGTATCTGTGTCAACGTCTATTCCTACTGTGAATATATGATGTGCTCATACAATAAATCCTATTAGTCCAATTGATAATATAGCATAAATTATACCTAATGTTCCAAATGATTCAATTTTTCCTCTTTCTTGACATACAATGTGAGAAATAATTCCAAACCCCGGTAGAATTAAAATGTAAACTTCTGGGTGCCCAAAGAATCAGAATAGGTGTTGATATAATATTGGGTCACCTCCTCCTGCAGGGTCAAAGAATGATGTATTTAAATTTCGATCTGTTAATAGTATAGTAATAGCTCCTGCTAATACTGGAAGCGATAAAAGGAGGAGAAGGGCTGTAATAGCTACAGATCAGACAAATAAAGGTGTTTGATCTAGAGTTATACTTTCTGATCGTATATTAATTGCTGTTGTAATGAAGTTTACTGCACCAAGAATAGATGATACACCTGCTAAGTGAAGTGAAAAAATAGCTAGGTCTACAGATGCCCCCCCATGTGCGATAGCTCCTGCAAGAGGAGGGTAAACTGTTCATCCTGTACCAGCATCGTTATCTACTATAGAAGATGTAAGAAGAAGGGTAAGTGAAGGCGGTAGTAATCAAAAACTTATATGATTTATTCGTGGGAACGCTATATCTGGTGCACCAATTATTAATGGTACGAGTCAATTACCAAATCCACCAATTATAATAGGTATTACTATAAAAAATTATTACAAATGCGTGGGCTGTAATAATGACATTATAAATTTGGTCATCTCCAATTAGAGATCCTGGTTGACCAAGCTCAGCACGAATAATTTTTCTTATTGATGTTCCTACTATTCCTGCACACGCTCCAAATAAGAAGTATAAAGTACCAATATTCAATATTAAAACCTGAAACTAACTCAGATTCACCCTCGGCAAAGTCAAAAGGAGTACGGTTAGTTTCAGCTAAACAAGAAGCAAAACAAGCTAAAGCTAAAGGAAAAGAAATAATAATAAATCAACAATAAAGCTGATAATTTATAAAATCAAACATGTTAAAACTACCAATTAAAATAATTAAAGATAATAAAATTAAAGCCAAACTAACTTCATATGAAATTGTTTGAGCAACAGAACGAAGAGAACCTAGTAAAGAATAATTTGAATTAGAAGACCAACCAGCAATTATAACAGTATAAACACCTAATCTAGTACAGCATAAAAAAAACAAAAATCCATAAGAAAAAGAACATATATAAGTTAAGTAGGGGAAAATCACTCAAACAGCCAAGGAAATTATTAAATTAAAAACAGGAGAAAAGTAATAAAGTAAATAATTAGATATAATAGGAATTGGCTGCTCCTTACAAATTAACTTGATAGCATCACTAAAGGGTTGAGGAATTCCAACAAAACCTACTTTATTTGGACCCTTTCGAATTTGAATATAACCTAAAACCTTACGCTCTAATAAAGTTAAAAAAGCAACACTAATTAAAACACAAATAACTAATAAAAGAAAATTCAAAATAAACATAAATAAATCATAAAGTGTCAATACTATTTGTAGAAAAAATCTACATAAATGAATTCTAAATTCAACACATTAATCTGTCCAAATAGTAATTTAATTAGTATTAATCAATAAAATAAAAACTATTTCAACCATATGGTCCTTTCGTACTAATATGAATTAATAATCTTAGGATAGAAACCGACCTGGCTCACGCCGGTCTGAACTCAGATCATGTAAGAATTTTAAGGTCGAACAGACCTAATTACTGGGCTACTGCACCCAAAATTTTTCTTAATCCAACATCGAGGTCGCAATCTGCTTTGTCGATATGAGCTCTCAAAAACAATTACGCTGTTATCCCTAAGGTAACTTAATCTTATGATCATAAATTATGGATCAAAACAACAAACATAAATAAATGTTATAATAATGAAGAGTTTATTTATTCTTCATGTCACCCCAACAAAACATCATCATTAAATATAGAAAGACAAACAAAAAACTATATAAAAATAAAATGTTAAGCTCTATAGGGTCTTCTCGTCCTAAAGAAAAATTTAAGCCTTTTGACTCAAAAGTTAAATTCAAAAATTTATTAAGAGACAGTTGATTTCTCGTCAAGCCATTCATTCCAGCCACTAATTAAGAGACTAATGATTATGCTACCTTTGCACGGTCAAAATACCGCGGCTCTTTAAAAATTTGCTCAGTGAGCAGGCCAGACCTCAAAGTATGCTCCATCACAAAACATATTTTGATAATAAATAATCCTTCACCATTCCACAACAATAGTGATGTCCATACCTAATACCAAAAAAAACTAAACTCCGCCCGAACAGGCCATCAAGTCCCAACGGTACCGACCGGTCACCGTGTCATACTCAGTCCATAGGCGTCACTGGAAGCAGATATGGAGGGGAATGTGGTCAGCACACCACTTTCCCTGCCGTATATCAGTTTACGAGACCGGAGCCGCTACTTCTCAGTCAAGTAGCTCCTCAGTTTGCCTCACAAGGACTGAGTGCACCCCGCTTGCAAACGGCGCTCGGCAGACCAGGTGGTCACCCATCCAATTGCTAGCCCACCCCGACAGCACTTAACTTCGGTGATCTGACGGGAACCGGTGTTATAAGTGCGGCAAGGCCGTTGGTCCATACCTAATACACGAGAGGGAAGAATGATTTTTACTGTCTATTATTAAAGCTATCAGTGTCTTAAAAGCTAAAATCATTTCTCCTGGGCAATCATATTTACATAAGCTGACTCGATGGAACTGAAAAAGTTTGTACTCATGTCATGAAGACTGCCATCATAGACAGATGGTGTAAAAAATAGCGGTCCATAATTGGAACAAATACAATAGGTTTTCGTGGGTCACTGTGAATTTTGCTGCAACTGTGTTGTAAATCCTGAAAGAAACAGCAACGAGTATTACACCAGAGTAACAATTAATAATGGCGGCATGTCGCCGACAGCTGATTGATGAGAGCGAAAGTCGACGCTTTAGCGACTGGTAAGTGCCTCTGAAATCACAGTTGCTCCGTTCAGTAACGACAGTAGTCACCGTTCCTTATTTGTAACAGGATACACTATTTGTTTGCTACTAGCAAAAATAGGAGGAAGGCAAGGCAGAGCCAGTGGCATGGCCGCAGACATTCCCCTTAGAGGAGGCCGGGAGCCTTTCGGACAGGTGGCTCCGAGCTGCGGCCGGCTGGCATTTGCGGCATCCTTTGCACAGCACTGCGAGCACGCACCTGCCGCATCGGCAACCAGCGCAGCACAGCAGTGCTCCGGTGGCGGACACCGCGTGCTGCAGGGGACAAAGTAGAACTGTGCTTTCAGAGGCACAAACTCAGTAGCACTTGTCGATAAAAACACACACTCTACGGCAACACATTCCACACGTGCTGAGGTTGGAGGGGGGGGGGGTGGCGTTGATCAGTCTTTTGACTGGTTTGATGCAGCCCGCCACGAGTTTCCCTCCTGCACCAACTGTCCCATCTCAGAGTACCCCCTTGCAACCTACGCCATCAATTGTTTGCTGTATGTATTCCAATCTCTGCCTTTCTCTACAGTTTTTACCATCTAAAGCTCCCTCTAATACTATGGAAGTTATTCCCTGAAGTCTTATCACCCTATCCCTTCTTCTTATGTATATTTTCCAAATGTTGGTCTCTTCGACAATTCTACGGAGACCATCATTTCTTATCAGTATATGCGTCCATAAGGGGAGTTATGTGGCGGCAGTTGCCCCCTGTTGTAACTTCGGGAATATACATTTTATTAATTTTAGAACTTCGGCGTACTTCTAGGAACGACTAGCATTCTAAAAAAAAAACCCTAGATTTATCATAATCGAAGGTGACGGGAAATTCTGACCTTAGAAATAGCTACATAATTTCTACTTGGTTCGTTATTAAGTTGACGAGTAATTATCCGGTTTGCTTGGCATGGAGGCAGTTTCTACGCACTCAATGGGAATGCGAACCTTTGCAACAGAGCCGAAGGAATCATCAAACTTTGCTCTGGCACTTGCTCGTAAAGCTCTCATGGAGCTGCAGAAACACACCGGTTCGATATACAACGCAGATTCCGACATCCGTCTCTGATTCCCACAAGGACATCAGTAGTTTACATCTTGTTCGTTGACGAAACAAAATCCATGATGGCTTTCAGAGGCTACATTCAGTTTCACATTGCAGAATGATTGTAGCAGACCCTAAAGCAAACTGCCGTGATCTGCTATAAATGTGCTTATCTGTGTTTCAGATGTGCATCTAAATGTAACGAGCGGAATAAAGTAAATGCCATTTCGTGAGCAAGACAAGAAAAAAAGTCTTACACTTTAATTTAAAAAATATGGGTTTACCAGAAGTTGGCACCTTCTCATGAGGAGCGACATATCGTGCCATCCAGAAACAGATTTGTACATTCTGTATTCCACTTAGCATCACTACACACTTTCTCAAACTGGGGAGGCTAGGACGGTCTGGATTCATTCATAGGCTGTTACGTGTCGATTCTACAGGTCAATTTGAGGCCAACTTTGAACATTCATCTTGTCGAATGTTGGGAATGGTATATACTTTGCACAAACAATCTAAAAAGTAGTTTCATAAGCATATTTGATGAGAACTTCAATCATGCCAGTTGACACTAAAAAATAGAAGACATGAAAATAATGAAATAAATTCATTAAAACTGTCAGATGTGGGGCTTTCTAAGCAAAAAATAAGCCTAAGCGGGAAAAGCGTGTTTTAAAGATTATTTCATGTTTTTTGAACAGAATTAATGATATACTTTTCTATTCGTTCTTATTGATAACTGGATTTCTTAGTAAGTTTGATCTTTTCCCCATTTCAGTGTTTTTTTTTCTTTTATTTCAGTGTTTCAAGTTATTGGAGTATGAGTGAGTACCTTGCGCGAACATTTTCCACTTTTATTTCCAAACTCGATGGATACTTTGCTGCACACACATTTTATTCTATACCAGATGATTTTTCAAATGAAGTCATTTGAAAGTAATAAATTATATTGCCTTGCTTTGTTGAAGAAATGCTTGGTTTCTGAGGTAATCCCATAGATGTAAGACAGTAAAGGTTCTATAGGCGTTATGATTGGTGGTAGGCGCTCTTTAGAAGCGAAGCATCTCATACGCGGAGCTTCTTAACAAGACACTACTTACATACCTAATTCATTTCACCAATCACATCGCTTTTACATTTGTTGTAATCTGCCCTTGGATCATAGTGAAACTCTTCTACAAATAAACTGAAAAGGCTTACAGATGTCCGCAATGTGCTAGCTTATTGCCGCGTTGCTTGTAGTCGGCGTTCGGGTCGTACCTCAGTTAAGGCAGCTTGTATTGTGGTGACACATTCCCGCATAGCTTAAAGTCAATGGTGCCGTTGACAATTTGTTTCATTTCTTCGCAATAGTTTCGCTTTTTGTTCCTTTCCACTGAATCTGGCCGACAGACTTCCGTTTCGTTTGGGACATAACGACAACAGTAAACCAATAGTTGTTTCGAGCATAAGAACTGTCTTCGGCAACTACCTGATTCTCTACTGTTTTACACCATATGAGGACTTTAACTGTATCTCTGGAGTTCAACCGTGTGGCATAATCTTTGGTCCTGAAACACGCTGACAGAATTATTTCCTCGCTGCAGTATTCATTATCGCGATCTGGTTGACGCATTGAACAAGAGAGAGACTGCGCTTCATACTCTGTAAACACGCCAAGTGAACAAAATAGCGGAGATACACAGATGAACATTTTTCATGTCACCATTCTTACGCCTGCCCCCATATCGCGGTAACTTAATATCACAGTACTTTTATGCAAATAATGTCTCCTAAATATACCAAATTTGATTGAAATTGTTCGAGGAGTTCCTGAGTTATGCTTTCATGTCGCCCTCAACCTCAATCTCAGAGGTGCGAGGTGCGTCTTATTCATCGTCATCAGACACTAAAGGCCTTGTTGATGTTCACATCTCTATCATTTGGTTGTAGTTGTTGCAGTTTATTCCACTGGTAACACTTTGTAATATGTATGTTAAGGACCTACTTCTTGAATTTTGTTCCTAGGATTTATCCTTCTACGACGTTTTTTGTGTGCTGTGGTTCTTCGGCCCGAAGATCGATTTGATACAGATCTCCTAAGCACGCATCTTCATCTCTGCGTAACTACCGCACCTTACGTCCATATGAACATCCTTACTGTAGTCAAGCCTAGCTCTTCCTCTACAATTTTGTCCGCTCACACTTTCTTCCACTGACAAATTCGCAATTTCCTGATGCCTCAGGGGTACACTCCAGGCAAATAACTTCAGAGAAAACTTTCTAACACTTACAATGGTATTAGATGTTAACAAATTCCTATTTGTCAGAAATGCTTTTCTTACTACCGCCAGTCTGCACTTTATATCATCGTCAGTTATTTTGTTGTTCAAAGAGCAAAACTCTTCTACCACTTCTAGTATACAGGGTGTTACAAAAAGGTACGGCCAAACTTTCAGGAAACATTCCTCACACACAAAGAAAGAAAATGTTATGTGGACATGTGTCCGGAAACGCTTACTTTCCATGTTAGAGCTCATTTTATTACTTCTCTTCAAATCACATTAATCATGAGTGGAAACACACAGCAACAGAACGTACCAGCGTCACTTCAAACACTTTGTTACATGAAATGTTCAAAATGTCCTCCGTTAGCGAGGATACATGCATCCACCTTCCGTCGGATGGAATCGCTGATGCAGCCATGGAGAATGGCGTATTGTATCACAGCCGTCCACAATACGAGCACGAAGAGTCTCTACATTTGGTACCGGGGTTGCGTAGACAAGAGCTTTCAAATGCCCCCATAAATGAAAGTCAAGAGGGTTGAGGTCAGGAGAGCGTGGAGGCCATGGAATTGGTCCGCCTCTACCAATCCATCGGTCACCGAATCTGCTGTTGAGAAGCGTACGAACACTTCGACGGAAATGTGCAGGAGCTCCATCGTGCATGAACCACATGTTGTGTCGTACTTATAAAGGCACATGTTCTAGCAGCACAGGTAGAGTATCCCGTATGAAATCATGATAACGTGCTCCATTGAGCGTAGGTGGACGAAACTAAAATGAGCTCTAACATGGAAATTAAGCGTTTCCGGACACATGTCCACATAACATTTTTTCTTTATTTGTGTGTGAGGAATGTTCCCTGAAAGTTTGGCCGTACCTTTTTGTGACACCCTGTATATTCCTGAAACCGTACTAGCGTGGGGGCGAACTGCTATAATGTGGACTCTGAAGAAATTTTCAAATGCCAAGATTGATAGTAAAGCATTTATTAAGACGTAGATAACCGATTTCGGCAAAGCTATGTTGACAAATTCTGATTTATGCATCATAACATTACATCGTCTGTTTCATCGCCTCTGACAGTACTACAATGTCGTCAGCAAACAACTAAGTTTTGATTTATTCTTCCTGAACTTTAATTCCCTTTCCGAATTTCTACTTGGTTTCCCTTACTGCTTGCTACGAAGTGCAGATGAAATGTCCGCAGCTCGTGGTCGTGCGGTAGCGTTCTCGCTTCCCACGCCCGGGGTCTCGGGTTCGATTCCCGCCGGGGTCAGGGATTTTCTCTGCCTCGTGATGACTAGGTGTTTTGTGCTGTCCTTATGTTAGTTAGGTTTTAGTAGTTCTAAGTTCTAGGGGACTGATGACCATAGATGTTAAGTCCCATAGTGTTCAGAGCCTTTTTTTGAACAGATGAAATAACACTGTGTATAGTCTACAATCCTGTCTCACTCCCTTCTCAACCGCCGCATCTCCTTCATGTCCTTCGGATATTATAGCTGCAGTTTGGTTTCTGGTTTCTGTAAAAATGGTAGATTACCTTTTTTCCCTGTGTATTATCCCTGCTAGTTACAAAATTTCGAAGAGTACAGTTCAGACAATACCGTCAAAAACATTCTGTACATCTGTAAATGCTATAAACGTAAGTTTGGCTTTCTTCAGCCTATCTTTTAGCATACATCGTGCGGTTAGTACTGAGTCGCGTATTCCTAAATTTCCCTGGAACCATACTGATATTGTAACAATTATTCTAATCATCTGTAAATAATCCATGCCAATATTTTGCAACTGTGACTTATTAAATTGGTAGTTCGATAGTACTCACACCTGTCAGCACCTAACTTCTTTGGAAGTGGGATTATTAATTTTTTCGTGAAGTTTGTCCCATACATCTCGCACACCAGGTGGAATAATTTTGTCATGGCTGACTCTCCCAATGATGTCAATCATTCCAAAGGAATATCATCTAGTTCAGGGATCCTGTTTCCATTTAGGTCTTTCTGTGCTCTGTCAAATTCTTGTTTGCATTGTCCTCAAGTGTTTTTTTCCTTTATATGGACTCTACTTATAATCCGCGTTTCGGCATTCCATTCTTTACTTAGTATTGGATTGCCATCTGAACTGTTCATATTCCTGCTTCTGCTGCTTTTTTCTCCAAAACGTCTGTGTAACTTTCCTATCTTTGCCCAAGCTATGCATGCATCTACAGCCTTGCATTTGTCCTCTAGCCATTCCTGCTTACGAAGTGGCCGTGCGGTTAAAGGCGCTGCAGTCTGGAACCGCAAGACCGCTACGGTCGCAGGTTCGAATCCTGCCTCGGGCATGGATGTTTGTGATGTCCTTAGGTTAGTTAGGTTTAACTAGTTCTAAGTTCTAGGGGACTAATGACCTCAGCAGTTGAGTCCCATAGTGCTCAGAGCCATTTGAACCATTTTGAACCATTCCTGCTTAGCCATTTTACAATTTCTGTCAATCTCATGTTTAGACATGCTACATTTAGTGTTCTGTTAGCTGTCCAGTCGAAACACCAATAATTTGTTTCAAAAATATAACTTGCTGTGTCGGCCGGAGTGGCCGTGCGGTTCTGAGCGCTACAGTCTGGAGCCGAACGACCGCTACGGTCGCAGGTTCGAATCCTGCCTCGGGCATGGATGTGTGTGATGTCCTTAGGTTAGTTAGGTTTAATTAGTTCCAAGTTCTAGGCGACTGATGGCCTCAAAAGTTATGTCGCATAGTGCTCAGAGCAATTTGAACCATTTTTTAACTTGCTGTATTATTATTGTCTGTTAATAAATATATTTTTTTCATTGTTATGTGTATTTTTTGTACGTTGTTAATGTATTAAAAACGTTGGTCGCATTAATGATTCACGCACAGGGACCGATACGTAGATATATATTGGTAGGGGTATATTGGCTGGTGTTGGGAAAAATTATAACCTTACATCACTACGTTTATGACAGAATGGTCACAGGGCTTGTGTTATAGACATGAAACACATGCGCAGTAGTAGAAACAGTATACGTTGTACAGTCTGTTATAAAACACCAGATTTCAGCAACAAATACCACAGCAGGAACTATGTACCTCGTATCTTAAAAAAAAAAAAGAAATGATTCTTATAATCGAACTGGTTCATGCAAATATAGTGTAATTCCTATATTACCCTTTGTATTGAAAATGGTGCTATTGTCTTTAAAAAGTTATTCTAAATCAGTTACTTTATCGTAAAGAAAAGATTCTAAAGCTGCGCTGTGATTATGGCGCAATAGGTAGCACAAAACTTGTATCAAGGCCTATTGTTTGTTTACAGTTGAAATATTTGTAACTTACTGTTTACGTTTATATTTAAATTTGTACACAAGTTGGTTGATGAAAACATTGCATAAATTCCATAGTGCGCATCGTATTTTTGCGTTAAACAAAAGCTAATTTTATAGACAAGTAATCAATAACTGCGATACTCTGGCTATCGACAATTTTTTTCCTATTCTATCGTGGTATCTATAAACATTCAGGTATTGGAACCGATAACAGATATCATACCGAAAAAGGTATTGGAAAGTCCCTTGGGAAAGCTTCTAGATAAGTGTATCGGCGCCGCCGGTTTACGAGTTACGGCTCGCCAGCGTACGCACGCCGTCCCAAGCCGCAGATATCGACCGCGTGATTCCGCAGGGGTGCACAAATGGCGGTTCTTCCTGCCCGTGCAGTCGGCACGTGGGGCGGACGCATCGGCCTCTCACAGCGTCACTAAACACGGGGGGGAGTGGGCAGTAGGCCCCACCGAGGGTTTGTTTCTGCCACCTACCGGCAGGCAGCGGCACGATACGGTGCGCAGCGAGAGTGCCAAGTGTTTGTTTGCTACGCGTAAACAAACGCCTGCAGCAAGCAAGCATAGGGGAGCTATACTGTGTTAACTACACGTACACTTATACATACCTGCAAACCAATGTGAATTGCCTGGAGTACCAAGTATTGGGTATTTTGTCGTCTCATTTGCTTATGGTGCGAGGAGAAAATGACTGCTTAAATGCTCCTTCGCGCACTGTGAATTTCTTACACGATCGACTTTCTTGTCCCAAGTAGCTACTCGAGACAAGTGCGTCTACTGCAGCGCTCCTGGCGTTTTCAAATGATTAAAATGGCTCTGAGCACTATGGGACTTAACATCTGTGGCCATCAGTCCCCTACAACTTACAACTACTTAAACCTAACTAACCTAAGGACATAACACACATCCATGCCCGAGGCAGGATTCGAATCTGCGATCTCCTGGCGTTTTCTTTCCATACTGAGTCTCTTCTGTTTTGAGTGATCATTTTCGTTTACAAGTCAGCTCCAAAACTGCATACGTTGTGAGAACTGTTTGCTGTGCAGTTTGGCATCTGAATTGTGGAAGTGGTGGAATGAGTAACAAAATACAGGAACGATTAATGACAATAGTTTATTAATGGTCAAAGCAAAATTCGTAGTGGAAGTTCTCGCCAAAAGTCGTGTCGTAAATTGTCCACACTCCTGAGAACTGAAAGAATAGGAAAAGTGTCATCCAAACATTTCATCACTTATATACATTCCCGGGTTCGATTCCCGGCGGGGTCAGGGATTTTCTCTGCCTCGTGATGGCTGGGTGTTGTGTGCGGTCCTTAGGTTAGTTAGGTTTAAGTAGTTCTAAGTTCTAGGGGACTTATGACCACAGCAGTTGAGTCCCATAGTGCTCAGAGCCATTTGAACCATTTTTGAACTTATATACATTAATTTACTCGGGGAAACATGTACTTGCAAACACATGAGATAATATGTAGAACGCAATAAATAGCTCATTTTTGCTATATCCTTTGTATCTTGTTTTCTTGCCAAATGCCAAGCAACTAAGAAAATGACTTTTTTCGTCCAATAATTTCGACTTTTTCACTGTTGAAATAATTTTCATTAAAACTTGTTTATTTATTTAAGTTCTACACTTTGCAGTGTGAAACATAAATACTTTTTGCGTCCAGGTATTTCGTCTCTCTTCCTCACTCGCAGTAGGAAGAAATACCACGACTTTGTGTATTTTTCAATGTGCCACGAAAACAAGTCATACAACATAATGAAAGTTAAGAGGACACGAAAGCACAAAATCCATTTTTATAATAGGAATGAACTCGACGAGAGTAGGTTATAGCTTTCGATGTTAGCTACGATATTGCAGTGGCCGTGTTATTCTGAATTACGATGAAAAGTTCCTTTGGAAACGCATGCATGTCCAAAGCAGCTTTACATCGTACTTAGAATAACACGGGCACTGCAATATCGTATTTATCCGCTGACACCGAGCAAGCGGCTTTCAAATAAAAAGTCTCACCTGTACGGGAATATAAATAATGGATGTACGAGTACTGGTTGCAGACGCACAGTTGACGACATATGAAGTTTGGGGCTAGCAGTGAGTCGTGCACGGATAGCCAAATGGTAAGGCGATCGCTCGCCATAAGCGGAAAATCCGGGTTCGAGTCCTGGCCCTGCACAAATTTTCATTGTCGTCATTCCATTTCACAGCTGATGGTTGTCCATATTCACAACTGCGAATACATTTAACGTATTCAATGTTAGCAAACGCCGTCGTAATCCCTTGTCCCTGCGCATGTGCAGCGTGCAACATCCTCGGAATTTTAGAACTCCATACTCGGCACAATCTATAGATTACTGACGTTATAGACACACTTGAATCGTGGTTTGTTGCAGATTTACATGCATACACGAAAGACGCACACATTTCGAGCAGCTGATTTTGACCAAGTCGCTCGTGTACAAAAGGCTTTAGACTAATCTTGTCTTCGCGGCCGCTACGGTAGCGGTACGTAAGTACGAAGGTTCTTCGATTAATACTGGTCTTCAAACTTTGTAAATAGGCTGTCGCACAATGGTGGACACTTGTGTTCCGCATTTCCGTAACGCCAAACAGACCTGTCACAAATGGTTCAAATGTCTCTAAGCACTAAAGGACTTAACATCTGATGTCATCAGTCCCCTAGACTTAGAACTACATAAACCTAACTAACCTAAGGACATCACACACATCCATGCCTGAACAGGATTCGAACCTGCGACCGTAGCAGCAGCGCGGTTCCGGACTAAAGCTACTAGAATCGCTCGCCTACAGGGGCCGGCAACCTGTCACAATTTATGCCGCCCTACATTACACAGGGTGGTCCATTGATAGTGACCGGGCCAAATATCTCACGAAATAAGCGTCAAACGAAAAAACTACAAAGAACGAAACTTGTCTAGCTCGAAGGGGGAAACCAGATGGCGCTATGGTTGGCCCGCTAGATGGCGCTGCCATAGGTCAAACGGATATCAACTGCGTTTTTTAAAATAGGAACCCCCATTTTTTATTACATATTCGTGTAGTACGTAAAGAAATAGGAATGTTTTAGTTGGACTACTTTTTTCGCTTTATGATTCCCTTACACATCATTTTCAAAGAAATATATAAAAGCCTTCACATTAAAAGCACCGTCTGTTGCTCATAAGATGACAAACATGTGTAGTATAAGCAGTGCTTCTAACATGAAGATTTTTACATGTGCCTTTGAAAATGCTGTACAATCGAAACGAGTAAGGTAGTTATAATCAAAAAACAGTGCGGCTAAAACAATTTGAAATTTTGAGTCTTCTCACCTGTTTGTTGGTCTGTTCACGGGTCTTTTTGTTGTAATGTGGACAATGAAAACCTGCTTAGGAAGCCAGGTCTCTAACTTAATGATTACGTGATCTGTCCATCGGAGTAGTCTGCTCTTTTGATGTTGCAAAACGCTGGGCTGGTTCCTTATCTGATAAAGTTGATGGTTCTTTCTTGCTCTGAAAATACTTGCCTCTATCACCACCTGGTTCTACATTCCGCTCACTCCTTTTGTTTCAAATTTTAGTGTCAAGCGTTCTGAACCGTAGAGGACAACGGGGCGAATAAGGACACTGTAGATGTTCCTTTTCGCAGGACAAATAGACATCTGGATCCAGCAGAAATTGTTTCGTTTACACGTATCAGTATTTGATTATAACGATCGCGCTGCTTACTCGAACTGATCAACAGACTGTAAAGTGCTCTTGTGCATACTTATTTTAGTTTCGTCTACTAGCACAATATGTTCTGTTTTTTTATTTTATTTTTACTTTTTATTGATGAGTAGTCCTGCTTTACTTGTGTTGTACATTTAATCAAGAACTTGTTCATTCTCGCTCACTAATGCTGTGTTGTTTACTTAAGGAAATATCTGAAACCTGCCATCTTCCATTCGTATCCGATTACATTCTTCAGCTTTCTCTCTCTTATGATTTTCTCCAGGGGGAAATAAATCAGTACACATAACAGTACATCTTCCTATCTTAATCCATTTGTTATGGGGATAGGTTGTGAATATGCTCCTCCACTTCGTACTTTCACTCTCCATTCACGCATACGCACACTAATCATTTCAACGATGTGAGCGTACAAGCTGTGGCAGGAGATTAGAGCGGCAGTTTCCCGCCGCAGAGCACGTGGCTGGCGGTTGCTACGGTGCCGTGGCGACCGGCTAGCGTGTACGCGGCGTTGGAAAAACCCTAGTGGATGCTTGGCAGGGACGCATATGGCCGGGTTACGCTCTTGGAGAAATTTTTATGCCACAGAAAATTTGATAAAAACAAAACTAAGAGTGACATGGGGTCTAGTTGCCACTCATGGACAGAAAAATATGTACAGCTAAATTATCTAGACGCGCCACAAAAATATATGATAGTTTAAAAGTTATTGTTGTCTTAAAAATTGTAAATTTATGAAAATTCAAAAGCTAATATCTCGGCAATGATTCGGCTGATTAATATGAGCAAAGTGTCTATGGATGCAGCTAGTAGAGCTGCTTCGAGGAATCATAGCCGATTTAGCAAAACATGTACCAATCTTGAATGAGGGGTCGGAATATGGGATTCGACTGAGAGAAACTGTTTTTCGTCATAAATGAATTTAAAAAGGTGAAACTAGCGGCAGCATTCTAAAGTTTAAAGAGGTAGATGAGTAATTAAGTATGTATTTTTATTTGTTTATTTATGTTTAGTACCTGTCCGCAGCTCGTGGTCGAGTGGTAGCGTTCTAGCTTCCCGCGCCCGGGTTCCCGGGTTCGATTCCCGGCGGAGTCAGGGATTTTCTCTGCCTCGTGATGACTGGGTGTTGTGTGATGTCCTTAGATTAGTTAGGTTTAAGTAGTTCTAAGTTCTAGGGGACTGATGACCATAGATGTTAAGTCCCATAGTGCTCAGAGCCACTTGAACCATTTTTTTGTTTGGGACCAAAAATCCGGGAAAAGCAAAATCCCACCACAAGAACATTATCTGTGAAAAAACAGTGGCAGATACAAAAAAAATTGGACTTTAAATTGTTATTGCCCGGAAAATTTCCAAATTTTTCATTGTATCATATGTGTTTTTGTGTTTAGTTTTATAATATTCGTTATTTTTTTGTCAAACATTGTTTTGAGTTAGGCATTCGTTTCGAGGGTGCATAGGGCAGCCATCTTTGGGACAGGATAGTTGGTTCTGAGCAACGCTAAGAGCCGGACGTGCAGTGCATCTGGGGTTGGTAGTGGGTTGGTGGCCACGTTCGCGGAAAAGTATGTATGTAGCGAAGTTCGAAAGCGATCAAGTGGACGCAATATAGTGGTTTAGGACAGCAGACAAAGAGTGTATTTTGTAAATTGTGATCGCGACATATGAATTTTACAGTGAAGTGTTGTAGTATCAGTTGTTAAAGGCAGCCCTTACGTAAAAGCCCCTCAGATTGCATTTTGAATGTTTAGAGAGTTTACTGAAGAAAAATAAACTACTTGTTCAAATTGTAAATCAACGTGACTCAATATTTTAAATTTCACCGCAATACCTGCCTGCATTGTTTTGTTATATTTTATTTCAGTTTGAAATTTAGATTATGACAGGTGTGAGCTGGCACCCTAGGATGAAAACGTAGCCAAAGATTGAGACCAGCCACATCTCTGGGTCACTCAATTAAGCTGAGTGTAACAAATATGCCTATTATCGTGTTATAGAACACGGGGGCTCGAGCCAAACTATTCAGACTTTGATGTGTAGTGCCCAGTACCGTCGTAATGAGTATGTTTGGGATTCGGAACTTCAAGGTTTTATGGAGGATATCTCGATAAACACTTTAAACATCCATGAACAGTACCTTGCCTTGCCTTTTCTGTTTGCCAATTACTTTCTTTCTTTCGTTTACGCCATAGTCCCTCAGCGATCGCAGGGTCGGCGTGGTTACAACAGATTTGGCAGTGTTAGTGTTAGGGATGGCCGGATGCCATTCCTGCCGCCACCCCGTACCCCCCAGGAAGGAATTAGTGTACCCCAACTGTCTGCGTCTAGTGTAAAGCGTGAAATAGTGTGGACGAGTTTCAAATGTCTGCGAAACGTGTAACTGAGGCGGAACGTGGGGACCAGCTCGGTATTCACCTAGCGGAATGTGGAAAACCGCCTTAAAACCATATCCAGGCTGGCCGGCACACCGGCCCTCGTCGTTAATCCGCCGGGCGGATTCGATCCGGAGCCGGCGCGCCTATCCGAGTCCAGGAAGCAGCGCGTTAGCGCTCTCGGCTACCCTGGCCGGTGCCTTTTCTGTTTGCCAATATTTCTCAAGAATTCGTCTAAGAGCAAACACAAGAAGCGTACAGCTCGTGGTGACCACACTATGCGCTTCTCCCTAACAGAGATAGTAGATGAAACGCGGGAAAGAGATTCCGAGAGTAGCATCTGCTGCAAAAGGCAACCTTCATGAGCGACGCTTCACGGTCTGGAGCGACGTCTGATAAACCACGAAACGCAGCACGTAGCGGGTGAAGGAGATACCGAGGGCACAGAGGCGCCCTCCTGTCCCCAAAACCAGACGCTGTAATAGCGCAGCAAGGATTTACAGCGAGCCCGCTAACGAGGAATCAGCATCCGTAGGCGAAGACGCTAAAGCACGTTTGCGAGCGTACTAGCCTCTAAACCTCTTGCTGCAGTGTGTGGTGGGGAGAGAGCAAGCTACGCCTTTGACGGTGATGAGCTCGTTGGATGGGGGCCTTGTGCTCGTCAGCTTCACTAACCACAGCAAGTGGGCTAAGTGCCGACACAGTAGTTCGCCCCTTCAGAGACACACACCTCACACTGAACATTCTGCCGCTTTCAAATTCCGACGCGCTGGGGAACTTCTCACACCAGGCACAGCACGATATTCTCATAAATACCCAATATTATCAATTTGTGAATGGTAAATCCAGTTCATAATTTCTAGTTATACAGGACGCAAATTATTTAAACCGACGAACTCTGGGAGGCTGCACGGGATGCCAAAACAAATATGTTTCCTGTGACCGTTGTTAATCTGGTAGAGGGTGTATTCGCTCTTCAGTTGTAATGCTTGATTTGTTTTTGTAACGGTTCCTGTTACCGGTAGATGGCTTCTTTCACTTTTCAGTTATAGTATCTGTTTCACATTCACATTTAGTTGTATGTCTTGACCCAGCACGATACTTGTTTGCTAATGGAGCAATACACCTGGAGTGAGGACTCTGATATGGCTGCTGTGTACTACATAGCGATGGGGTCTTCAGAATCCATATTTCACATGTTTAGAGTCAGTTTAATCCGTCTGTCACATTTACTCGCGCTCATCAACTGAGAGTCTGCGTCAATGTGTAGGCAGGTGTTAATCGTGACTGTTTAACTTGACCATGGCTCCTACCTAGGCCATTAAATGGCAGGCATTATTATAATTTCCTCGTCACGACTGCTGAATGACATGACATCAGCCACAAGCCACTACTCCCAGCATGAAGGGCGCCGGAACATTTCCGCCATCCTGTGCGTCGATTCTTGAACCGACAGTTTTCAGAAAAGTAGATTGACACAGTTTGTCTGTACCATGACCCACCCGATCTCCTCTGGACTTTTTTGTGTGGAGAGAGATGCGCAACATTATTCAAAAAACTCCTGTTGAATCAGAAGAGAATCTGGTTGCCCGGACAGTAGTAGCAGCAGCAGACATAACATCAGCCGCCAGCGCCACTTTCGTTTACAAAATGGTTCAAATGGCTCTGAGCACTATGGGACTTAACTTCTGAGGTCATCAGTCCCCTAAAACTTAGAAATACTTAAACCTAACTAACCTAAGGACATCACACGCAGCCATGCCCGAGGCGGGATTCGAACCTGCGACCGTAGCGGTCGCGCGGTTCCAGACTGTAGCGCCTAGAAACGCTCGGCCACTCCGGACGGCTTTCGTTTACAAGTCAACGCATTTTTGAACGGCTACTGTAAATGAAGTAATTGTGTTAATGTTGTTGTCTCTTGGTAATAAAGAATTACAAATTGCCTGCGTTACCATTTGTCTCCAGTAAGTAAGATCTGATGTCAAATGTTCAAATGTGTGTGACATCTTATGGGACTTAACTGCTAAGGTCATCAGTCCCTAAGCTTACACACTACTTAACCTAAATTATCCTCAGGACAAACACACACACCCGTGCCCGAGGGAGGACTCGAACCTCCGTCGGGACCAGCCGCACAGTGATCTGATGTCCTCGTAAAATGACGTCTCATTGGAAAACACATATCCTCCCATAATTTATTGTCTTAATTAGTTTTCATCCAAGAAAACTCCTTCTACGTTAAAAAGTCCTAACAGGAAAATATGACATTGAGAAAAATATTTGTTTCCGTGACCCATGCAACCTCACAGAGTGTCTATTTAAACAAGTTTCGCCATGTATACATAATGCAGACGACGTTACTCGTATCTATTTTGTGTAGTTCCGCTGAAATGCTAATCATCTGCATATCTAAGGAATTTGATGTTTCTTGTACGCCTGTTCCATGGTGTTGAATTTTAATGGCCAGTGATGTAAGTGTAAAATCGTTTATACGAAAAGAAACAAGAAAGCAATCGGAAATATGTTACGTTGTGTTACATGAGGACGGACTTCTAATACACCAAAATTTAAGTCAAAGAAGCAAAGAGCTCCTAGTGAGAAACTATCGATGAGACATCGGTCAAGGACTTCCAACTGATCATTGATTGTTGTGAACAGTGAGGAGATGGGGAGGAGGTCAAACAAGAAGTGCAGAAAATTGTATCATTTCTGATGTGAATGGTGTCTGTTCTGTCTGACTTGTCCTACAGGACAGACACTACTCAAATCAATAATTCTTTGAGTGCGATGGATGTTTGATGTGAAAGTTTCAGTGCGGACGCACAACCAACGTCCGAAGTCCTACGGGAATAGGAAACCTGCGAGTAACGGGTTAATAGGCGGGGGTCGTTGCGGTGCAGCGAGCGAAAAGTTGGGAATTTGGGTCTGACGGAAAGCGTGTCTAGATGACTTAGGCGGATAGGGCAACCGTTCTAGAGAAACGGAACATCCGGGTTCGAGTCCCGATCCGGTACAAATTTTCAACTTTCGACGTTGCAATGCCGCAGTGCCCACTGTGGCCGGCAGTCATAATTTCTTTTCTATCTCTTTCCCACCCGTTTCCTTTCCATTCCTTCCATCACAGTTATGCTTGTATGATTCTGTTTCTCATCTGACTGATTCAAACGTCACGTTACTCTAGATGTGCATGTAAATCCGCAAGCCACTTTCTGCTGTGTGGTGGAAGTTACTTCCTATGTGGCGACTACCACCAATAAAGAAATTAAAACTCACAGATTACCTTGACTTACACATAAAGATTATGTAACTTTTGCAGTATTATGCAGTTTCCTCTCTTCCTCTTTCAGCCGGCCGGGGTGGCCAAGCGGGGCTAGGGGCTACAGTCTGGAACCGCGCGACCGCTACGGTCGCAGATTCGAATCCTGCCTCGGGCATGGAGGTGTGTGATGTCCTTAAGTTGGTTAGGTTTAAGTATTTCTAAGTTCTAGGGGACTGATGACCTTAGAAGTTAAGTCCCATAGTGCTCAAAGCCATTTGAACCATTTTTTCTTCCTCTCTCCAAGTGGTTCCCTGACACCAGCCAGCGGCGTTCTAATAAAAGAAATCTATGGAATACAGTGTAGCGTCTTACAGATTCTTTACTTTTCTAAGATTTGTGACTTACGAATTTCATGAATGTATTTTTACCTTTTCTTTGAACTCGGATCCACGGTTACTAAGCATTTTGGGATGATTCAATTCTACCTGCAACTGCTAATATTTTGTTTATTTTCGTATCATTGTACAACACCAGCACTGGGCCTTTTTCAAGTACCTTTTCAAAGTTTTTATTTTTATAAAACAACATTTGGCCTTTTTAAGAGGATACATGAAAATGGCTTTAGGCTGAAATTGTTCAACAAGCCGGCACGCTAGCTCAGCGTGTTCGGTCAGAGGGTTCGCTACCCTCTGTAATAAAAACAACTGAGTTAATCGATCAACAACGAACTTCAACGGATGTCTTACGACGTCAGCCCTGAGCAGATGCAACTAACAAAAGCGAACAAAAGAGATTAAAAAAAAAAAAGTGGTCAGCGCGACATAATGTCAATCCTAAGGGCCCGGGTTCGATTCCCGGCTGGGTCGGAGATTTTCTCCGCTGAGGGACTGGGTGTTGTGTTGTCCTAATAATCATCACACCAAAAAGGTATAATACAAAAAGATGTATAGGACATATAAAACCAGTGAATTTTGTATCTGGAGGGATAATTAACCCTGCAGATCATACACAACAACGCATAACACCTCAACAACATAATGAAACACAACAGATGACCGGATGTAACGAGACATATAAGAAAAAGGTAGTAGTCCTTGACACAAACCTACTTACGGGTGATCACGATAGTGACGATGAGTGTACAGATAGTGATAGCAAAAAGAAAGGTGACAACAGTGCAATAGGTAGTGTAAATATAAGAAAAAGTAAAGGTGAAAGAAGAAGAGCCGCAGGTAGCAGCTCAAAAAAAAAAAAAAAAAAAAAAAAAAAAAAAAAAAAAAAAAAGTGTCCTAATAATCATCATTTCATCCCCATCGACACGCAAATCGCCGAAGTGGCGTCAAATCGAAAGACTTGCACCCGGCGAACAGTCTACCCGACGGAAGGCCCTAGTCACACGACATTTATTTAGCACTAAATTATTCCAAAAAATTTTGCATTTATAAAATGTATTTCAGTTACTATTTTCTCGGTCAGTGTTAAATAGATAAATAAAGAGAACGTACTGTGATTTTCTTCTGCAATAAGACTTCTCGGGACTCTAGCCACCTCATTCCGCAGGACGTGTGGGACTTTTCCAGAACTGTATTCTCATCTCCTTTCTCCTGAATTTAAACGTTCCGTTATCTGTGTGTTTAAACATAAATATCACTCACGGATAAGGTCTTAGGCCTGTCCCGATTGGCCGACTGCTGCCGACAGCGGAGTAAGAGGAGCTGTCTACGAGCATGGAATATGTGATCAGCTTGTCGTAAATCACTTCAGCCGTTATTGCCAGTAGATGAGCCCTGATGATGTTAAAAAGGCTTGTTAAAAGGGCCTAATGTCGTTTTATAAAAAAAAAACCTTTGAAATGAGCTTGAAAATAGCCCAGTGCCGGTATTATACAGTGGTACGAAAATAAACAAAATATTATTATCCAAAAACGAACAGTAACTGTGGATCCGAGTTCAGATCAAAAAGACTTCAGATCTCTTCATCTGCCCTGATAAGAGCTGAGAAGACCCCATACCAGAACCCCTACCTCAGAAAATACCTGAGGAGGTACTGGGAATCGAACAAAGGTCCTTCCACACCGAAAGCAGCAACGCTATCCATTTTTTCCCCTTTTGTTCGGCATTGTTCGTTGCATTTGTTCGGGGCGGACGTCCCATGACACCCGTTTAATTTCATCATTCATCTGTTCAATCAGTTTCTTTCTGGCAGCTAACACTCTGACCGAACACGCTGAGCTGCCGTGCCGGCTGTCCATTCGGCTACGGAGGCGGTCATGTCTATGTTTCTTTCAGAAACTGTGTCTCTAACCAACACCAACTGCATTTGAGAAAGTTTAATCACGAACTGCAGTACTGAAAAACTTCTCTGTTATGTAGGAGCACAAACTTTATCCTTTACTGGTCTCTCAGTGCAACGACCGTAAAGTCATGTAATGGAAGTGCAACAAAGCGCGGACTGAAGATGTTACCGCGGCTGTAACGCCGCCGCAATCGCGGCTGTGGATCGCACCGGGCTTCACGGATGCGCGCCCTTGCGGCCAGAACTGGCGACGCCGCTCGTATATCGCAGAAACAGGCTGCAGCCGCTGCGCCGGAGACACGAACACTTCTGTTCCGTAGGTAGTAAGTTAGGGTGAGTAAAATCTTGCGATATTGTTGACATCGGTTGTCCTCTGACACCAGTCATCTTCTTCTTTACACTGAAGTGACAAAAGTCATGTGACAGCGATACGCACACATACAGACGGCAGTAGAATCGCGTACACAAGTTATAACAGTGCAGTGCATTGCTGTCATTTGTACTCACATGATTCATGTGAAAATTTTTCTGACGTAATTATGGCCGCACGACGAGAATTAACAGACTCCGAACACGGATGGTAATTGGAGCTCGACGCAAGGAACATTATATTTCGGAAATCGTTAGCAAATTCAGTATTCTCCGATATACAGTGTGTAGAGTGTGCAAGAATACCACATTTCAAGCGTTACCTCTCACTACGGACATCACAGCGGCCGACAGCCTACACTTAACGACTGAAGGAAGCGGCGTTTGCACTTAGTTGTCAGTGCTAACAGACAAGCAACACAGCGTGAATAACCGCAGAAATCAATGTGAGATGTACGACCAACACATCCGTTAGTGCGGCGAAATTTGGCGTTAATGGACTATGGCAGCAGACAAACGACACGAATGCCTTTGCTAACAGCACGACATCGCCTGCACCGCGTCTTCTGCTCTCGTGACCATATCGGTTCGATCCTAGACGACTAAAAAACCGTGGCCTGGTCAGATCAGTCCCGATTTCAGCTATTAAGAGCTGATGGTAAGATTCACGGGTGGCGCAGACCCGACGAAGCCATGGACCATAGTTGTCAACAAGACACTATGCAAACTGGTGGTGGCTCCATAATGGTATTCGCCGTCTTTAGGCGGAATAGACTCGGACCTCTGTATGTTCGGCAACTCCGAGACCATTTGCATCCGTTCATGGACGTCAGTTTCCAAAAAACGACGGAATTTTTATGGCCATGGCAGAGCGGTTCTAGGCGCTTCAGTCTGGAAGCGCGCGACCGCTACGGTCGCAGGTTCGAATTCTGCCTCTGGCATGGGTGTGTGTGATGTCCTTAGGTTAGTTAGGTTTAAGTAGTTCTAAATTCTAGGGGACTGATGACCTCAGATGTTAAGTCCCATAGTGCTCAGAGCCATTTGAACCATTTTTCTTTTATGGCTGACAGTCCGCCATGTCACCGGCCCACAATTTTTAGCGATTGGTTTGAAGACCATTGTGCATGATTCGAGTGAATGGTTTTGCCACCCAGACAGCTCGACATTTTGTCACCTCACTGTAGTGTTCTACACTGAGGTTGGTTTGCAGCAGTATCCCATTCCGTTTTCTTATTTCCAGACTGATGGGTTTGGAGTTGTTTTGGGGGAAGAGACCAAACAGCGAGGTCATCGGTCTCATTGGATTAGGGAAGGATGGGGAAGGAAGTCGGCCGTGCCCTTTCAAAGGAACCATCCCAGCATTTGCCTGGAGCGATTTAGGGAAATCACGGAAAACCTAAATCAGGATGCCCGAACGCGGGATTGAACCGTCGTCCTCCCGAATGCGAGTTCAGTGTGCTACCACTGCGCCACCTCGCTCGGTCCCAGACTGATGTTCTTGCTGGTGAGTAGGTTCTTTCTCAAATTAAATGCAATTTTGGCCTGCTGTATTCTGATCACAATTTATTTTCGGCTTCTACCATCCCTTGTGATCCTGTTCCCAAAATGGTAAATCCTTCTATCACTTTTAACTCGTCTCCCAAAATTTTATTCTTAGAGGTTCATATACTTCTTCAGTACTTTAGTCTTCCCTGTGTTCATTGTCATACCATACTGGTTACAGAAAATACTTTCCATTGTGCTGAGGACCTTCTCTAGATCATCTTTCGTCTCCGAGACCACAGTAGTATAATCTGTGTAACGCAGCAGGTCTATCTTCTGACACCAGTACTAATGCCATTTACGGATGGAACCCCCCCCCCGCCCCCCTCCCTCTTGCTGACCTCTGGGTTGTACATGTAAGACTGGTGCTGAATCAGTGGATAGCTGGAGGAAATGCAGTGCTAACTCTACAGTACGTTATCTAATCAAAAGTGACTGCGAACCTACTAGCGGACATTAACATGGGATCTGTCCACCCTTCGCCTTTATGACAGCTTGAACAACGCCGGACATACTTTCAATGAAGTATCGATATATCTCTGGGGAATGGCAGCCCATTCTTCAAAATGGTTTAAATGGCTCTGAGCACTTTGAGACTTAACATCTGAGGTCATCAGTCCCATAGAATTTAGAACTACTTAAACCTAACTAACCTAAGGACATCACACACATCCATGCCCGAGGAAGGATTCGAACCTGCGACCGTACCAGTCACGCGGTTCCGGACTGAAGCGCCTAGAACCGCTCGGCCACCGCGGCCGGCCCAGCCCATTCTTCCTCAAGAGATGAGAACAGAGAAGGTATTGAGCAAAGTTATCCAAAAGGTGTTCCACTGGGTTCAGGTCGGGACTTCGGGCAGGACAATCCATTTAAGGAAATTGTCCACAAACCACTGTCTCAAGTGTTGCTGTTTATGACAGAGTGCATTGTCATGCTAATGCGATCAACCGTCGTTCCCGAAGTGTTCCTCTACTGCACTCAGTACACAATGCTATAAAATGTGCCAGAATGAGATTCTCACTCTGCAGCGGAGTGTGCGCTGATATGAAACTTCCTGGCAGATTAAAACTGTGTGCCCGACCGAGGCTCGAACTCGGGACCTTTGCCTTTCGCGGGCAAGTACTCTACCATCGGAGCTACCGAAGCAAGACTCACGCCCGGTCCTCACAGCTTTACTTCTGCCCGTATGTCGTCTCCTACCTTCCAAACTTTACAGAAGCTCTCCTGCGAACCTTACACAACTAGCACTCCTGAAAGAAAGGATACTGCGGAGACATGGCTTAGCCACAGCCTGGAGGATGTTTCCAGAATGAGATTTTCACTCTGCAGCGGAGTGTGCGCTGATATGAAACTTCCTGGCAGATTAAAATTGTGTGCCCGACCGAGACTCGAACTCGGGACCTTTGCCTTTCGCGGGCAAGTGCTCTACCATCTGAGCTACCGAAGCACGACTCACGCCCGGTCCTCACAGCTTTACTTCTGCCCGTATCTCGTCTCCTACCTTCCAAATTTTACAGAAGCTCTCCTGCGAACCTTACACAACTAGCACTCCTGAAAGAAAGGATACTGCGGAGACATGGCTTAGCCACAGCCTGGGGGATGTTTCCAGAATGAGATTTTCACTCTGCAGCGGAGTGTGCGCTGATATGAAACTTCCTGGCAGATTAAAACTGTGTGCCCGACCGAGACTCGAACTCGGGACCTTTGCCTTTCGCGGGCAAGTGCTCTACCATCGGAGCTACCGAAGCAAGACTCACGCCCGGTCCTCACAGCTTTACTTCTCCCCGTATGTCGTCTCCTACCTTCCAAACTTTACAGAAGCTCTCCTGCGAACCTTACACAACTAGCACTCCTGAAAGAAAGGATACTGCGGAGACATGGCTTAGCCACAGCCTGGAGGATGTTTCCAGAATGAGATTTTCACTCTGCAGCGGAGTGTGCGCTGATATGAAACTTCCTGGCAGATTAAAATTGTGTGCCCGACCGAGACTCGAACTCGGGACCTTTGCCTTTCGCGGGCAAGTGCTCTACCATCTGAGCTACCGAAGCACGACTCACGCCCGGTCCTCACAGCTTTACTTCTGCCCGTATCTCGTCTCCTACCTTCCAAATTTTACAGAAGCTCTCCTGCGAACCTTACACAACTAGCACTCCTGAAAGAAAGGATACTGCGGAGACATGGCTTAGCCACAGCCTGGGGGATGTTTCCAGAATGAGATTTTCACTCTGCAGCGGAGTGTGCGCTGATATGAAACTTCCTGGCAGATTAAAACTGTGTGCCCGACCGAGACTCGAACTCGGGACCTTTGCCTTTCGCGGGCAAGTGCTCTACCATCGGAGCTACCGAAGCAAGACTCACGCCCGGTCCTCACAGCTTTACTTCTCCCCGTATGTCGTCTCCTACCTTCCAAACTTTACAGAAGCTCTCCTGCGAACCTTACACAACTAGCACTCCTGAAAGAAAGGATACTGCGGAGACATGGCTTAGCCACAGCCTGGGGGATGTTTCCAGAATGAGATTTTCACTCTGCAGCGGAGTGTGCGCTGATATGAAACTTCCTGGCAGATTAAAATTGTGTGCCCGACCGAGACTCGAACTCGGGACCTTTGCCTTTCGCGGGCAAGTGCTCTACCATCTGAGCTACCGAAGCACGACTCACGCCCGGTCCTCACAGCTTTACTTCTGCCCGTATCTCGTCTCCTACCTTCCAAACTTTACAGAAGCTCTCCTAAAATGTGTTCGGAATTTAGTGTTTTCTTAAGTGCAATAAGGGGGACCACATACTAACCACGGGAAATACCCCCCCCCCCCCCCCCCCAACCGTAACATCACGTTCTCTCTACTTCTCTGTTGGCGCTACATATGACGGCAGGTACCGTTCTCCAGACATCTGCCAAACCCAAACCCTTCAGTCGGATTGCCATGATTCCAAATCACTCGTTTCCAATCATTTACTGCCCAGTGGTGTCGACTTTTACACAAGCTCAAGCGTCGTTAGGCAGTGAGTACAGAAATGTGCGACTTATAAGCAGCTGCCCGACCGTTGCACACTATTCTTTTTAACAGTCATTTTGCTAGCTGGACTGCTGGTAGCACTTTGGATCTGATGGGCTATTCCTTCCGGTAATTTCATGCAGATTTTTTCAACCACCCTCTGCGAAGCCTGGTTTTGGTTTAGCTGTGCTTGTTCCTTCGCGCATCACCAAAGTCTTGACTTGGGCATCTTTAGAAGCGTTGAAATGTCAGGAATATCGCAACGACGGTGGAGTCCCCTAGTATTTGAAGCTAGCCAAAGGAAATGCTACAATGACGCGACAAATTACACTACTGCTCTTTTTGGCAACGGTAAATCGCGAGAGCACTGTTCAATCTATCAACATGCCTCGAAGACTCATTTCCAGCTCAGATTATGGGCGCAATGTCACTTTACGGCAAGCCGTCAGCCGAACTGGCGTACATCACTGAAGGTCATCTAGTATTATGCAGACTGAAAAGATGGAATAAATATCTTTCTATGATTTATTGTCATTGTTCCCCAACAAACCATTCACCTGCTGATCTTCTGTCTCAGTTGTTGGACTTTGCCTTCTACTCCAAGTGTTTCGTCGCCTAGTAACGAATTAATTAATCAAAGAGGGACTGCAGGAAAGCTACAGACCAATGAAAGGTAATATATTCTGGTAATTAAATCATCCGTTCAGACATTAGCACACAACTGTGAGGCCGGAAAGTCACTAGTCTTCCTTAAGGTATTGCTCACAAATATTAGCCTCTTGACGGATAATTGAGTTGCTGAAGGACAAGGCACAAGTTACATATTGTTCCGCAAACAGTCCCTACAGAGAGTGCGGAAAGTAAATCAAACGGAGACACGATAATGAAAGAAGCAAACCATGGGTGCGAATAGTGCAGTTCCAGTATTTAGTGCAGCAGACCTCGTGATAGCACAGTCGCAACCACTCAAGTTGCCACGGTCTCTCTAATACAAATCATGACGAACCGGTCGCTGAAAGCTAATCACATGGCTGCTCCCAACGTGATGGAAGGCAACACTTGCAGCTTAACAGCGGTGACGCCGCACAATGAATCTCGTGATGTAGTCTCGCTCACTGCAAAAGAATGGGTAGGGGGAGACACTCTGTGTTGCTTGCAACCTCGGGTGCTGAACAGTTCTGTGCATCCGCGCTTAGAAAACATACTGCGCAACAGAATTAAAGGATCACTTTTTCGGAACGCCGTAATTATTTCCTATTGCGACGTATACTTTTGAAATTGGGCTCAAAGGTGCCTACAACCTTTCTCTGCAATGATGCAAAAGCGTGGTACTCTGCGACGTCATCCTCGGGTTCAGTGACGCTTCGAACAGCAAAATGTCTACACATGCGAAAAAAAGGCCGGAGCTCAGAAGTTCATGTGAGGTGTAAGGTGGGTTAATGATGTCACATTGGCACCAAATTCCTTCACAATTCTGCCCAGCGCCACCGTGGACGTGACTCACGATAGGAAGACAGTCACACCCTATCTTGCCCACATTTCACCCTATCTCGTCTTTCCTATGGAGATCAGAACCGCCACACCCAGTATTGAAATCACGCGGTTTTTTTTGTGGTCGAGGAAATATTTCAGACACACTTCCGCTCAGAATCGACATGAAAAGGCCTCAAGGGATAGCATTCCTTCCCTTGAGGCGTTGAGTCCCACTCATTTTGGGGTAGAAAATGACAATTCACAGTGCAGTAAGCAACAGGACGACGTTCTCGACACCGACGGACGCTTCAACCCTTCTCTAAAGACATCATGGATCAGCAGCGTCAGTGACGTGAACACACCCCTCTGGAGTTTAGTGTGACCACAATTTTGCCCCTGCTGCTACGGTCGCAGGTTCGAATCCTGCCTTGGGCATGGATGTGTGTGATGTTCTTAGGTTTGCTAGGTTTAAGTAGTTCTAAGTCCAGGGGACTGATGACCTCAGATGTTAAGCTCCATAGTGCTTAGAGCCATTTTGAACAATTTTCGTCCTTGTGCATGCTATTGAACCACAAGGGACGCTCTAAACCGTTCGACGAAATTTGAAAGCGATCCAAAGTAGCAAAGGGAGCTTATACTTTTTCAGTCCTCCTGTTAACATCTGTGGCGTGGAAATGGGTCCCTTTACGATCCCCCAGCTCGGCAACACCCTCAGTATTGGAGACTTTAAAAATGTACCTGTACAGAGAAAACCTATGACTAAGTCCCAGGCGCCTGCAGGTAGGCAACCGTGACACAGGCCCAGCATGCTAACTGCCAGGCAGGCAGGACTCTCTCATGGGCTTTCTCTTTGCAGTTACATTTTTAAAGCCCTCAACAAACATGGGCACGTGGCACCGACAGTTTTGTCGAAGGGGGGGGGGGGGTGTTAAAGGGCCACTCCGGTGTTTTATTCACACATGTGTAAATGTCACATCCCTCCGAGATCACGCCACAGGAGGGCGCAAAGCAAAAGAGCTGAAAAAGAATATACGCCCTTTGCTGCTTCGGAACGCGTTAAAATTTCGTCGAATGTTTGTGGACATCCCTTGTGTTTCCAAATTGTACACCAGAGCAAAACTTGTAGTCGCTCTGCATTATAAAAGGATGCATTCACCTTCACTGGGGTTGCTAGCTCACGATGTCCTCAGATAACGGTTCAAGTATCCGTGGGGTGTCAGCAGTGTCAAATGTTGGCAAGAATATCGTCCTGCTGTTCACCACGTTGCGAATTGTCGTTTTCGACCGCGAAAAGTGTGGGAAACAAAACCGTAAAGGAAGGGGTGGTTTGGTTGACACCTTTTATGTCACCCCTGACGCCTTTTTGTGTCGATTCTGAGTGGCGATAGTCTAAAACGTTTCGCTCGCCCACATCTAAGAAAACCGCGTGATTTGTACGCTGCGTGGCGCGGTTCTAACCTCCATTGGAGAAGCGTCAAAAGGACTGAAATGTGGGGAACAGGGGGTGCGACGACATTCCCATCATGTAGCATGTCCACGGTGGCCGTGGGCAGAATTGTGGTGGAATTTGGTGCTAATGTAACATCATTAACCCACGTTATACCTCACATGAACTTCTGAGCTCTGGCCTTTTTTTCCGCATGTGCCGACACTTTGCTGTTTGAAGCCTCGCCTATCCCGAGGGTGGCGTCGCACGGCGTCACGCTTTTTCACCATCACAGAGCAAGGCTGTACACCATTGAGCCCAATTTAAAACTTATAACTAGCAATGGGAAATAATTACGGCGTTTCGAAAAATTGATCCTCTATGTTGCGCAGTGTAGTTCCCCGGAGCCAACACATTAGGGATTGGAGGCTCTACCGTCCCGCAGCCTCGACCTGGTGAGGTGGCACCGTCCTTTGACGCCCGAGTTGGAACATCTATTTAAGCGTGAATTCTCAGAACGAGGCGTGGAACTGGTATGTCTCTGCCAACGCATCGTTTCAACTTAAATTTGAAATAACGGCCAGAGGACTTGCTTTCATCTCTCCATCTTGCTATTTTCTATATCAATTAAGGGAGGTAGGACGTCAACCGGGCCGACTTGGAGCAGGAGAGGCACCACAGGACATTTTAATTTCCACTGTCTATACCTTTACAAATAAATTCATAAAACTTTGAAAGCATGATCAGGAAGGATTCATACTCATAGCAGTGGAAGCTCAAAAACGTAACAAAATACATTTTTTTACGTGTGAAATTTCATCATTTTTTCACTTACTACTGCCTGCCTTTGTTGCTATAGATACACTTTTCTTCCTAAGTAAGAGAGATTCTTTCGTGAATTTTGCACAGCAAACAAACTATAGTTACATTTTTATGAAACTCTAGAGTTAAATAATTTGTGAAAAAATGAATGAACTGTTACATTTTGAACTTCATATTTAGAAAAAACTCAAATTTTATAGTTAATTATCCCAATTTTTACCACAGTTTTTAATAGATTTGGAAAATTCTAGAGTTTCATACACCTGTAAGTACTGCTTGTATGCTGTGCAAAATTCATCGAAGAATCTCTCTTACTTAGGAAGAAACGTGTACCTACAGAAACAAATGCGGCCAGTAGTAGGTGAAAAAATGATGAATTTCACATGAAAAAAGGTATTTTGCTACGTTTTTGAACTTCCACTGCTATGAGTGTGAGTTCTCAATCCTTCCTGGTCATGCTGACAAAGTTTTATGAATTTATTTGTAAAAGTATAGACAGTAGAAAGTAAAATGTCCTGTGGTGCCTCTCCTGCTCCAAGTCGGCCCGTTTGACGTCCTACCCCCCTTAAACTGGGAATGTCAAAATTACTCTACCCTCTCCAGGCGAAGGACCTCTATATAGACAAAAAACCGGTGCTGTCTGTTGGCCTTGGAAAATTTGTTTAATAGTAATAAAAGGGTAATTAAGTTTGGCGACTTATTAATTTCTGGGTTTAGTACCAAATTACTGGGTATTTTATGAGAAGCATGAATCTGTGATCTAAATTAAAGAATTTTATTTGTCTCTCTTCCTTCGTGGTAGGGACTCGTCTGGACAGTAGCTGTGGCCTAGCCACTACCGATATGTGTACTTACATACATCACTGCGTCACACCACGGCGGCTTCGCTCCAACACTGAACTATAGTGAGACACTAAACACTGAAGATTCCCATCGTAATGGTCGCCCGCGATCAACAACACCAGTTAATGACCGCAACGTACAAATTATGGCTCGTAGGTTCCAGGAAGGAAATGCGACAGCACTGCGCACTACCTTTTTGGAAGAAAGTAGGAGGACCAACGGTACGCAACCGTCCCCACACGACCAGTGTGGTCTCTAGGCCACCTGCCAGAGTCAGATGAACGGCCCAGAGTGTACGCAGCGAAGGTCGTGAAACTGAAGGCGATAGAGCGAGGCTGCAGTGGTGTTTTTAGGGAGTAAATGAAGGCCGAGGTTAATACGGGCCACTTCACGAAGCCAAGGTGGTGAAGGGTTCACACCCACTGGGAAAGTTGCAGGTAGTGTGAAGTTAAGCTGCCGAAGCAAGCGACGAAAGCGGACTCAAGGAGGTAACAGAGAAGGGGACACGCCCCATACTGGCGATCAAAGGAATCATCGAAGAAGGAGGCATAGGATGGGTGGCCACGCATGGCAGACAAACGGCATGCATATCTGCTGAGGAGAAAGTCAAGGGGGTAGGACAGTGGTAGTTTAGCAGCTTCAGCTTACGGACTCTCAACCGGGCTACTGTAAAAGGAGCCAGTGGCCAAACGGATGCCACGATGGTGGATAGTGTTGAGACGGCGTAAGACGGATGGACGTGCAGATGCATCCATAGTCGAGTTTCGAACAGACGAGAAACCGGTACAAACGGAGGAGGGTGATTCGATCGGCACCCCAGGAAGTACCATTGAGGACACGTTGGACTAAAGAACTGCGTACAGCGGGCTGCCAGCTAAGACACATGGGAGGACCAAGCGAGTTTCCTATCGAGCATGAGCCACAGGAATTTCGCAGTTTCAACGAACGGAAGGGCAACAAGAACAAGATGTTAAGATGGTGGGAGAAACCATTTGCGCCACCAGAAATTCATACAGCCGCTTTTGTCAGTGGAAAAACGAAAGCTATTGTCGATGCTCAAGGAGTAATGACGATCAAGACATCGCTGAAGACGCAGCTTAGTGAGACAGGTCCGTGGAGAACTGCAATAGATGGTAAAATCGTCAACAAAAAGGGAGCCGGAGACGCCCAGCGGGAGACAGCCCATTATAGGGTTATTAGCGATAGCAAAGTGGACGACGACGCTCAGGATGGAACCCTGAGGCACACCGTTTTCCTGGAAAAAGCTGTCCGACAAGGCAGAACCCACATGCACCCTGAAAACTCAGTCTTTTAGAAATTCCTGAAGTACACAGGCAGGCGGCCACGGAAACCCCACATGCAATGAGTACGGAGGATACCAGTTCTCCATCCTGCCGAGCGGTTCTAGGCGCTTCACTCTGGAACCGCGCGACCGCTACAGTCGCAGGTTTGAATCCTGCCTCGGGCATGGATGTGTGCGATGTCCTTAGGTTAGTTAGGTTTAAGTAGTTCTAAGTTCTAGGGGACTGATGACCTCAGATGTTAAGTCTCATAGTGCTCAGAGCCATTTGAACCATTTGAACCAGTTCTCCAGCAGGTATCTTCGGCCTCCACCAAATCGAAAAACACGGCCACAGCCTGAGATTTCCGCAGAAAACCATTCAAGACATGGGTGGACAAAGTAACGAGATGGTCAACTGCAGAACGCCGAGTTCGAAATCCACACTGTACAGTCGTAAGTAAATTGCGAGACTCGAGCCATCATACCAGCCGGGCATGAATCATACGTTCCATCACATTGCAAACGCAGCTGGTGAGAGAGATGGGGCGGTAGCTAGAAGGAAGGGTTTTGGCTTTACCGGGCTTAGGTATGGGTATGACGGTGGCTTCACGCCAACGTCCGGGATGGCAAATGGTTCAAATGGCTCTGAGCACTATGGGACTCAACATCTTAGGTCATAAGTCCCCTAGAACTTAGAACTACTTAAACCTAACTAACCTAAGGACATCACACACACCCATGCCCGAGGCAGGATTCGAACCTGCGACCGTAGCAGTCCCGCGGTTCCGGACTGCAGCGCCAGAACCGCTAGACCACCGCGGCCGGCAACGTCCGGGAAATGTGCCCTCCGCCCAGATGCGGCTGGACGTGTTAAACAGAAAGTGCTTGCCCGCAAGAGAGAGGTGCTGCAACATCTGAATGTGGACAGCGTCTGGCCCTGGGGCGGAGGATCGGGATGAACTGAGAGCGTGATCTAGCTCCCTCGTAGTAAAAGCGGCATTGTACCACTCACGATTCTGAGAAGGGTATCGCCCGAGCATCTCCGCTCGTTTCCGAGGGATGAAGGTAGGGTGATAGTGGGAAGAGATCAAAATGTCCGCAAAATGGCGGCTCAAGGTGTTGGAGAGCCGTCGGGAACTGGCCCATACGACAGAGGAAGTGGTGGAACTGTCAAAAGAACTAGTGAATAAAATCCAGCTAGCTTTCTTGCTTTCCCGAAGAACGCGACGACAATTTGCACGCATCTGTTTATAACGAATGCAGCTTGCCATCGTAGGATGACGATTAAAAACGCGGTGAGCACGTCTCCGTGAGCGAACTGCATCACGGCATGCCGCTGTCTACCAAGGGACTGGGACACGACGTGGTAAAGAGGAAATGCGAGGAATGGAACGTCCTGCAGCAGTAAGGATAACGTCTGTGAGATATTCCACTTGGTCATCACAACTGGGGAAATCCTGTTTTACGAAGGTCGCCAGTGAGGAGTAAAGCCGCCAGTCAGCCCTAGTAAGCTGCCATTAGGGCGTGCACGCAGGTGGGATAGAAGTCAGCAAACGGATGGCACAGGGGAAATGGTCGCTCGTGTAGAAATGACTGTGATGAGAGCCCGTTTACTTTAGTCTTGTGTCCTTACGGATGATTATGGAACTGAAAAAAAGTCAGAGCGCGGAAACTGTACTGCGCGTTAGTCTAATCCTGTTGAAGAGACGCTACAGCGTAACGTTCCGATCCCGAGCCAGCGTCACCAAGAGTGCAACACGCCACCATGAGGTAAAACACTGCAGACAAGTTTTTGGTTTCGCCGAGTGCGCTGGTGCAGTCAGTGATCTGGAACAGTGCGAAACAACAGGTGCACCTCACGCTGGCTAATGCTGGTGAATGATTGCAAACAGTCACTGCCCAAATTACCTATACGTAAGCAGCTGTCCGGAGAGACCTAAAAAAACCGCGTAAAACAGAGTCTTAAGGAAGTGTAATTCATTCACGAAACAAGTGGCTTACAAAACGCTTATTCGACCCGAGTCTTGAGTATTAGTCATGAATCTGAGACTCATACAAAGCTATTTTGTTACAGGAAATGAGAAAATCCAATGAAGAGTGGCGGGTTTGATGCACGGGATCGTTTAGTCGGTGAAATAACGTTATGAGGACTCTCAAAGAACTCCAGAGGGAACACTACAAAAGAGGCGCTATGCATTACGAAGAGTCGATCAGGAAATTATTCCAACACACACGTCTCACGAAATGCTCATGACGAGAAAATCAAATTACACGTCATACGGAGCTGGTAGGCACCCGTGGTCTAGGGGTCGTCGGCTCGGTAGCTCAGCGTGTTCGGTCAGATACCGCCGGCACGGTAGCTCAGCGTGTTCGGTCAGAGAGCCGGTTGGCCTCTGTAATAAAAAACTGAGTGGAAGGATCACCCACCGAACTTGAGCAGGATGTCTTGCGACGTCCGCAACGACCAAACACAACGATCAAACAGAAAAAAAAGACACCTGGCTGGTCTCTGTAGTAAAAAAACTGAGTGCAAGGATCAACAACGAACTTCAGTGGATGACATGCGATGTCCGCTACAACCTACTACAACGAACAACAACGGAAAAAAAGGGGTAACGTCTTTGATTCATAATCAAAACGTCTTCCGGCCCGGTTTCGAATCCCACCGCTGCTTAAATTTCGATTAATAATCAGCACTGTCGGCCGGAGACTTCTGGCATAATAAGTCATCCCTCATTCTGCCAGCGGCCTTGTCAAAGAGGGCGGAGGTGCGGACAGAGGTTCAGGGCACTCTGTTGTCCTTGGGGTGGGAAACTGCCCCAAAAGGCGGAAGAATTAGCAATGAGGATGCAGAAGGAAATGGAAACCACTGCACTAAAGACACGTAACGTGTATCCACAGGAAATGGGGCCTGTAACTGAAGAAGTGTCATGATTATCTCTCCATTGGCAAAAGATTCCGGAATAGTCCCCCATTCGGATCTCCGGGAGGGGGCTGCGAAGGAGGAGGTTACATGAGAAAAAACTGAAAAATCAACGGAAGGATAACGTTCTACGAGTCGGAACGTGGAATGTCAGAAGCTTGAACAAGTAGGGAAACTAGAAAATCTGAAAAGGGAAATGCAAAGGCTCAATCTAGATATGGCAGGGGTCGGTGAAGTGAAGTGGAAAGAAGACAAGGATTTCTAGTCAGATGAGTATAGAATAATATCAACAGCAGCGGAGAATGGTATAACGGGAGTAGGATTCGTTATGAATAGGAAGGTAGGGCAGAGAGTGTGTTACTGTGAACAGTTCAGCGATAGGGCTGTTCTTATCAGAATCGATAGCAAACCAACACCGACAACGATAGTTCAGGTATACATGCTGACGTCGCAATCTGAAGATGAAGAGATAGAGAAAGTGTATGAGGATATTGAAAAGACAATACAGTATGTAACGGGATATGAAAATCTTTTAGACATGGGAGACTGGAATGCAGTTGTAGGGGAAGGAGTAGAAGAAAAGGTTACAGGTGAATAACGGGTTGGGAAAAGAAATGAGAGAGGAGAAAGAAAAGTGAGTTCTGTAACAGGTTTCAGCTAGTAATAGCAAATACCCTGTTCAAGAATCACAAGAGGAGGAGATATACTTGGAAAAGACCGGGTGATACGGGAAGATTTCTGATAGATTACATCATGGTCAGACAGAGATCCGAAATCGGATACTGGATTGCAAGGCGTACCCAGGAGCAGACATAGGCTCAAATCACTATACAGTAGTGATGAAGAGTAGGCTGAAGTTCAAGACATTAGTCAGGAGGAATCAATACGCAAAGAAGTGAGATACGGAAGTACTAAGGAATGACGAGATACGGTTCAAGTTCTCCAAGGCTTTAGATACAGCAATAAGGAATAGCTCAGTAGGAGGTACGCTTGAAGAGGAATGGACATCTCTAGAGAGGGCCATCACAGAAGTTGGGAAGGAAAACACAGGTACAAAGAAGGTAACTGTGAAAAAACCATGGGTAACAGAAGAAATACTTCAACTGATCGATGAAAGACGGAAGTACAAAAATGTTGCGGGAAACTCAGGAATACAGAAATACAAGTTGCTGAGGAAGGAAATAAATAGGAAGTGCAGGGAAGCTAAGACGAAATGGCTACAAGAAAAATGTGAAGACATGGAAAAAAAGTGATTGTCGGAAGGACATACTCAGCATACAGGAACGTCAAAACAACCTTCGGTGACATTAAAAGCAAGGGTGATAACATTAAGAGTGCAACGGGAATTCCACTGTTAAATGCAGAGGAGAGAGCGGGTAGGTGGAAAGAATACATTGAAAGCCTCTATGAGGGGGGAGATTTGTCTGATGAGATAGAAGAAGAAACAGGAGTCGACTTAGAACAGATAGGGGATCCAGTATAAGGTTCAGAATTTAAAAGAGCTTTGGAGGACTTAAGATTGAATAAGGCAGAAGGGATAAATAACATTCCATCAGAATTCCTAAAATCATTGTGGGAAGTGGAAATAAAACGACTGTTCACGTTGGTGTGTAGAATCTATAAGTCTGGCGACATACCATCTGACTTTCGGAAAAGCATCATCCTCACAATTCCGAAGACGACAAGAACTGACAAGTGCGAGAATTATCGCACAATCAGCTTAACAGTTCATGCATCCAAGTTTTTGACAAGAATAATATATAGAAGAATGGTAAAGAAAATTGAGAATGTGCTAGATGACGATCTGTTTGGCTTTAGGAAATGTAAAGGCACAAGAAAGGCAATTCTGACGTTGCGGTTAATAATGGGAGCAAGACTAAAGAAAAATAACGACATGTTCATAGGATCTGTCGACCTTGAAAAAGTGTTCGACAATGTAACATGGTGCAAGATGTTCGAAATTTGAAAAAAGTAGGGGTAAGCTATAGGGAGAGACGGGTGGTATGCAATATGTATAACAGCCAAGAGGGAATAATAAGAGTGGACGACCAAGAACGAAGTGCTCATATTAAAAAGCGTGTAAGACTAAGATGTATCCTTTCTTTCCTACTGTTCAATCTGCACATCGAGGAAGCAATGATGGAAGTAAAAGAAATGTTCAGGAGTGGAATTAAAATTCAAGGTGAAAGGATATCAATGATACGATTCGTGATGACATTGCTATCCTGAGTGAAAGTGAAGAAGAATTACATGATCTACTGAACGGAATGAACAGTCTAATGATTACAGAGTATGGATTGAGAGTAAATCGAAGAAAGACGAAGGTAATGAGAAGTAGTAGAAATGAGAACAACGAGAAACTTAACATCAGGATTGATGGTCACGAAGTAGATGAAGTTAAGGAATTCTGCTTCCCAGGCAGTAAAATAACTAATGACGGACGGAGCAAGGACATCCAATGCAGACTAGCAATGGCAAAAAGGGCACTCCTGGCCAAGAGAAGCCTAATATCAAATATCAGCGTTAATTTGAGGAAGAAATTTCTGAGAATGTACGTCTGGAGTACAGTATTGTATGGTAGTGAAACATTGAGTGTGGGAAAACCAGAACAGATGAGAATCGAAGCATTTGAGATGTGGTACTTCAGACGAATGTTGAAAATTAGATGGATTGATAAGGTAAAGAATGAGGAGCTTCTGCACAGAATCGGAGAGGAGAGGAATATGTGTAAAATACTGATAAGGAGGAGGGACAGGATGATAGGACATCCGTTAAGACATGAGGGAATGACTTCCCTGGTACTAGAGGGAGTTTTAGAGGGCAAAAACTGTAGAGGAAGACAGAGACTGGAATACATCCAGCAACGTAGGTACTAAGAGTGCCCTACGCTACAACCGTAATGTGGCTTGCGGAGCAGAAATATAGATGTAAAAGGATGAGTCTTCCACCATCAGGTCCTGAACGTGTTACTATCTCTCGGTTGTGCAGCACCTCACTGGCTGGCTTTAATGGCTTCAGCTACAGAGGCGGGTTTAGAAAGATATTTCATTTCATGCCAACGGACAATTGAAACGTTACCGCACGATCATGGAACATGTTACGACCTGTGCACTAATAACTACCAAAACCACGATTATATTAGATCCAGATCCATGCTGTGGAAGCGAAAAAAGGCATGAAATCCCTACACACATGCTTCTGATTTTTTTTTTTATTTTTTTTTTTTTTTTTTTTTTTTTTTTTTTTTTGTATGCAATGTGCCACTTGGGGACCTGAATCCCAAGTCTGCTGCCTTGCGCGGACACTACTGTTCCAGTTGAGCTTTCTGAGCGTGCTTCGTGGACCGACGTTCAGCCTCAACTAGCCGCACTGCCTGCCCGTCGTCTCAGTCTAAGTTCGATGTTATAGCTGCTCTGCCTTGGGGAACAGATTTCATTGCTGTCCACTGCCGGACAGTTTTACGAGATGGCAGTGAGACAGAATACACTGGTGGGAATGTCCTGTGACCATTTGGAGAACAAATACACACACACACACACACACACACACACACACACACACACACACAGAGAGAGAGAGAGAGAGAGAGAGAGAGAGAGAGAGAGAGAGAGGGGGGGGGGGGACTTGCTCGCTTTATTGCTCGTTATCTGAGGGGCAGCAAGAAAACCGTTCTCCGAAGTTCCTCCTCTTACGTCCTTTTTCGTTCTGCGTTGCTGGGAGTACATTCGCGCGATATATACGAGAATTATGAGGACAGCATCGTTCTCGGCGCTATAAACCGCTTCATGTAGGTTGTGCCGTCTGCTAGCGTGGCCCACTTCACGCCTTGCCCGTTTTCACCGACTGCAGCTCCACCCTTCCATCTTGTCTTGCCTCCACATAAATCTCTTCCACTGGCTATGCCCTCTCACATTTTCTTGAGATAAGAGTCCCTGGATCAGCGACGATACCTTCTCTATTTACTTTTATGCTCATTTCCCCGATTTAAAAAATACACTGGATAACGTACCACACCACCAAATGCAACTGTTATCGTGAGTCATCTTGTGATATGTAACTAAGTAGGTTGCGATGTAAACAGTAAATTGTCGAGGCCCGTGCTGATAACCGTTTCTCCTCTGTTTTTCATAGTTCTACAGATAGTTTTTTACCATATGAAAGTGGTTATTTAACTAGTTCTTCATATTAGAATCAAGACATTTTTATAGCCAACTATTATGGATGTTGTGTCTCCTTATCTAACTGTGATAGGCCTTACAAGGAAAGCAAGTAATTATTAACCGCGAACGGTTTCTCTTCCATCCCTTTCCTACATCTGCAGCGATTGCACGCGGCCTACAAAAGCAGATATTATTATGTCATTTTCTTCTGGATAGGCTCCACAGTCTCCATAAATTTGAAAAATCACGTGATTTAATCGGGCTCTGTCTTAAATTACTTTATTTGCAGCACTAGTTTCTGACACTGCCCATCTTCAAGAGCGTCTATAGTAACAGATGTTGACACATCGTTCTCAGTTCGTAAAAAATCGTGTGCCATGCATATTTGTACACAGCACGGTCGTCACAGCTTATCTCCTAAATTATGAAGTGCATGATAAGCAACGCGCTTTCACATATAGCCAGAAGCAACGGGGAAACGAACCACGTAACGTTTACAATGAACCACACTATATTCACCTGTTCAAATTACTGTCAGATGTACATGAATGCGTGGCAAAATTTCAAATCTATTATTAGCCCTTTACAGTCTTCACTCCACATCACAGAGTTCCTATAGCGCTGTTCCCAACTATGAAGTATTATACTGGTTTCACGTTGAGAAATATTTCTGATGAACAAATCTTAAGAGAAAATGAAATACCCACATGCACAAGGGAAACAGTACAAGTCAAAAATCAACAACGCTAAAAGTATTACCTACAGCTCCAGGCAGGAAAGCAAGGAAAAACATCTGACTCGCAGCCAAGCACAGTGTGATGAACGACAGTAAGTAAATCTGTTGGAATAACAAGCAACATCGACTTCCGCGCACCACCGTAAGTGATAATGTAACGGTAATGACAATCAACCTTTTCATTATTATTTAAAAAAACCTAACGCGCCTCTGCGCATTTTTGTGAAAAACAGCTTTCCGCTAGTGGCAACACCTTTTCAGTTACTTATGCTCGGGTCTTGTGATCTATTGGTAAAGCGTGTACCGGGAAACAGTGGTCGCGGGATCGAACCCTGGCCGAACCGCACAATTTTTTCAGTTTGCTCTGAACTTAAGCATCACCTCCCACTCATGTGAAGATTCTTCAGGAGCGACACGTAGCTGGGATTCCACGTCAAATTGTAGGTCGCCTTTCCCCGGTAGGATTAATGGGGAAGGTTGGGGACAGGCGAGATGCCAAAGTGTCGACCAGTTGAAAGACATTCACCACGCCGTCGAGCCATACGAAGTTATTATCAGTTAGCTATAAATCGTTCGGTATTTAATGTTTGAAGGAAATGAGGCTCCGAAAACGAGGGAGCTTTCGATACGTCACCATCGATAACTTCCTCACTGCTAGATACACCAAACCGTGTCGAATTTTCACGTACCTCACGTCTGTAGATACACGCCGACCGTTGCTGTTCCCTGTAGACACATTGGGGAGTCCGCGTTGATAAATCGGACACCTTTATTCACAGCACCGTGACGTAACAGTCGGTACTAACCTGAAACAAAGGAGAGAGCGATGGTTCAGCATACACACAAGTTATATGCAAATACAAAATTACTGTACACTTACGGTTACAACAATATCACACACACACACACACACACACACACACACACACACACACACACACTGTGTGAAACAGAATTACCTCTTTACTCACACGAAGTGTTGAGAGCTATCGATACGGAATTTCAATTTGATTCCGTATTTATAGATTTCCAGAAGGCTTTCGATACCGTACCTAACAAGCGGCTTGTAATCAAATTGTGTGCTTAAGGAATATCGTCTCGGTTACGTGACTGGATTTTTGGTTTCTTGTCAGAGAGGTCACACTTCGTAGTAACTGACGGAAAGTCGTCGATTAAAACAGAAGTGATTTCTGGTGTTCCCCAAGGTAGTGTTATAGGCCCTTTGCTGTTCCTTATCTATGTAAACAGATTTAAGAGACAATCTGAGCAGCATTCATAGGCTGTTGACGCTGTCGTTTACCACCTAGTGAAGTCATCATCAGAAGAACAAAACAAATTGCAAAACGATTTCGAAAAGATATTTGTATGGTGCGAGAATTGGCAATTGACCTTAAGTGATGAAAGTGTGAGGTCATTCATATGAATGCTAAAACAAATCCGGTTACACGATTAATCAACCAAATGTAAAACCCGTAAATACAACTAAATACCCAGGGACTACAATTACGAAAAAACTTACATTGGAAAGAACACACGGAAAATGTTGTGGGGAAGGCGAACCAAAGACTGCACTTTATTGGCAACAGATCCACTAAAGAGACTGCCTACACGACGCTTGTCCGTCCTCTTTTGGAGTACTGCTGCGCAGTGTGGGATGTGCTATAACAATAAAACAGAAATATAATACATACGAATGGAAAAAATTTAAAGGATAAGGCAGTTGCGTTATTAGAAATGTTCTGCTTGTACGAATTTAGGCTATTCGGACTTCCTCTCTTACACTTCAATTGTAGAAGCAGGAAGCCGACTTCAAGGACACCAGTGCGTCTCAAAAAATGAAGACAATTCTCCTTACTTGGCTCCACTTCACTTCAATAAAAATACTTAGCACTGTTGTGAAATCTTTTATTCATACACACGTATAATACAGAGCACTAATAGTACTTCACACGTCAAGCAATACAACTAATCCATCCTTCCACATATGAGAGAGGGTGAAAACAAAAATCATGTACGAAGAAAAATGAATGATGATTTTTTTTTTCATTTGTCTGCGCCTTACCACGCATTCATAATTAATGTCTTTGTCGACGTTTATGGTCGATCGCTGTTTCATTTTCTTATATATAAATTTTATCCTTACCATATCCGGGGGTCTCTCATCATGTACCTACACAGGTATCCTTACCAGACACAGTTAACGGAATACATCGAGAAAGTTCAAAGAAAGGCAGCACGTTTTGTATTGTCGAGAAGTAGGGGAGAGAGTGCCACGAACATGATATAGGATTTGACTTGGATATCATTGAACAAAGGCGTTTCTTGTTGCGACGGGATCTTCTCACGAAATTTGAATCACCAATTGTCTCCTCAGAGTGCGAAAATATTATGTTGACAGAGACCTACATAGGGAGAAATGATCATAATAATAAAATAAGGGAAATCAGAGCTTGCACAGAAAGGCATAGGCGTTCGTTTTTTCTCCGCGCTGTTCGAGAATGGAATAACAGGAAATTATTGTTAAGGTGGTTCAATGAACCCTTTGCCAGGGACTTCAGTGTGATTTGCAGAGTAACCATTCAGATGTACATGTACGAGTACATACGATATTTCTGCGTCACTGCGGAACTGTGTGGCGAATTATTTTAGTAGACGACTCAACAGTCATGTGGGTGCTGCATTTGTGTGTGTGTGTGGGGGGGTGGGGGGGAGGGGGGGGGGGGAGAGAGAAAGAGAGAGAGACAACGCATTTAGTTCTTTACTGTAGAGTCAGAGTTTCATATTTTAGCAAGTAAACAGAGTAGTCGGTTGATCCGCCTGTCATACCAAATGGTTTGGTGTTATGACTAGATCTGTGTCATAATTTTTACAGTATGAAATATATTATATAATAATATTATCCCGATAAAACTTCAACCGTGGGAAGAAATTAGTAGTCATGGCAAAACCAGTGGTTTGTATACATAACATATGACCATAAATCTGCGCGCGCAGAGTCTGTTTTTACTTTGTAATGTCTTGTCAGCGTACTTTTACTCTGTGTTGATAGCTTTTTAGGCTACTAATCAAAAGGCCTCGGATCCCAGGATAGATATCAGTCATGCCTTAAATTCTGAATAAAATTCATCAGCAATAGCAGCCGAATACTTACGGCGTCTGGAGCCAAAACTTATTTTACCATCGGCTTTGTCAAAGAAGGCGGAGGAGTGAGGAGTGAGCAGGGTGCAGGGCACACTCGTGCCCTTGGGGTGGCAAACTGCTCTTAAAAAGGAGTAAGAATCGGCTATAATGAACGGCATGATGATGCAGGAAGCAATGTAAACCATTGCACTGTAGACATTGTGAATCCACAAGCCATATAGCTTGTATTTATGATGATTATCTCCCCATTAGCAAACGATTATAGATTAATCCCCCATTCAGATCTCCAGAACGGGGCTGCCAAGTGGGAGAAAATGACTAAGTTTGAATGTTGTAGGGAAGCTAGAAAATCTGGAAAGGGAAATATAGTGGCCTAATCTAGATACAGTGAGCGTCAGTGACGTGAAATGAAAATAAGAAAAAGATTTCTGGTCAGACAAATATAGAGGAACAGCAACAAAATATGATAAAACGAGAGTAGTTTCATTATGAATAAAAATTTAGGTCAGAGGCTGAGTTACTCAGACAATTCACTGATAGGGTTATTCTCATCTGAATCGGCAGCAAACCAACGCCAACAACGATGATCCATTATCTGTACAGAGAGTACAGAGGGCATTGAACAACTGCCTCAATACGTAAAGGGGAGCAAAATTTAATTATTATACGCGATTGGAGTGCTATTGCAAACGGAGGAATTGAAAACTGTGTTGCGGGAGAATATGCGGTCGGTAGTAAGAATGAGAGAAGAGAAAGTTAGTCCTGCAATGAATTTGAGCTAGTCACAGAGAATACAATGTTCAAAAATTACAAGAGGAGGAGGTATACTTGGATAAGGCCTAGTGACACGGAAGGATTCCAATTGGATTAAATCATAATCAGACAAAGATTTCGAAATCAGACAGTGGACTGTAAGGCGTACCCAGGAGCAGGTATAGATTCAGATGACAATTTAACAATAATGGGAGCACGTGTAGTTCAAGAGAACCGTCAGGAGAAATCAACGTGAAAAGAAATGGAATACTGAAGTATTGAAGAATGAGTAAATACGTTAGAAGTTCTCTGAGGCTGTAGAGACTAGGATAATGAATACAACAGCAGGAAACTCAGTTGAGAAGAAATGACATCTCTAAAAAGGGCAATCACAGAAGTGACGGACAAATTTAGGAATATGGATAGAAACTGCGAAGAAACCTTGAGTAAGAGACGAAATATTTAAACTGACCGACGAAAGAAGAAAGTACAAAAACGTCAAGGAAAAAGGCAGGAATACAGCAACAAAAATCACTTAGGAGAGAAATAAATAGGCAGTTCAAGGAAGAGATGCAAGAAAAACTGTAGAGGAAGACAGAGATTGGGATATGTCAAACAAATAATGGGGGACACTGGGTGCAAGTGCTACTCTGAGATGAAGAGACTGGCACAAAAATGGGAGACGTAGCTCTCTGCATCACCCCAGTAAGAGGACTGATGGAAAATATATATTCTTGTAAAACTCACAAGAATTGTGTCCCTGAATTCGCCCCTCGCAGCTCTGATATTCTGACGCAAAATAATATATTATCTCATGTTTAAAAAAATTATAGTGGCTGTTGCGTTTAACAGAACATGTCATTTACGTGATTTTCGGTTGTGTAAGCAGACAGGGTTTTTGGAATCAAACAACTCTGTCTGCTCATCTCAAAGTTATCATACTTCCTGCACATCTCATAGTTAGGTACGGGCATAGTGTGTATATTCAATCAACATAACATTTTGTATAAAATTCGCTGCTATTGGAAAAATCTTGTTAACTCCTAATACACAGCCTGTATTTATTTTAATTTATATAAAATAATGCACGGGTTGCACCAAGCTATTATAGCCGTACGAGGCGTCTGGCGTAGCGCTGATAAATTACTTAGACAAACTTTCCTCGTGAATCAGTCTGTCTATTAGTGAAAATCGTTTCAAAATACCTAAGATAAGAATTCCTATAAAGATAGAAAAACGCTGCGGATGACTTTAATTTAGTAACATGTATAGTTTCGGAAGCCCCCCCAGTGACCAAAGACTGTTTTATTGCTTATCATTTATCTCTAGTAACAAAGTGCCTAAATAACTGTTACGTTTTAAGCTCTGTGCTAAAATCGTTTACAGATATGCCACAGGTTGCTCAGAATGTTGTATGCACAAATTGTTTACATTTTCTTAATTTAATTAATCCCTTGATGACGGAAGTATAATCCTCTAAACTGCGTCCTGGTTACAGTTATTTGTGCATTTCCACTGATTTTCATAAATGCCCCCATCAGGCCTAGCATAAAATGTTCGCGCTTAACATTATTCAAGTGAGGAAAAATTAATTTTCACGAGCCCCATGTTTGGGCAATAAATATGTTACGAGGGTACGGCTCACATTTATTGGCGAGACCCAACAAAGTAGTGGATGGTCCGTGCACAGCCGTGGCCATCGTAAACAAATCTGAAGTGCCCAGTGGCGTGCGGCAGCGCAGTACGTCAAACTCCTGCGCAGTGTGAGGGCGGCAACCCGCGCAACCCTGCAGTCGGTAAATTTGCCGGCCCCCAGGCTGCCCGCGCCGTGCAGCTAGCAGCTAGGGTCCGTATCGCGATGCGGCGAGCCGTGGGGCGGTCGCTGACGACGTGTGTCGGCTTTATTTACGGCAGCCGGTGCCTCCTCTCGTTTCCTACCCGGGGCACATCGATTGTGGGAATCCCAAAAACCGGATCAGCAGGCACTACAGAGCCTACTGCCGGTGTACATCTTGCGCCTCTTACGTGTTCGGAGTGCGACGAAGATCCACTGCTTGATGCGCAGTGTCAGACGCCAGGAAGCGCTTAGTGTTTCAGGAAACTCAAAGAGGTCTCAACACGACAGGATGCGGTGTGACTGATTTTTTTAAACGTTAACTTGAATTGCTGTTCTCGCAGTGAAATTCTCATGCACAAAACAGTGGAATTCCGAGCTGACTACTAACGCTTGAACGGCTTTATAACTATCTCATAAAAATTTGATTCTCGCAAATACTGCTTACACCTTTACTCGACAGTCTATAGAAACCGCAGGTTATTAGGGGATACTGTTGAATTATACAAGACACAAACTCTGTATCATTTTATTTCTGTTTGTCGATAGCCCACTCTGAGCTAACGGATTAATTACTGCACATTCAATAACGTGTGTATTATGCATATTTCTCGGATCTGATTGTCACTGTATCACGTAATTTCGGCACACCTCGACTTTGAAAAGAGCTTTGAAACACAATAAATCGAAGGGTCTCGTGAATTAATTCGATGAACTTTCATACAAATGACTTAAACAGAAAGAGGACTACATATAATTCAGATATATTTTTCACGGAAATCGAACTGAATCTTATTGCCAGTGACGACTCCTTTCAACTGTCACGTTACTTGATTTGTCGTACAAACATTGCCGACAGAGACTTCTTAACGAGAGAGTCAAGGCTGCTACTTGTATTTCCGGATGCCTTGGTAACTTGTTTATTCTTCTACTCAGATTCTCCACAGACTACGTGACTCGAAAATATTTTGTAGCTAGAATCGTCCTGAGTGTCTACACACACACACACACACACACACACACACACACACACACACAGAGAGAGAGAGAGAGAGAGAGAGAGAGAGAGAGAGAGAGAGAGAGAGAGAGAGAGTCCAGAACAGCGAGGAAATATATTCGAGAATCGGCGTATCGGAGGCTTGAGTGATAGCAACTACCGATCCCACCACTGGGCCGGGTATTATTTATTTCTTGTAGTTGAGAGAGAGAGAGAGAGAGAGAGAGAGAGAGAGAGAGAGAGAGAGAGAGAGAGAGAGTCCAGAACAGCGAGGAAATATATTCGAGAATCGGCGTATCGGAGGCTTGAGTGATAGCAACTACCGATCCCACCACTGGGCCGGGTATTATTTATTTCTTGTAGTTAGCCAACGGCCATACCCGACCGCACGTGACGTGTTTGCCTGGACCACTGGAGCCGTTGCAGTCGAAAGCGGAAAGATGGGCCGCACAGTTAATACGTCGACACATCCAAGTACGTCGCCGTGTTGGGGAAGTGGCGTGAAGTTAAGAAAAAAATGGCTGTGAGCACTATGGGACTTAACATCTGAGGTCATCAGTCCCCTAGAACTCAGAACTACTTAAACCTAAGGACATCACAAACATCCGTGCCCGAGGCAGGATTCGAACCTGCGACCGTAGCGGCGCCTAGAACCGATCGACCATTCCGGCCGGCTTGAAGTTAAGAGAACGTTGCTGAATTCAAAGCACTACCATAGCTATGGGTGCAAAGATATGGCTTCAAACATGAAGCTTTCCGGAAGTACATAGCTAATGGGTACATGCGCGCTGTCTCTATACCTGCACCGGCGAACCACTGCACTTGACCGTTCGCATTATGTCAAGTTACGTTCACTATACTGCAAGAGCGATGTTGAAACAGCAGCCTCTACACGCATAGCAGACGATACCGTTTTCGATTCCATCTCATAAATGTGAGCTATTAAGCGATAACAGTATAGATAAAAATTAATTTTCGATTTGCTGCCACTGTGACAGCAAATAAACAATCGAGTAACGATGCAGATATAATCATATCAAAACACACGCATTCGACAACAGATCAAAGAAATACACAAAATAGCATTTGATGATGACCGATTCTTGAAAACAAATGCTACATAGTTCACAAAAAAAACAACTGAAATTGTAACTGCTCGCTCCACGTTTTATAATGAGAATGATGCAATAAATAACCGAAATTCGTAGCGTTTCACTCATCATTTTACGGCGACAACGTCGTAATTCCATCCAGCTCCGCATAACAAATACAAATCGAATGAATGTCTTTGGTCACTATTTTTGTACAAGAATATGCTTCGAGCCATAACAATACGTGCCTTTTTTTAACAGGACTTTGCTTTAGTGTATCGCTTTGTAACTGAAAACCGTACCTTCCATCACAATTTTTAGTGACGTTTTCCCACTCCTGAAATGTTCAATTTCGTTTAAAATCACTAGTATCTTTGCTACCGTTGGATACTCTTTCCTGCTATAGTAAGCATATGATGCCTGCGAACTGTACCAGTCTTGAAAGAATCTAAGTCGGGGTGAGGCGGCTTTTTCTTCTGTCCAAGAGGCGGTGAATATTATCTGATCCAGACGGCTCGGAATCGTTACGGCTCACGTCCACATCTTTCAACTCTTGCAACAACACTTCCTTGCTTATTACTGTTCTTGCAATAAGTCCAAGAGAGTTTGATGTTCGTCCCACAACTTTATCGGCAGGAACTCATGGCTGTCCACGAATACTTACGTATTCGACTCACTAGTTCTCTGTAGTAACTTCAGTGCCTCGCTGTCTAGCGGTACACCTTGACGCAAAAGATTGTCACTTGACGAAGTTTTTTCGAATATCAGAATATTCTAAACCACAGCGAAGCAAAGCACAGTACACCGCAAGCACGCGGTAGATACCATGCACAACGCACATTGTCAATGTTCACACCAAACAAAGACAGCAACGCGGGAGCTTTGACGGCACGACCGCCATGCTGCGATTGGTTCACGCCACACGCCTCGCGCTTCTCGTTGGTCGTCGTGGGCCGGCGCCAGCTGCTGGAGGTAGAGGGCCTGTATAGGGAGAGAGTGGCCAGCCGGACGATACGGCGGCCATTTTTCTGCCAAACTGCGGGCGGGACTTTTGAATGGCCAGTAATGGAGTACACTCTCACCGAATCAAAAGCACAAGACAAAATGGCGAAATCATTCGTTAAATGCCTTTCTTTACAGCTATAATATACTCATAGTAGCCCACTACGTACAGCACCGGAAAATTTGATACAGTGGCTGTAAAAAATTATTCGTTACTTGCATTTATCTCCTTTAAAGTTCTTTTACTAAACATATTGCAATGAAAGTAACGTAAATAAAAAAAATTATAGTGTATAGCATTTGTTTTGTATCGGAAGTGCATAACGCTAAAGATTTAACGTACCTGTATTACGTCAGATGAATTAAAGTCGTAAGCAGTTGTTTACTTGTGACATGCAAAAAGTGTGAGACGTATTAGTACTTCTTGTCACGTCTTCAAACTTCTTGCATATCACAAGTAAACAACTGCTTACGACTTTCTTTCATATATATACTGAATACCTCTCGTAGAAACCAACGAAAAAGATTACAACAATCAGGTTATGTTAAATGTAAGCTACTGTAATAACGACCAAATATAACAAGAAAACTACCGTATCCCTTCTAATGCACAGTAAGTAGCCCTATTAAAAACTGTCTTCAAGAGTATCTACAATTATCTAAGACGAATAATGTTTCATCAACCACAACAACTGCGGAAAACGTGCTTACAACTTGCCTACGTCAACAGTCAGGCAATAATACTGAAACCAAAATAATGCCTAGTGTTCTGATTCGGAACGAAATAAAGTTTTACGCTATAAAGTCGAATGAGCATGGCACAACAAATGCAGGAACTTTCCGTTTCCAGCAAAGACTGTCAGATATTGGCTTCAGGAAAGCTTCTGATGCTACCAGTATGCACGCAAACGCTAATTACGTACTAATACAACTAAATCGAACATGCATGCACAACGCATAACAAGTCTCTCAATAATTCAAATACCTTTTAATCGTTTCCCAAAGTCCTCTCAACTCAAAACCACGGCGAACATAGGAAGCGCGAGAGACGTTTGGCAGAAAAATGGCGCTAAAGCTAATCAACCAATCACGGGCAACTTCACCTATGGCCACTCTCTCTGCATACAGGCTCTCTAGCTGGAGGCAGCGTCCTTTGCTGAGTCGCTGCCGCCATCACTTCACCAGCCGAGCGGCCACGGACAGCGAGCCACTAGCTGGCCACAGCCGCTCCTCGTCTTTCAGGTGCACCCTGGGGGCGTCGGCTCTCCCCAGCATCATCACGACTGTCGAAGTTAATACTTCAACAAGGCTGTGTTCATGACGGAACGGCGGACGATAACCAGGCATCCAATCGCCGCTCTACCGTTATCCCGGGCACGATGGTGTATTGCTGGCTGCCTGACGTCTTGAAGCCTATTCCATCACCATCGTAGAGGCCAACCACCTACGGCCTCTACAGCATTTTCGTAAAATGATTTAAAATATCTGTTCAAGCGTGTCATGAGCGGACTAGCGACAGTACTATTTTGGTACTACTAAGGCTGTGCGCAAAGTAATCATCACACATAAAAACGACAAAACACACACACACCGCCGCTACTGATACACACATGTTACGTACTCAGCGCTAACCAAACACTACTGGATCATACTGCACAAGACGCGATTCAGCGTCACCTGTTCAGTTATTATAACGAGAGATCGGTTTGCAACAGAAAAGCTTCGGTCGACACTGCGTGAAGTCAAATTTTTGGAAGCTGCAGTTCATTGTTACGACTGAGTCATTTTCATAATTGCGTTGACTATTATTTGCACTTATTTTTCTACCTATCATTCTTTTTTCGTTTGGAATCTCTGCAACCAAGTACCAATCAGTACTGCTCATCGGTTGGTAACGTAGCGACTTGTGTAGCCGGTGTGAGAATAGTTCCAGGTAATCAATGATAGCGACAAAGTACGGTTTGTTTTTACCGCCGAAACAAATTTTCTGTATTGATTTGCTCGTAGAGGCCGTAAACACAGGGATCGTCATTTTTCTGTCACAGGCCGTTCACCACCGTTTTCTCTGATACAATGCACATAACGAGGTTGTAATTAAGTTCGGAAATGAGTCATGAGTTTAAATTCAGGGCTACAAAACGTGTCTTCTGCTGCAGTTCAGTCATCAGTCACGTAAAATCAACTGTCGGCAGAGAATCTCGCACTTGCGCCATACCTCGCGGCGGCCGCTTCGCACACTGCTCCGCGTTACTCATTAACAGCATTTGTTCAGTGACCCGCCGTGTTTCCGCGTCGCCTACAACCTAGCGGTAACCAGCAGCCGACGTGGCAACACTGTAGCTTGGTTCAAATGGCTCTGAGCACTATGCGACTTAACTTCTGAGGTCATCGGTCGCCCAGAACTTATAACTAATTAAACCTAACTAACCTAAGGACATCACACACATCCATGCCCGAGGCAGGATTCGAACCTGCGACCGTAGCGGTCGCTCGGTTCCAGACTGTAGCGCCTAGAACCGCACGGCCACCCCGGCCGGCAACACTGTAGGGACAAGCGACAGACCTCAACTGTCAAGTACACTACTGGCCATTAAAATTGCTACACCAAGAAGAAATGCAGATGATAAACGGGTATTCATTGGACAAATATATTATACTAGAACTGACATGTGATTACATTTTCACGCAAATTGGGTGCATAGATCCTCAGAAATCAGTACCCAGAACAACCACCTCTGGCCGTAATAACGGCCTTGATACTCCTGGGCATTGAGTCAAACAGAGCTTGGGTGGTGTGTACAGGTACAGCTGCCCATGCAGCTTCAACACGATACCACAGTTCATCAAGAGTAGTGACTGGCGTATTGTGACGAGGCAGCTGCTCGGCCACCATTGACCAAACGTTTTTAATTGGTGAGAGATCTGGAGAATATAGTGGCCAGGGCAGCAGTCGAACATTTTCTGTATCCAGAAAGGCCCATACAGGACCTGCAACATGCGGTCGTGCGTTATCCTGCTGAAATTTAGGGTTTTGCAGGGATCGAATGAAGGGTAGAGCCACGGGTCGTAACACATCTGAAATGTAACGTCCACTGTTCAGAGTGCCGTCAATACGAACAAGAGGTGACCGAGACGTGTAACCAATGGCACCCCATACCATCGCGCCGGGTGATATTCCAGTATGGCGATGACGAACAAACGCTTCCAACGTGCGTTCACCGCGATGTCGCCAAACACGGATTCGACCATCATGATACTGTAAACAGAACTTGGGTTCATCCGAAAAAATTACGTTTTGCCATTCGCGCACCCAGGTTCGTCGTTGCGTACACCATCGCAGGCGCTTCTGTCTGTGATGCAGCGTCAAGGGTAACCGCAGCCATGGTCTCCGAGCTGATAGTCCATGCTGCTGCAAACGTCGTCGAACTGTTCGTGCAGATGATTGTTGTCTTGCAAACGTCCCGATCTGTTGACTCAGGAATCGAGACGTGGCTGCACGATCCGTTACAGGCATGCGGATAAAATGCCTGTCATCTCGACTGCTAGTGATACGAGGCCGCTGGGATCCAGCACGGCGTTCCATATTACTCTCCTGAATCCACCGATTCCATATTCTGCTAACAGTTATTGGATCTCGACCAACGCGAGCAGCAATGTCGCGATACGATAAACCGAATTCGCGATAGGCTACAATCCGACCTTTATCAAAGTCGGAAACGTGATGGTACACATTTCTCCTCCTTACGCGAGGCATCACACCAACGTTTCACCAGGCAACGCCGGTAAACTGATGTTTGTGTACGAGGAATCGGTTGGAAACTTTCCTCATGTCAGCACGTAATAGGTGTCGCCACCGGTGCCAACCTTATGTGAATGTTCTGAAAAGCTACTCATTTCCATATCACAACATCTGCTTCCTGTCGGTTAAATTTCGCGTCTGTAGCACGTCATCTTCGTGGTGTAGCAATTTTAACGGCCAGTAGTGTAATTTTAATCGGACTATACTACATCACTGCGTAAACAACTTTGTAAGCTGTAACCGAGCATTCTGGATGCAACACTTTGAGAACATATGCAGGTGGCCGGCCGGAGTGGCCGAGCGGTTCTAGGCGCTACAGTCTGGAACCGCGCGACTGCTACGGTCGCAGGTTGGAATCCTGCCTCGGGCATGGATGTGTGTGATGTCCTTAGGTTAGTTAGGTTTAAGTAGTTCTACGTTCTAGGGCACTGATGACCTCAGTCCCATAGTGTTTAGAGCCAACATGTGCATATATGTTCGTAATCCAGATTTTTAAAACATACTTTCTTATAATCAAATAATCAGTCGTCACGTTGGTCACAAGAGTGTCACGTTCACTGCTGCCGGCGCAGCGGCAAATTAGAGTTAGGTTGTGATTTAATGCACGTTTTTAAATCTCTAGTGTCGACTTGTTGCTGTGCCGACTCCCTGGGAGTAGCCCGAACGCCGTTCCGCCCTAATTCAAGCGTTAGCACGCCTTCTTCTGTGCAGTCCAGCAAAATTACGAATTTTCTATTCAATCATCATGGCTTGTGACTGCAGTTGAATCAACGTGAAATGAAATGAAATGTCGTGTGGCGATGGCCTCTCGGCGGATACGCCCGATCGCCTGGTGCAAGTCCTTTGACGTGACGCCACTTCGGCGACTTGCGCGTCGATGAGGATGAAACGACGATGACACAAACACCCAGTCCCTGAGCGGAGAAAATCTCCAACCCAGCTGGGAATCGAACCCGCATGATAAGTCGGCGCGCTGTCCACTTAGCTACGGTGGCGGACTATCAACGTGAAGATACGAGACTTTAATAATGAACTATGTTCAAGTCACGTTCTAACACTATCAAAATTCGAAATTATGTAAGCCCACGCGCTTAATTAATAACGCATCCCACTTAAGGTTTAGCCACACCGTGTACCTGCCAAGAACGATTTGCTATCGTGCCAGCAGGTATACGAAACCGCCAACCACACGCCAGAGACTAGGGCGCTTTTGATGAGCAAGTTAAAATTCATTCCAAGTTCCTGTTCCCATTCAAGCAGAAGGTATAGTCTAGTGAATTGGGATGAAATACCCTATTAATAAAAGTCTGTTGTTGATAACGTTTCGTGTAAGAAGGGGACCTCATGGACTGGCCACCTTCGTATTTCTTTCTGCTCATTGGCTCGAGCTCAGTGGGCGGGACATCAATTTCCTAGAGCAATACGACGGAATTCTAAAAAAAATTAACATTGCCTTTGAACATCAGCATATCTCTGCAAGGTGTTAAATACAAAACATTTAGTACTTATTAACATAATCGCCGGCAGCTGCACAAATCTGGCAATCGTAAAGTCAGTGGGTCTGTTCTCGTTAGTAGCAACTGTTTTGCACTTTTATTTAAATTATATATTTATCAAATGTAAATGTTAATTAACAAATACAGAACCATAACTTTGATAAAAATAACTTCCATTTTTTAATTACTGTTGGTATGAAAATAAATTAAAAATACACACACACACACAGACACACACACACACACACACACACACACAGACACACACACACACACATGCGAAACAGTGTTAAATGGAAAAAATTACAATCCTTAATAATACAGTTCATCCTCTACAAATAAAGAATTATTTTATTTTCAATCTATTGTTTCGCATTTTTGTGCTAAATTTATGTAAATGTGAATACTCGTATTTTACATGCGACTGGTAACTAAAAATAGAAATATGTTTTTATTAAAGAGTATGAATCAATATTTGTTAATTAAAGTTTCCGTTTCTTAATACGGAATCAAAGATAAACAACAGATTTGCAACTAGCGAAATTTGAGCCAGTAATTTTACAATTACTAGACAAGAACGCGGCGTGCGTTCAGCTACCGGCAAGTACGTCAGAAACATTTCGTGTAGGTGGTGCTGGATAGGTTTCATATATGTTAGCAACTGCATCGTGTATGTAATTCATATCCCTACTTATTTTATTTAGACTACCAATATCTGCCATATTCGGATCATCTTTGGCTCATCTGTATCGAACAAAAACAAAGTGTGCACGAACTGGATACGATAACCGCACACTGTGCCTCACAAGACTTTTGAAAGACGAGTGTCATAATTCCTATGTCACCTAAATTGTACTTCAACATGAATAATATGACTACTTGTGACTTGTAGTATACCATTCATCAAACGCTATAAAAATACTCAACTCTCATGTAAGATGGGGTATGGTTATTTTCAGATTTATCTGTCATTAGATCAATTAAAATAGAAATTGTCTGAACACATTAATATAGCGAAGACTCACTATTTTTCTTAAGACAATGTAACAATTATGACAGTACAAAATTTATGTCAAATAATAAATTTAACAGTAAAACATTCAGTGTTTCAGTTTCTAGGCTAAACTTGAAATTTCAACATGTAACAGTTCCATTTCTTCCTTTGCCTTTTCTATAACTACTCTTTTTATCTTTCACCTCTTTTAGTATTTAACTGTCCTGCTTTTAAGATTGGTCACTTAATTTTCCACCAGATTTCTTCTTTTTTACGGCTTGTAGTCTTTTGATGAAGCATTCTTCACACTTAGTAACATTGATTTTATAATGTCCACATTCAGTTGTTTCTCACTATTAAGTAAACCGCGTAACGAATCTTTTGCACTGTAAACACTTGTTTCTGCAACAACTGCATCTTTTTGACAAAAACTTCTTTGGTACCAGGAAAGACTCTTTGACCTGCAGTATTTCCACGAAACATGCATAACAGCTTCTCTATGAACCTGATGAAGTCATGGTTCACACTTTGCAGTAAATTCACCATAAAGTGATAAAATTTGTCCTTCTTAGGATTCAATTGTTTTAGCTGTTTTACAGAAATTCGCAAAATGCAAAATATTTTCTCTTCACTACGTCAGCTGTTGATAGAGTCAAGCGATTTTGTCAAGCAAATTCATTGAATGCCATTGTCACTGGAGAATTTCTGAAGATGAACCTCTGCATAACTTCAGGTGATAAACATGCACCTCCTTTGACAATCTTCTCAGCAGTTTTCAGGAACAGGCTTTAAAAAATTCCTGTGCACTCGTTTTTCAAAATAATGATATCCTTTCCCGTGTAGTTCATGATTAGCAGCAGTGGAACCAAATCCAATGTTTACATAATGACTTGTTTTATGATTACGTGCTTCGGTAACACCAATACCAAGTAATCTGCTAGAATTTGTCCCCATTTCCATAACAGTATTCTTTATGAACAAAGAAAGTGCATACATTTCACATAGCTGTGTGTTAACGAAGCCACACCTCCAAATTTCTCGCTTATCACCTGCACCTCACGGTTCCAGACCACAGTATCAGAGACTGCGCTAACACGGCTCGCACAGATGGACATGCAAGTTCCCCTACAGTTAACAAAGACTTTTTAAGAGTCCTAGTGAATCTTTATAAAATATACAGAGTGACTCGGTGATGATGTTACAAACATTTAGGGATGACGGAGAACTGAAATGTATCAATTACAGGTAAAGGATCCTAAACCCGGAAATGAGCGAATCGAAAGGTATAAGGGAAAGCTACTCAAGTTCTGCCTTAGACTCGTGCAGCGCTCAAACTAAGAGCCCCACCCTAATTTGCGAACAATGATCGTGGCGTGCAGATTCCCAATGAATACTCCCCTAGCTTGATGTACCGAAAATCCTGTCTACGACAGAGTAATAATGAATTCTATTTACCTGCACAAGTTTCACAAGCTGCTACATTTACAATATTTGTTCAAAATGGCGTCCCCCTGCTCGAATGGAGGTATGACATCGTGGCACAGCTGTCGCACTCGTTCTGATAGTCTCGGTGTCTTTGAACAGTGGCGCAGACGAAGATTTTTGTCAGGAGGCCCTCTCCAGTCTCGGCAGGTGTCTCGTACACAAGACTTTTCACATGGTTCCACAGCAAGAAATAAAGGGGGGAGAGATCAGTCGAACGTGCTGCTCACTGAACAGGGCCTTCTCTGCCCGTCCACTTTTCAGGGAATGTCTGATCCAGGTGTTCACGAGCTCTCAGTCCAAAATGAAGTGCAGCTCCATCATGATGGAAGATAAATGTTGTTCGGGATTACCTACATGTACAACTACATGCATTCCGTTATCAGAGTAATCAGAACGATTTCCACTTATACCTTTCGACTCGTTTGTTCCCGAACATGGCCTCCTTACCTCAGATTAATACCTTCACTCTTCTTCATCATCCCTGAAAGTTACGGACTCACCCGGTATATTTATGTAACTGCTTATTAAATAGACTGCTGGGTACAACATTTTTGAAGATAGTGCTACTTTGCTACTCCCTTTTACAGCCGCACCTGACACGCAAAACAAAATTCCTGATCACACACTAAATTTCATTACTTTCGTGACCATCTGCTCAATTTCATCACTTTCTACCAGTAGACATCTTGACAGCGCAGTGTTCTTCGGTCTTAAATCCGCTCATCTGCAACAATCGCTAATAAACTTAATGCAGCTATTTCGCCTCGAGTAATTTTTCGGAAACAAGATGTGTGTGTGTGTGGGGCACCAGATATTGGCGGCAGGTGCAGTAGCAGATCCCGTCAGCGGGAGCACCCCTTACCGTCCCTGAGCGCACCGCTGCCCCACGCAAAGCCTTCTTGGTAGTGCAGGTGGTGCGCCACTGTGACTAGCACAGCCCGGACCGGACAACCGGCCTGCCTGCGAAAGCGGGGGCGCGTGGTTCCGGCCACAATCTCGCCTTGACCTTGTGTAGGTCACGTTACGTCACGTCACTTCACGGAATGCGCGCAAGCCGGTGCCTTGTCGCCTCGCCGTAAAACAGAGTTTTTTTCCCACATCTGGGCTTCATACGTCGTTGACGTCAAAGCCATAAGACACTGGCCGTAACGACCAATTTTCACATGCGCAGTGCACAGTGCATAATGCAGCCATGCTGCGATGCCAGAAGTCTGCTTCCGCCTTCCCCATTCGAAATTGCTCGAGAGGTTTCCGCATCATTTTCTGCCTGCACTAGACGATCTGGTGGGAGTTATACACCACGTGAGCTTCGTGTAACCTGGTAACACAGTAAGATATAACCAATAACATTTCTTAAGGGGGATAGGACGTCAACGGACCGGCTTGGAGCAGGAGAGGCACCACAGGACATTTTTAATTTCCACTGTCTATACTTTTACAAAAAAATTCATAAAACTTTGTCAGCATGACCAGGAAGGATTCAGAATTCACACTCATAGCCGTGGAAGTTCGAAAACATAACGAAATAATTTTTTTAACATGTGAAATTTCATCATTTTTTTCACTTACTAATGGCAGTATTTGTTGCTTTAGGTACACTTTTCTTCATAAGTAAGAGAGATTCTTCGATGTATTCTGCACAGCATACAAACCATACTTAAAGATGTATGAAATTCTAGAATTTTCCAAATCTATTAAAAACTGTGGTTAAAATTGTGGTAATTAACTATAAAATTTGTGTTTTTCCTAAACATGAAGTTTAAAATATAACAGTTCATTCGTTTTTTCATAAATTAAATAAATTCTAGAGTTTCATACACCTGTGAGTATGGTATGTATGATGTGCAAAATTCATCGAAGAATCTCTCTAACTTATGAAGAAAAGTGTACCTATAGCAACAAATGCAGCCATTAGTAAGTGAAAAAATGATGAAATTCCACACGTAAAAAAAATTATTTTGCTATGTTTTCGAACTTCCGCTGCAATGAGTGTGAATCCTAAATCCTTCCTGGTGATGCTGACAAAGTTTTATGAATTTATTTGTAAAAGTATAGACACTGGAAATTAAAATGTCTTCTGATGCCTCTCCTGCTCCAAGTCGGCCCGTTTGACGTCCTATCCCCCTTAAGAGTATTTTACGAACTGGTGCGTAACTTTCGTATAGTTTGATGCGTGTCACACGATGTCCTATACATAATACACTGAAGAGCCAAAGAAACTGGTACACCTTCCTAATACCGTGTAGGACTCCCGCGACCACGCAGAAGTGCTGCAATAACGTGGCACGGACTCGACTAATGACTGAAGTAGTGCTAGAGATAATTGACACGTTGAATCCTGCAGGGTTGTCCATAAATCTGTAACAGTACGAGAATGTCTTCTGAACAGGACGTTGCAAGGCATCCCAGATATGCTCACGCGGAAGTGTTTAAACTCAGAAGAGTGTTTCTGGAGCCATTCTGTAGCAGTTCTGGATGGAATTGCCCAAGGCCGTCGGAATGTACATTAATGGATGCAGGTGATCATACAGGATTCTTATGTACGTGTCACCTGTCAGAGTCGTATCTACACATATCTGGGGTCCCAAATTACACCAACTGCACACGCTCCACACCACTGCACAGCCTCCACCAGCTTGAAGTCCGCCCCGGTAGCTGAGTGGTCAGCGTGACAGACTGTCAATCCTAAGGGCCCGGGTTCGATTCCCGGCTGGGTCGGAAATTTTCTCCGCTCAGGGACTGGGTGTTGTGTTGTCCTGATCATCATCATTTCATCCCCATCGACGCGCAGGTCGCCGAAGTGGCGTCAAATCGAAAGACCTGCACCAGGCGAACGGTCTACCCGATGGGAGGCCCTAGCCACACGACATTTCCATTATACCAGCTTGAACAGTCTCCTGCTAACACGCACGGTCCATGGATTCCATACCCGTACACCTCCATCCGCTAGATACAATTTGAAACGAGACCAGGAAACATGTTTCCAGTCATCAACAGTCCAATGTCGGTGTTGAGGGCCCAGGCGAGGTGTAAAGCTTTGTGTCGTGCAGTCATCAAGAGCACACAAGTGGGCCTTCGGTCCGAAAGCCCATATCGATATGTTTTGTTCCATGGTTCACTCGCTGACACCTGTTAATGGAACGGCATTGAAATCTGCAGCAATTTGCGAAGGGTTGCAGTTCTGTCAAGTTGAACGATTATCTTCAGTCGTTATTGGTCCCGTTCTTGCAGGATCTTTTCCGACCGCAGCGATGTCAGAGATTTGATGTATTACCGGATTCCTGGTATTCACGATACACTCGTGAAACTGTCGTACGGGAAAACCCAACTACTCGGAGATGCTGTGTCCCATCGCTCTACGCCGACTATAAACCACGTTCTAACTCGCTTAAATATTGATAAGGTGCTATTGTAGCAGCAGTAACCGATCTAACCACTGCGCCAGACACTTTTTGTCTTATATAGGCTCTGCACTATACCTGTTTATTTGACGCTTCAGTGTACAATGAAATGTAAATAATTTTGCTGTCCCTTGGCAGTCAATGATATTATCACTATGACTGAATGTAGTTATCAGACATTTGCGACTGTCCTGTTACTTAGTAAATTGCGACTGCTAAGTCGTAATGGAGTCTTCTCAAAGGAATTCGCAAAACAGTGTTCCGTAGCTTACTGCATTAACATGACTGCAGGCGCTGTACCGAACTGTCTGACCGCAGCATCGGAACTGTGTGACTGTCTGCGGCGAGTCATGTTTTGTATCTGTCGGCGGAAGGATTTCCATCTCCGCCAGTACAAGGCGGAAGTAATGTAGTCCACAGTAGACAGCGCTCCCTTCTGGGGGCTGCCAACACTATCGGCGGACGAGTGTGGCGCGAAGGATGATGTGGTGCGAAAGCAGAAAGTTGTTCTGCTTTGTAAGCCCCAAATGGTACTGGTGCTCGGAATTGAGAGGCGCCAGGCGAGTGGTTTTGCTTGTGAGGTGGCAGCCTCAACTGGTATTTGTTGTACTCAATTTGTGGTACTCAATAAGAACAGGAGCGCGCTTTCGTCTTCTGTAGATCCCACCCACAACAATAACTTTCACAGGTGTTGAGTCAGTTGATGTTTAAATTAAAAAAAGACGAGGAAATCATAAAAACTTAATCTATACATTACATTAAAATAAACTATCACAATACCGCTTAATGACGTACACTACTGGCCCATTAAAATTGCTACACCACGAAGAAGACATGCTACAGACGCGAAATTTAATCGACAGCAAAAAGATGTTGTGATATGCAAATGATTACCTTTTCAGAGCATTCACACAAGGTTGGCGCAGGTGGCAACACCTACAACGTGCTGACATGAGGAAAGCTTCCAACCGATTTCTCTTACACAAACATCAGTTGACCGGCATTGCCTGTGAAACGTTGTTGTGATGCCTCGTGTAAGGAGGAGAATTGCGTGCCATCACGTTTCCGACTTTGATAAAAGATCGGATTGTAGCCTATCGCAATTGCGGTTTATCGTATCGCGCGCGACATTGCTGCTAGCGTTGGTCGAGATCCAATGACTGTTAGCAGAATATGTAATCGGTGGGGTCAGGAGGGCAATACGGAACGCCGTGCTGGATCCCAACGGCCTCGTATCAGTAGCAGTCGAGATGACAGGCATCTTACCCGCATGCCTGTAACGGATCGTGCAGCCACGTCTCGATCCCTGAGTCAACAGATGGGGACGTTTGCAAGACAACAATCATCTGCACGAACAGTTCGACGACGTTTGCAGCAGCATGGACTATCAGCTCGGAGACCATGGCTGCGGTTACCCTTGACGCTGCATCACAGACAGAAGCGCCTGCGATGGTATACTCAACGACGAACCTGGGTGCGCGAATGGCAAAACGTAATTTTTTCGGATGAACCCAAGTTCTGTTTACAGTATCATGATGGTCGAATCCGTGTTTGGCGACATCGCGGTGAACGCACATTGGAAGCGTGTATTCGTCATCGCCATACTGGAATATCACCCGGCGCGATGGTATGGGGTGCATTCGTTACACGTCTCTTGTTCGCATTGACGGCACTTTGAACAGTGGACGTCACATTTAAGATGTGTTACGACCCGTGGCTCTAACCTTCATTCAATCCCTGCGAAACTCAACATTTCAGCAGGGTAATTCAAAACCGGATGTTGCAGGTCCTGTATGGGCCTTTCTGGATACAGAAAATGTTCGACTGCTGCCCTGGCCAGCACATTCTCCAGATCTCTCACCAATTGAAAACGTCTGGTCAATGGTGGACGAGCAACTGGTTCGTCACAATACGCCAGTCACTACTCTTGATGAACTGTGGTAATGCCCAGGCGTATCAAGGCCGTTATTACCGCCAGAGGTGGTTGTTCTGGGTACTGATTTCTCAGGATCCATGCACCCAAATTGCGTGAAAATGTAATCATATGCCAGTTCTAGTATAATATATTTGTCCAATGAATACCCATTTATCACCTGCATTTCTTCTTGGTGTAGCAATTTTAATGGCCAGTAGTGTTCCAAAAGAAATCTGTTGGAATTCGATTACTCGATAAATAGTACAATTCTCAAGGCTGTCTATTCAACTAAGTACCTGGGTGTAACAATTACGAACAACTTCAGTTGGAAAGACGACATAGATAATATTGTGGGGAAGGCGAGCCAAAGGTTGCGTTTCATTGGCAGGACACTTAGAAGATGCAACAAGTCCACTAAAGAGACACCTTACACTACACTCGTTCGTCCTCTGTTAGAATATTGCTGCGCGGTGTGGGATCCTTACCAGGTGGGATTGACGGAGGACATCGAAAGGGTGCAAAAAAGGGCAGCTCGTTTTGTATTATCGCGTAACAGGGAAGAGTGTGTGGCAGATATGATACGCGAATTGGGATGGAAGTCTGTTAAAGCAAAGACGTTTTTCGTCGCGGCGAGATCTATTTACGAAATTTCAGTTAGCAACTTTCTCTTCCGAATGCGAAAATATTTTATTGAGCCCAACCTACATAGGTAGGAATGAACATCAAAATAAAATAAGAGAAATCAGAGCTCGAACAGAAAGGTTTAGGTGTTCGTTTTTCACGCGCGCTGTTCTGGAGTGTAATGGTAGGGAGATAATATGATTGTGGTTCGATGAACCCTCTGCCAAGCACTTAAATGTGAATTGCAGAGTAATCATGTAGATGTAGATGTAGTGTATTAATTTCATTTGGCTCAATGGCTGGGTCTTCGGATCGGAGCCACTTCGCTACTCAAACTCAGTCATCCAACGATGGAAAGGGGAACTACAGTGGAATCCAGAGCACGGTCGTTCCTGGGGTACACTAACATCGTTGAAAGTTGGAGGCTACATTAAATGCAGGCAGGTCCCACTAGGATTCTATCTCACGACCTTTCGGTTTCCAGACATAGGTTTTACCGTTTGACCACCGAGCTCAACGCTGAACGATATTTGTCCTTTGTTGTTGTTGTTGTGATCTTCAGTCCTGAGACTGGTTTGATGCAGCTCTCCATGCTACTCTATCTTGTGCAACCTTCTTCATCTCCCAGTACCTACTGCAACCTACATCCTTCTGAATCTGCTTAGTGTATTCATCTCTTGGTCTCCCTCTACGATTTTTACCCTCCATGCTGCCCTCCAATGCTACATTTGTGATCCCTTGATGCCTCAAAACATGTCCTACCAACCGATCCCTTCTTCTAGTCAAGTTGTGCCACAAACTTCTCTTCTCCCCAATCCTATTCAATATCTCCTCATTAGTTACGTGATCTACCCACCTTATCTTCAGCATTCTTCTGTAGCACCACATTTCGAAAGCTTCTATTCTCTTCTTGTCAAAACTAGTTATCGTCCATGTTTCACTTCCATACATGGCTACACTCCATACAAATACTTTCAGGAACGACTTCCTGACACTTAAATCTATACTCGATGTTAACAAATTTCTCTTCTTCAGAAACGCTTTCCTTGCCATTGCCAGTCTACATTTTATATCCTCTCTACTTCGACCATCATCAGTTATTTTACTCCCTAAATAGCAAAACTCCTTTACTACTTTAAGTGTCTCATTTCCTAATCTAATTCCCTCAGCATCACCCGATTTAATCTGACTACATTTCATTATCCTCGTTTTGCTTTTGTTGATGTTCGTCTTACATCCTCCTTTCAAGACACTGTCCATTCCGTTCAACTGCTCTTCCAAGTCCTTTGCTGTCTCTGACAGAATTACAATGTCATCGGCGAACCTCAAAGTTTTTACTTCTTCTCCATGAATTTTAATACCTACTCCGAATTTTTCTTTTGTTTCCTTTACTGCTTGCTCAATATACAGATTGAATAACATCGGGGAGAGGCTACAACCCTGTCTCACTCCTTTCCCAACCACTGCTTCCCTTTCATGCCCCTCGACTCTTATAACTGCCATCTGATTTCTGTACAAATTGTAAATAGCCTTTCGCTCCCTGTATTTTATACCCGCCACCTTCAGAATTTGAAAGAGAGTATTCCAGTTAACATTGTCAAAAGCTTTCTCTAAGTCTACAAATGCTAGAAACGTAGGTTTGCCTTTTCTTAATCTTTCTTCTAAGATAAGTCGTAAGGTTAGTATTGCCTCACGTGTTCCAACATTTCTACGGAATCCAAACTGATCTTCCACGAGGTCCGCTTCTACCAGTTTTTCCATTCGTCTGTAAAGAATTCGCGTTAGTATTTTGCAGCTGTGACTTATTAAACTGATAGTTCGGTAATTTTCACATCTGTCAACACCTGCTTTCTTTGGGATTGGAATTATTATATTCTTCTTGAAGTCTGAGGGTACTTCGCCTGTTTCATACATCTTGCTCACCAGATGGTAGAGTTTTGTCAGGACTGGCTCTCCCAAGGCCATCAGTAGTTCTAATGGAATGTTGTCTACTCCCGGGGCCTTGTTTCGACTCAGGTCTTTCAGTGCTCTGTCAAACTCTTCACACAGTATCTTATCTCCCATTTCGTCTTCATCTACATCCTCTTCCATTTCCATAATATTGTCCTCAAGTACATCGCCCTTGTATAAACTCTCTATATACTCCTTCCACCTTTCTGCCTTCCCTTCTTTGCTTAGAACTGGGTTGCCATCTGAGCTCTTGATATTCATACAAGTGTTTCTCTTCTCTCCAAAGGTCTCTTTAATTTTCCTGTAGGCAGTATCTATCTTACCCCTAGTGAGACAAGCGTCTACATCCTTACATTTGTCCTCTAGCCATCCCTGCTTAGCCATTTTGCACTTCCTGTCGATATCATTTTTGAGACGTTTGTATTCCTTTTTGCCTGCTTCATTTACTGCATTTTTATATTTTCTCCTTTCATCAATTAAATTCAATATTTCATCTGTTACCCAAGGATTTCTATTAGCCCTCGCCCTTTTACCTACTTGATCGTCTGCTGCCTTCACTACTTCATCTCTCATAGCTACCCATTCTTCTTCTACTGTATTTCTTTCCCCCATTCCTGTCAATTGTTCCCTTATGCTCTCCCTGAAACTCTCTACAACCTCTGGCTCTTTCAGTTTATCCAGGTCCCATCTCCTTAGATTCCCACCTTTTTGCAGTTTCTTCAGTTTCAATCTGCAGTTCATAACCAATAGATTATGGTCAGAATCCACATCTGCCCCGGAAATGTCTTACAATTTAAAACCTGGTTCCTAAATCTCTGTCTTACCCTTATAGAATCTATCTGATACCTTTTAGTATCTCCAGGATTCTTCCAGTTATACAACCTTCTTTTATGATTCTTGAACCAAGTGTTAGCTATGATTATGTTATGCTCTGTGCAAAATTCTACAAGGCGGCTTCCTCTTTCATTTCTTCCCCCCAATCCATATTCACCTACTATGTTTCCTTCTCTCCCTTTTCCTACTGACAAATTCCAGTCACCCATGACTATTAAATTTTCGTCTCCCTTCACTACCTGAATAATTTCTTTTATCTCGTCATACATTTCATCTATTTCTTCATCATCTGCAGAGTTAGTTGGCATATAAACTTGTACTACTGTAGTAGGCATGGGCTTTGTGTCTATCTTGGCCACAATAATGCGTTCACTATACTGTTTGTAGTAGCTAACCCGCACTCCTATTTTTTTAATCATTATTAAACCTACTCCTGCATTACCGCTATTTGATTTTGTATTTATAACCCTGTAATCACCTGACCAAAAGTCTTGTTCCTCCTGCCACCGAACTTCACTAATTCCCACTATATCTAACTTTAACCTATCCATTTCCCTTTTTAAATTTTCTAACCTACCTGCCCGATTAAGGGATCTGACATTCCACGCTCCGATCCGTAGAACGCCAGTTTTCTTTCTCCTGATAACGACGTCCTCTTGAGTAGTCACCGGCCGGAGATCCGAATGGGGGACTATTTTACCTCCGGAATATTTTACCCAAGAGGACGCCATCATCATTTAATCATACAGTAAAGCTGCATGTCCTCGGGAAAAATTACGGCTGTAGTTCCCCCTTGCTTTCAGCCGTTCGCAGTACCAGCACAGCAAGGCCGTTTTGGTTAATGTTACAAGGCCAGATCAGTAAATCATCCAGACTGTTGCCCCTGCAACTACTGAAAAGGCTGCTGCCCCTCTTCAGGAACCACATGTTTGTCTGGCCTCTCAACAGATACCCCTCCGTTGTGGTTGCACGTACGGTACGGCCATCTGTATCGCTGAGGCACGCAAGCCTCCCCACCAACGGCAAGGTCCATGGTTCATGGGGGGATTGTCCTTAAGTGTGCCTAATTTAACCCAGTAATTTAGAGCGAAAGCTGCTAATTGGAAAAAAAAGCTGCTCCTTGTTTTCTATTGGCTGCTTAATATTTACTTGATTACTAAAAATTGGTATTTTTCAACGAAAACAGTTACCTACAACTGCACAGACTGAGTCATATTTGCTGAAGATTCGTACTTGTCATGCGGCTTGACAACTAACGGGCTACGTAGCTTATAGAACTTTTCAATCCTGGGTGTTCAGATCATTTGTAAAATGGATAGCTAATAGGGGTATGATTTTAATTTTCTTTTGAACTTGCTGCAATTCCCAATTTCTTGCATTATACTAAGTACTAAGCCTACATGAAAATTAGTTTTGTACCTTTTATTACAATTGCGCAAATCACTGTTCAGCTGAAACGCTCTATTTCACTATCATCATCATCAACAACAACAACAAAAACAATGAAACATTAACGTGTAAATTTAGTGCGAAGTGTGGGTAAGAATTCCAAGGTTAAGGAGGTCACTGCAAGATTTCTTGATATTTACGCAGCGACTACGTGTGTTAGACATGTCGTCGCACGCCAAGACCATTGCGTAACAAGAGAGGCGCATTGTCAGAAGTAGAAAATGTTCTGGGTTTGCCGCAGATGTAGTACTGCTGCAGAACGAGTGACAGGTGCTCACAGGATGCGAGTGAAGTAACGAGGCAACTGGAAACGTACTCCAAAGCTGTACTACGAGGGACATTACAATGCATACGGGCAATACGTCTAAATTAAAACAGATTCAGCGAAATCCAGGCAGTATACGGACCAAATGCAAAGTCGTATTAGTGAAATAGTGCCATCAATTTGACCAGGGCCCCACAGACGTGGGTGATGCTGATCGGGAAGGAAGGCCATCGATATCGACCATAGGTGACAACGCCCAGGCAGTCTTTTCGGAAAGCTGAATGAACGTCTGGGCGTCGGGCTTGGCTAACACTTGGATGTGTGACCGTCCAGCCTGCCGAGCGCTGTTGGCAAGCGGGATACGCTCAGCCCTTGTGAGGCAAACTGAGGAGCTACTTGAGTGAGAAGCAGCGGCTCCGGTCTCGTAAAGTGACACACGGCCGGAGGAGCGGTGTGCTGACTACGTGCCCCTCCATAAGCGATCCAGTGACGCCAGTGCGCTGAGGACGACACGGCGGCCGGTCGGTACCGTTGGGCCTTCATGGCCTGTTCGGGCGGAGTTTAGTTTTAGAATGAATGTCTGGAGAGGAACAGATTTTCCAACGATGAGGACGTCGACACAGCGGCTCCCAAATGGCTCCGTGACCAAAGAGCGGATTTGTATCGTCGAGGAATTGATCGACTGGTAGAATATCCCGACCGTCGTTTGAAGAGACTTGGTGACTATGCTGAAAAATAGCGTCATATAACTTTGTCATCTGATTTGTAGCGCAACATTCAATAAAAGTTACTTGGCCTCTCATAATAACGTGTAACTTACTTTTTGATGGTCGTTCATAGTGCATACAGTACTCTCACTGCTGACTTCAACCGACTTTAAGTCAAAAGTTAATTCCATAAGACCAGAGGACTTCAAAATACACAACGTAAATCAACAAGTTTGTCCTCAGGTGAACAGAGTAAAAGGTACCTCTGAGGCAATGGCCATCAAACTGCGGCCTGCGGCTATTCGTGTGGCCTGGCGGTTTTCAGCCGTATTTTATGATAATATGCAACTAACAGCCTAATCCAAAAACATCCACTGTCGTTAAGAGCTACTTGAGAGTGTAGCTTTCCTACTCACTAACGAAAAAAAGTACTTACAGAGATAGTAATATTTTAAGATGTGCTTAACGCTAATTGAGGTTGGTGAAGCAGCCGTGATCTAAGCAAAGCTGGCCGATTACCTCAGGGGAAACGGATAACTATCGCGCTCACTACGAGGTTGGAGGATGTGAGTAGGGGAATGCGATATTGTTTGTCTCTAAGTACTGACAACTCGCGAGCGTGCGCGACTCGTATCGATCAGCTATTAAGCTTTCAGTATTGACACGAAAGTAATATGGATTCGTGAATAGGTATCACAGAGACGGTGGTCTTCAAATGCGATACTTATCTGTAGAGAAACATTAAATTAGTTACGGCTTTTGTAACACAACGCAAAGAGCAGAAGAAAACTAGCGTTTAAATAATTTATCAAATTTTTTTGATGGTGTCTCATATTTCGTAGTGCATTTCAATAAAAGTACAAATACTATTATCAATAAAAGCGATTCGCACACATCGAAAACGCACACATAGTAAAACCAACAACATTTACTACCCAACTAGAGTGTCACCACTATTATACTGCCGAGTTTGGCATTAATCTGAAACAGACCATAGTCAACACCAAGCGTTCCGAATAGTGCCTACTCTTAAAGCACAGTACTTGCGAATCAGCGGTCAACTTATCGCGCCCTGTCTACATTGTTTAGCCAGAATATTATAATCGCTGACCTACTATCGATATAAACCTGTCCAGGCGATAGCAGCGTCATATGGCGATGAATGACTGCTAGTCAGACACATGCACGGTGTATGTAGTATCAGTGACCGTGCTGTCCGTGTGTATAATACGGAAGGTGCACGATTTAACAGAGTTTGACCGAGGGCCGATTGTGATGGCCCGGAGGCTCGGCACGAGTATTTCGGAAACTACACGATTTATCGGGTGTTCCAGGAGTGCTGTGGTGAGTGTCTTCAACACGTGGCGAAACAAAGGTGAAACCTCGTCCAGACGTTGTGGGGTTGGATGGCCACCCCTCATAACGGATGTCGGACGCCATTGGCTGGATAGACTGGCAAAACCGGACAGGCGGCGAACTGTGGCGAAATTAACATCAAACTTTAATTCTGGGTAGAGTACAAGTATGTCTGAACACATGGTGCACCGAACCCTCCTAACGATGGGCCTCCGCAACCGACGACACATGCATGTGTCAATGATAACACCACAACATCGGCAGCGCACAGCATCGGCAGCGACGACTCAAATGGGCACGTGACCAACGGCACAAGGCGTGGGCGCGCAGCTCCTTGACACCTGTTCAAAAATGGTTCAAATGGCTCTGAGCATTATGGGACTTAACTGCTGAGGTCATCAGCCCCCAGACCTTAGAACTACGTAAACCTAACTAACCTAAGGACATCACACATATCCATGCCCGGGGCAGGATTCGAACCTGCGACCGTAGCGGTTTCCCGGTTCCAGACTGTAGCGCCTAGAACCGTTCGGCCACACCGGCCGGCCCTTGACACCTGTACTGGCGGCGTCTCCATTAAGCTCTGTGGAACGTTCATGACAGCATCCACGGGTCCAGTGGAGCTCGTGCAAGGCACCATGAGTGCGAAGGTGTGTGGTACACTGGCGCACACCACGTATACCCCTTCATGACGATTGTTTCCCAACGGCATTGGCATTTTTCATCAAGATAATGCACTATGCCACAAGATCAAGAATGTGATGGAGTGGTTAGAGGAACACAGCTGTGAGTTCCAATTGATGTACTGGCCATCCAAACTCGCCAGATCTGAACCCGATCGAACACATCTGGGATGTGATTGAATGTGGCGTCAGAGCTCATCGCCTCCCTCCCCGTAATTTACGGAAATTAGGTGACTCGTGTGTGCAGATGTGGTGCCAACTCCCTCCAGTGACCTACCAAGGCCCTCACTGATTCCATGCCAAGACGCGTCGCCGCTGTTATCCATGCCAAAGGCGGCCATACAAGCTATCAGGTAGGTAGTCACAATGCTCTGTCTGATCAATCAGTGTACAGCTACGTAGTCTATTAGGGGCTCATAACATATTAACTTACGTAGGTTACCAATGAATAGTCTAATAAGATCGGTCTATATGCGGTCCGAGATGCCGCAAAACTTATCTACAGTCACTGCTCTAAGGGCTAAACATAATGAACTGATCAGCTTAATTAATTTTTCAATGTGTTTACTCATTTCAAAAAATGGTTCAAATGGCTCTGAGCACTATGGGTCTTAACATCTGAGGTCATCAGTCCCCTAGAACTTAGAACTACTTAAATTTAACTAACCTAAGGACATCTCACACATCCATGCCCGAGGCAGGATTCGAACCTGCGACCGTAGCGGTCGTGCGGTTCCAGACTGAAGCGCCTAGAACCGCTCGGCTACACCGGCCGGCTACTCATTTCAACTTGCTATCCAATCACTCTACAAGGAGTTTTAAGCAGAGTATTTCATGCAGCGTATGACCTTTAATATCTACGTCCAGGGCGAGCTGGTCTTTATTACTAGTTTGAAATTCGAGTGTTTGGGCCATTACGACTTAAGGAGTATCTTGAAGTTTTTCTAGCGAAGAGAATATTGATCATTTTTGGGCCAATAACATTTCTTCTTCCGATATTTCGGATGATAACCTTGAGACGGTCTTCAAGATACTCGGTGACTGAATTAAGACCATTTGACACAATACTACGAAACAAATAAGTATTTCCTCTATAGTATTGAGTCAAGTGGTTCTAATCAGTCACCGATTCACCTTGAATAGTCTTAAGACTATCAGCCGAAATATTGGAAGAAGAAATGTTGCACGCTCGAAAGATGATGGGATACGACTCACGGTGTACGCTAAGAAGCAGTTGCAGGTGTGTTCAGTTATCATCTGAGCGGTGTCTGGTAAACGTTAGTTTGGACCCTTCATCACAATGCTTGTGTCGTCAACAAAGATCACATTTTCGGTCCGTTCTTTATGGTACGTATAAATTATCAACTCTTGCTGCTAAAACCGGCAGCAGATCCGCAGCATATGGATATGTGACGTCACGATTCGGAAAGAGAAGAAACGATGATACTGCTTGACTACAGCGCTGCTGACACCATTTCAGTGTGACGTGACACTCCCCCCGATCGACCGCTTCCGCATCCCCTATGTTCGCGGGTTCTCGTATAACGCAGGCCATTAGGGACACGGCCGGCGTGCTCGCCCGGAGGACACGAGGGCTCAGACTTCCTGCCGCGTTCCTGCAACTCCTCCTCCTTGCCGCTCCTCTTTTTCCTCTTCTTCCTCTCTGCAGGAACGGCTCCGTAAAAATTAGAACAAGAGTGGAGCCACAGACATTCCAGCAATGCGGAATGGAACTAATTACGGTCGACATGACCTCACGCGCTGTGTTGCCTTTGTAGGGGCACTTTTAATTTCGAATATAATCACGTAGCTTTGAACTACGACTGCTACCCTGCTCGGGGAAAAATATTTCTTTTCCCCATACAACGACGAAAGTGGGCTCTGTCCTTGGTAAAGGCACCAGGCGTTTGAGAAATTTTTTTCTTAAACATCCCATTAGTTTCTAACCTATTCAGAAAAGTAACTAGTAACTCAATTATCTAAAACTCCACTACTAGTCATTCACATTGCAACACAATGAAAGCGGCGTAAAACAGACGTCAAACTGCCGTCAAGTCAGTGCCATGCAAATAATTAGCATTTCAGCACAACCGCACAAAGTTGGTACATTTTATATGTACAGTCCTTACATTTTATATGCAAGAAAAGATTTCACAGCGGATTTCTAATTCATAAATCAATTTGAATTTGAATTTGTGGTAAGGACTATGGGACCAAACTGCCGAGGTCATCGGTTCCTAGGATTACGCACTACTTAACCTAACTTAAACTAAGTTACACTAAGGACAACACACACACCTATGCCCGAGGGAGGATTCGAACCTCAGACGGGAGGGAGCCGCGTGAACAGTGACAAGACGCCCTACACCGCACGGCTACGCCGCGCGGCCATAAATCAATTTTTACGTTGCTTGTTCGTGAGAGCACACGTCAGAATTCGACAGCGGCAGCATCGTAGCCTGTCGAGGCTATACTGCTGGTCCCACTGGTCGGTGTGACGACTGTCGTACAAATACCGAATCGATGGTTTCAGGATGCACATGCTAATGCCAAAACGGGGTCGCAGCGCCCCACGCGGCTAGCGACGAAGAAGACAGACATCTGTTTCCCAGCTGTAAAAGATGGTAAGGCCGCAGAGGGTACCCTGAATGGGGAAATGAGCTTGTTCGCAGCAAGACAACCATCGACGCAAACAGCGCGACTACGTATGGAGCATCATGGCTCTCAGCACGATAAACACGGCTGCGGCTTCCCTGGAGACAGCAGCACAGAGAGGCTCGTCGAAAGCGGCGTGGTCAACGACAACACTACACACAATTCGGGTTCTGCGTACGGCAGGATGGGCGAATGCGCGTCAGACTGCATTTGTCGTCTTACCGATCTAACACCTCGCATGGTGATACGAGGTGCCACTAGGTACACAAACGATAATTCCTGTTTCCGCCCCGTGATTTGGGCAGCAGCCGCTATACTCGTACACTCTAAGGCAGTAGTTCGCAACTTGGGCGTCACTACCCGCTGAGAAGTAAAACGAAATTTTATGATGGGTAGAAACTAAACGATTCGATTCTGTTGCAGTCACGAAACTAAATTATATTCAAAAGATCATTACTCTTACCACAATATTGTAAGACTCTAATACTGATTACAAAAGTTATCAATAATTGCTTTTACCGAGCGAGGTGGCGCAGTGGTTAGCACACTGGACCCGCATTCGGGAGGACTACGGTTCAATCCCACGTCTGGCCAACCTAATTTAGGTTATCCGTGATTTCCCTAAATCGCTCCAGGTAAATACCGGGATGGTTCCTTTGAAAGGGCACGGCCAGTTTCCTTCCCCAATCCGACGATACCCATGACCTCGCTGTTTGGTCTCCTTCCCCAAACAACCCAACCCCAATAATAACTTTTCCTCTACCAGTAGCAGTAATGCGGTGGAGGTTACAGGTTCCTCACATAGTCCACCCATTACACACGTATGTTGTGCTTCGTCCCGTACATCGCTAATGAGAAAATTGAGACATATATCTAACAAACGATAAATATTTCAAGCAAATGTCTTCTCCAAGTTGCAGATAGTACTTGCAGTAGGCCAGAAACTGTTTCCTTAGTCGCTTTGTCACAGATAAATGAATTAACTGGCAGAATGACACAGCAGTAACTACATAAGGGCTACTATAGTACTCAAATCAGTTTTATTATTTTTATTATTATTATTAGAGTGTTCAGTCAAAGTATTAACAGCCTGAAGTCGACCAATTTCTGCCAGTTCAGAAGTAAGGAGTGCAGCAGTGAAGTGATTTACGAATAGTAAGTATAGTGCACACATCTGAAGTTGTTTGATTTTAAATGGGGCTGCAGTGTGCAGATCAAGCAATTGTCGCAATGGAGAGGAGTAATGCAGGGGAATTATGTCCTGTAACAAATGTGAACCATCACTATGGATAGTTAGTTTTCCTCATTGAGAAGAAGTTATGGGTAGCAGTTGCGATGCGCCACGAATTCCTTCATCGTTCATTCTAACACAAACACACACACACACACACACACACACACACACACACACACAGACAGACAGACAGACAGACAGAAAGTAAACGTCATTCATCTTTCATTATTTTAAAAATAAAAGTGTTCCAATAAGAGTCTTTCATTCTACAGTTCAGTTACGTGCTAAAGTTGGAGATAAAGTGGGGGAGGAAGGGGGGGGGGGGGAGATTGGTGGTACTACCTAATGTCTGACTGCACTCAGGAGCAATGGTCTAAAAGAAAGGTTGGGAACCACAGCTCTAAGGAAAATAAATAAATAGAAAAAAAACGCTCCACCACGAAATTTTCCGTATAGGAATGAAATCGGACAGACAAACAAATGATTAAAATTTCAGAAAGAGTGTAGGATTCATTCAGGAGAAAGAGCTTCACAAATTGAGCAAGTCAATAACCCGTTGGTCCACTTCTGGCCCTTATGCAGGCAGTTATCCAACTTGGCACTGACTGCTGACTGGTAGAGTTGTTAGATGTCCTCCTGACAGATATCGTGCCAAATTCTGTCCAACTGGTGCGTCGTCAAAATCCCGAGTTGGCTGGAGGGTGCTGACCATAATGCTCCAAACGCTCTCAGGTGGGGAGATATCCAACGGTCTTGCTGGCCAAGGCAGGGTTTGGCAAGCACGAAGACAAGCAGTTCAAACTCTCGTCGTGTGCGGGCGGGCGTTATTTTGCTGAACTCATTTCGAAGCGGAACTCGTCACTGAAATCAGTGCCGCGCGGGATTAGCCGAGCGGTCTAGGGCGCTGCAGTCATGGACTGTGCAGCTGGTCCCGGCGGAGGTTCGAGTCCTCCATCGGGCATGGGTGAGTGTGTTTGTCCTTAGGATTACTTAGGTTAAGTAGTGTGTAAGCTTTGGGACTAATGACCTTAGTAGTTAAGTCCCATAAGATTTCACACACATTTGAACATTTGAACTGAAATCAGTTCTACGCCAGTAAATAAGAGTCCAGGCCAATACGTGTCTGGCGGTGCTCCAGACAGCTGTGGGATACCAACCTGACCATCACCAGCCATACCCCGCCATTTCTTCTCGTAGCCCTTTGGTTCCCATTCGGGGGCACTCCAACGGCACGTCTACGGTATTCTAAGCCCCGTTTTGTCGCCGTCCATTGCAAGCAATCCTGGGATTACATTTCAGCAATATAATACCCGTCCGCATATGGCGAGAGGTTCTACTGCTTGTCTTCGCACTTGCCAAACCCACCTTGGCCAGCAAGGTCTTTGGATTTCACCCCAACTGTGAACGTTTGAAGCATTATGGGCAGCGCTCTCCAACTAGCTCGAGATTTTGACGATCTAATGCACCGTTGGACAGAATTTGGCACGTTACCCCTCAGGAGGACATCCAACAACTTCAATCAATGCCTAGCCGAAAAACTGCTTGCATAAGGGCCAGAAATAGACCAACATGTTACTGACTTGCTCAATTTGTGAAGCTCTTTCCCTTGAATAAATCATTCAGTTTTTTCTGAAGTTGTAATTATTTCTTTGTTTGAACATGTACATCACATCTAATGATTCCCTTCCCATTCTGTGGTGCGTATTTATATTAGAGTGTATTAACTTTCAAATGAATCTTTAGTGCACTGTAAATAGCAACCAACACATCAGACAAGAGCACTAAAACGGCACTTTTGAGGGCATGAAATAAATATTGGCAAGATGACAGGTAAATGCCAGATCCAACTATCAAAGTGTTGCGTGTAGTTTTACTGGAGCAAGTTCTGCAACTCTAACGTGAATATCGCATTTCTTTTTTTAAAGTAAAGCTCTGTATGTGGTTGGGTGTACGAGTATCCAAAAATGTGGCGATACCAAGAATTGCACCAAAAATTGAGTACTCACTGTCTGTGCAACAGGGCTCTTCTCTATGAACCAGAATTTTCATGCAGTCACACCGCCTCTTGTGATGTCAAGGCCAACTGTGTACACAGTCATAAAGCATAGACCTTGTGTATGAGGTGTGACAGTTAATAACTGGTTCGAGTTGTGGGAGAAAGCACAGAGCGCATAGCAAATTATTCCGTGCGAAAGAATGAGAGCAGCAGCGGAAAGCGATGAGTGAGTAATGAAGGCGTGCTTAATTAGGATGCGGGTGGTTGTCTGGTTCTCCAGCACGGCGCACCGGGGTCTGGAAACAAGGGCGCTAAATTACATTCCAAACACAGCATGCCAGACGAAAGCAGATCTATTGCTAACGAACAGCAGCTATGACATTCGAGCCCAATCAAATACGGCAGTATCATGTATTAAATGTTGTAGGGTAGAAATGCTAATCACACTCACACGGGAAACAAGACAACGCTCTGCTCTGCTGTTGTGGGTTCGAGTCCTGTTTATCTGAGATGGAAAAGAGCCTGAGAACATTATATTGCTTCTGGAACGGCTTGCACAAAGCGTTTACAGATGGATCGGAAATGCGAGGCATCTCTGCTGTAGCTGTATTTTGCCGTGAGCTAGTGGGACACGACCGATGCCCCTCGCAACCCACAGAAACGTCAATGCTACCAGCTGAGTAATTTGCTGTCTTACGCGCCATACTACACGCAACAGAGGTAAAAGTCGACTGAGCGACTGAGTCCCGATGTGTACCGCTTCCACGAGTGCTCTGTGGTCCCTTGCATGAGTAGATTCTGGGAGAACTGCGAACTGTCTAGCGCAGGACATCAGAAGACATACTGCGAATCGAAAGATCCCCCTTAAATCCATATGCTTCCTGTGGATCCCAGGCCATACCGACATAAGGCACAAAGAACGCGCTGATCAGCTTGTTAGAAACATGCAACAACTCGCGTCAGCTACAATATCCCTTCCGCAGTGTAATTAACATCGACGGCTTGCAGTTCAGACTAAAGAAGTATCGTCATCGTCGTGTAATGTGGAAATTAACTTCAAAGCAATTTGGAACTGGGCTATCAAACAGCACACGCTTCATATCTCATAGTATCTTAACTCTGGCCTTACGTGGTAATAAACTGTCATCGTTAACACATTAAAAGCAGGCCACAAGGCTGCGAACAAAAAGAAACACTTCTGATAATTGGTAACTTTTCCAGTTTTTGATAACGACCACACTCTTCATTCTTTATTGGCGCGTTAAAACATAAAAAAACAAAGGGAGAAAAAACTGTACTAAGAATAAATTGTCGATTGCTTCACACTCCGATTAGTTCTACGCGCTTCGAACTATCAAACCTATAAATCTATTTATAAATTCATAAGACTTTGTAAAAGGTATCCTTAACGATATTTTAAGACTGTATTTATTACCTGGCTGTTTCCTTAATTCGTTAGCTAATTAAAAAAGCTTAACTCTGGATTACACTATGCTGCTTCATGAAAATATTAATTTTAAAAATTTCATTAGTTTCACGTCGTATGTATAAAGTAACCAAAATTCAATTTTTGCTCGTATTTCAGAATCCCCGACACCATTTGGGGAAAAAAAACGTGATGAGTGTGGGGGCGCAGCGGGAGAGGGAGGGTGGGACAGTTCGTACAGCGGAATTTTCCGTTCCAGACAAATCCGGGCAAATTCCCTGCAAGAACACTGTGTTGGTAGAACGAGGGGCGTTCAATAAGTAATGCATCACAGTTTTTCTGAAAGCAGGTCGGTTTTATTCACGATTCCAATACACCATGTTGTTCCCCACTCCTTTGGCTACAAAATCCTATTTTTCTCAACATAATCGCCGTGACACACTTACGCCAGGTTCCTGGGAGGGCCTGTATGCCCCATGGTAGGACTCTACTGGTCGACGTCGGAGCCAGCGTCTTGCCCTATCATACACGTACTGCTTCCCGTGAGGTACATTATTCACTGGGCCAAAGAGATGGAAGGTGCGAGATCCGGGCTGCAGAGTGGATAAGGGAGAACAATCCAATGAAGTTTTGTGAGCTCCCTCGCGTGAGGCCTTGCGATGTCACGGAGAAAAAGAACTTCCTCTGCATTTTTGTGGCTACGACACGATGAAGTCGTTTATTTATTTACCTGAGGGGTAGTTGACCGTTGCATCATGAGAGAGGACATTAAACAGAATAACCCCTTCACAGTCCCAGCAGATCGTCGTCATGACTTCACTGGCTGAGGGTGCGGCTTTGAACTTTTTCTTCGGATGAGAGGTTTGTCGCCACTCCGAGAAAAAAAAAGTTTTACGTTACTTGCTGGACGCCCTTCGTATAGCCACGGCAACCGATATCTCATTAATGCCTATACTCTACAGCTTAATTTAAGTTACGTTTTTTATCGTTTGGGTATCAAGTTTTCCCTGGTCCTATTCTTGGAGCGTAGAAAGAAAATCCCTACGCGAGACGTTAGTAGAATCCTGCACATCTTTCCCCGTCAAGAGCTGCATGGAAACGATTATGAGAATCGTGTTCAGTTCAGTACGTGGGCATTAACACAGTATACTCTAGATGCATCATGCCTCTTGTTTAGTGATGAAGCCACATTTAACAATCACGGCCAGTTAAACCGCCGGAAAATGCTCTATTGGTCTGCTGACAAACCCCATTGGCTTCGTCAGGTGAAACGCCAGCGTCCACAGAGTGTAAACGTGTGGTGTGGGATACTGAACCATAAGCTCATAGGCCCGCGTTTCACAGACGGCACACTGAACGCACACAAGCATCGCAGCCTCCTTACAAACCATCTTCCACGGATGCTAGAAGACATTCCTCTCCAGACGAGAAGGAACTTGTGGTAACAATATGGTGGCTGTCCAGCCCGTAGCGCACGAATTACTACAGCATGTCTTTACGAATTGTTTCCAGATCGTTGGACTGGACGCAGAGGACCTGTGCGTTGGTCGGCCCGTTCCCCGGATTTGGTGCCGGTATATCTTTTCCTGTGGAGAAAGCTGAAAGACATACCGACTACACCCGATGATATGCGACGAAGTATTACTGCAGCCTGCTCGGGCGTTTCCGCTGAAATACTAGCACGTGTGTAGCAGTCGTTCCATACCAGACGGGAAGCATGTATCGCCGCTGCCGGATGTCGCTTTGAACACAACTTGTGATGATCAGTTGTTTCGTTACTGGTCAGAACCCACATAATTAGTGTACGAAATGTGTTGTTCTTTACTGTGTGCTACCGCAGGTTATCGCGTAACTTTTTTTTTTTGAAAATTGGAATGTTTTTTTTTTAATTTTCTTTTATGTTTGTTAAAAGCCACGGCTAAATTTTCTCAGGGCACTATCGCCAGAAATATCATACGTATTCCAACGTGAAGATATCCGTCTTACGATGGATTAAAAAAAATCTTTCTTTAATGTTACGCGATAAGCCAATTAAATACAATGCTTAATTATTTCTTTTTCTGTGAGACTTGATGCTCCAGTATAGCTGCATATGGCAGCGTACACATTTATAGAAATTATTTTTAATAAAACTGAACCTTTGGCCTAAAATGAAATAGAAAATATTACAAGATGCCGTTTTGTATTAAATGAGATTATTCCTTTTAATACTTTTCGGATTAAATGATTATTAAAAGAGTTTTTATCATTTTATCATTAATGGCGTCGCTACAACAATAAATTTACACAAAATGGCCAGGGGAACATTTAATTGTTACGTAACTAAATCATGGACAGGGAAGGTACTTCCTACTAACAAAAAACACATTCTGCAGTAGTTACTTGCACACATATTTAACAAAATTATAATAATGCTATAGATAGTTGTATTAATTACAGACAGTGATCTATATGCGTCCGTCAGCTAGAACATTAGAACCAAGAAGACAATGAAACAAAAAAACGTTCTTTCCTTTTATACCACGAGACAGAGATTAAAATTACTACGATTCTAAGAGCGCATATAGCACTTATTTATTGTTGAATATCGATAGGTTATTTTACACACTTTTTTTTTTTCGAAGGCTGTGCTATAAGGTATTGTACAAGTGCAGGTGTGGGAACTTTTCAAAAGACGATACCTCGTAACCGGCTCGCACTAGAATCCTGCAACAAACACCAGTGTCATTATAATTACCCATACTCTTAGTTTTTTAATGTCAATAGCCGTTGTTCCATTTAAAAACTGTATGTTTGACAAAAAATACACTTCTACGCATTATTACAATCTGTTGATTGGCTAACAATCTGCGAAAACCGCACACCAACAGCTCTTTCCATTTCCGCAATATTTGCGGTCCAAGTTTTAGGTGATTCATCCTGTATATGAGAAAAATCAGCAATACAGGTATTAGTTTATTCTTATTGCAGAAGCTCTCCGACAGAAAAGAACTAGTGATCCACGAGAAAATTCATTTTAGACTTCAAAGTGCGTGGATTACCGCTAAGATTTTTTTAGTTCGTGTCTTATATGGATGAAAATGGATGCGGCAAAATACTGCACTCCTCACAGCACAAGAGTCAAGGACGTGCGATCTAAAAGCTCAATAATATTCGTGAAGTGCTCATAGATGTTTGGTGAAATTAAGGACACTAAGTCTGCTCCGTGATGGTATTGATGCCGCACGGAGTGGCCGCGCGGTTTGAGGCGCCATGTCACGAATTGTGCGGCTCCTCCAGCCGGAGGTTCGAGTCCTCCCTCGGGCATGGGTGTGTGTGTGTGTGTGTGTTGTTCATAGCAAAAGTTAATTTAAGTAGTGTGTAAGTCGAGGGATGATGACCTCAGCAGTTTGGTCCCTTAGGAATCGAAACACATTTTTTGATGGTATTGATGTTATTAAAATGTTTATCCGTGGACACTTCCACACTGACATCGGCAGAGTGTCTCAGTGTGCAGCTAACAATATGCTGGAAGTCGGTAACATACAAATCTAAAAGTGCTGACTACATCGTACCACAGAAGTTATTAGAACTACGAACGTGTAAGACGCAGCATCCAGTTGATTCGTGTCTAGATATGTGATCTGTGACATTGTTACGTGTTCTGTCGTTGTTCGCAAAGAACGCGTGATTTGGAGTCAGCAGTGAATTGTCAGTCGAGCGTTGCAGTTGGTTGCTTTCATGAGATACTGAAACGTCGATTTAAGTATGGTGCCATATTATAGCATTAGTTATTGTTTCATACAGGACGTTCAGTATTAGATTACTAAGTCACATAAGCATTCTTTTCTGACTTGGAAGACATTTTTCATATTGAAAGTCAGTTAAGCATGCTGACGTTGCTTCGTAATCTACGAGGGTAAGTCAATTATCATCCGCTAAGTAGTTATAAAATTTTATTCTAATCAAACAGGAAACTTACAAGAACATCATTTTTCTGCATAGCCTCCTTGCGTTTCAACGCACTTGGTCCATCATTGTACAAGCTTCCTGATGCCCACATTAAAGAAGGTTCTCGGTTGAGCTGCGAGCCAGGAATTCACCACTTCTTTCACTGCTTTGTCCGAGGCAAATCGACGGCTCCTTAATGCCTGTTTGTGTGGACCAAACAACTGATAGTCAGAAGGGGCAAGATCGAGGCTATATGGAGGATGATGCAGTACTTCATATTTGATTTTCTGGAGCGTTTTAGCAGAGTGCGCAGCAGTATGCGGACGGGCATTGACGTGCAACAACACAACACCTTTTGACAGCAATCCGCGGCGTTTGCTTCAAATTGCAGGCTTTAGCCTGGCATTAAGCATCTTACTGTAACGTACACTGGTTATTGTTGCGCCCCTTTCCCCATAATGTTCTAGTACTTGATCTTGTGCGTCCCAAAATACTGTAAGCATCAGATTTCCTGCGGACGGTTGGGTCTTGAACTTTTTCTTGAAGGGCGAATTTGGATGTTTCCATTCCATAACCTGCCATTTACTCTCCGGCTCGTAATGATGGAACCATGTTTCGTCACCAGTAATGATCCTGTCTAAGAAGTTGTCCCCTACGTTACCATAGCAATCCAAACGTATTTTTTTAAAGATGTCCAAGCGCGTTTGTTTATGCAACTGTGTGAGTTACGAGGGTTATTCCAAAAGTAAGGTCCGATTCGCCGTAACTATTGAAATTTGGCGCCAATGACAAAACACGCTTGCGCGCCGACTCCCGGCAAGCCTTGCGCGTCAAACGCCGCCATTCGCTTTGTTACTGTTGCTGAGTGTAGTTCACAGTGTCACTTTACAATGTTTAAGACAATTGATCAGCCCGCCGATTGTGAAGTAAGGGCAGTGATACGGTTTTTGTCTGCAAGAAACAATTCAGCGGCGGAAATCCATCGGCAGATTACTGAAGTGTACGGTCCTAACATAATGAGCGACAGTAAAGTGCGCAAGTGGGTGCGAGCTTTTAATGAAGGACGGGATAATGTGCACGATGAACCACGGTGTGGCCGACCATCAGTGATTTCAGACGATTTGGTCAATGCGGTTGACAAAAAAATTCGTGAAGATCGCCGATTCACTATTACAGAAGTAGACATGCATTTTCCGAATGTGAGTAGAACAACTTTGTACAGAATTGTGTCTGAACATTTGAAGTTTCACAAATTGTGTGCCCGTTGGGTTCCCAGGCTGCTTACTGAGCCCCAACGAATGAAAAGAATGGCTTTTGCTCTTGATTTTTTGGAGCGATATCATAAGGAAGGTGTCAGTCTTTTAGACAATGTTGTCACAGGGGATGAGACATGGGTTTCTCACATCACTCCAGAGTCTAAACGTCAGTCAATGCAATGGCGTCACACGTCATCGCCAGTCAAGGTCAAGGCAAAGCAGACAATCTCAACACGTAAGGTTATGGCGACTGTGTTCTGGGATAGACGTGGAGTATTGTTAGTCGACTTTATGGAGAGAGGAACAACGATTAATAAAGCCGCCTACTGCGCTACTCTGACTAAACTTCGACGTGCAATCCAGAATAAGCGACGTGGTCTTTTGTCGTCTGGAATCTTGTTGTTACATGACAATGCCAGACCCCACACTGCAAATGAAACGCAAGCTCTGATCAAGAAATTTGGATGGGAACAGATGGACCATCCTCCTTACAGTCCGGACCTGGCGCCAAGTGATTTCCACCTGTTCCGTTACTTAAAGGAGTTTCTCGGCGGCAAGCGCTTCGACACAGATGATGAAGTGAAAGAAGCAGTTAAGGACTGGTTATCGTCACAGGCGGCCGATTTCTATAACATGGGCATTCAAAAGCTTGTTGAACGATGTGACAAATGTTTAAATAAGTATGGAAGTTATGTAGAAAAATAGATAAAGATGTAAGGAATGTAAATAAAACAATTGTTTTGAAAAAACATTTTAGTTTAGATTTTTTTTTTATAACCGGACCTTACTTTTGGAATAACCCTCGTATTTTGGGGCCCACCTTGCACAAACTTTATGAAACCCACGTCTGTTGTGGATGATTTCGTAGGCAGAACCGTGACTGATTTGCAGACGATGTGCCACTTCGTCAATAGTTAATCGTCTGTCTAAGAGAATCATTTCATGTGAACGCTCAATGGCTTCTTCATTTGTGGCGGTAAACGGTCGTCCGGCTCCTCCATCGTGCGTAACACTTGTGCGACCATTTCGGAATTTTTCAGTCCATTCGTAGACACTCCGTTGTGGCAAAACACTGTTCCTGTACTGTACCGAAAGTCTTCGATGAATTTCGGCCCCTGATACGCCTTCCGACCACAAAAACGGATCACTGAACGTTGCTCTTCTTTGGTGCAAATAGACAGCGGAGCAGCCATGATTAAAAGCACGGCAGCGATAACGAAATTAACCTAGCAGCTTGAAAATTGCGAAGATAAAACAACAAATAAACAAAGCATGCGTCATCAACTGAAAACGATAGTACTACAAAAATAAACAAAACTATAACTAAATTGCAGATAATAATTGATTTACCCTCGTAGTACTGCGACACAGGGAGTAATCATTCAGTAAACATATCCATTCAGATCTACTTATAGTTTCATTTTAAATGCCATTAACGAGGCCCCACTAATAACGTTCATTCTACAACGGAGATTCCACGGCTTCCATGGATACACGAACTTACTTTCTTGTGCGGGGATGCGGGTCTACAGTTGCATACACATGTTTGAGGTGGTATTTTAACTGTAAAAATAACAAACGAAAATTTCGAATAATCTAGGTTTATTATTGTTTTGAACATAAACAATAGCATGAGATCGAGGCATCGAAATATCTTGCTGCTTCAGCGGGTCAGTGTTGCCACCTTCACGATAGGCAAAAGCAATGCAGCGTAATCTTGGAAACACACACACATACGCCTGTCGACTGCTGCAGACTCAACCAAGACTCTCACCACAACTGCCCACACAGATTGTAGGTGGTGCTGTTGCTGCCAGAAAGTGCCTCCTTCAGTAGAGGCTACTTTATTATTATAGTGACTTGTGACATCATTCCCATGGCATCAGATAATCCCTACGTGAGATTTATGACAGCTCTTACAACTCAAATTAAGTGTAAATTTCAGTTTTGTTGATAGGTAACAATACAGAGAGTTCAGTGCATCCAAATGAGATTGGGAATGCCTCACAAACTGCCAGTTCCGCTAGGATGCAAATAACGTTTACAGTATTTTGAGTACACGAAGGGGAAAGAGGTCGGAAGGGGAAAAACTTATAAAAACAAAAAACATTTGAAAAATACGAAATAAAAATCCAGTACAATGCTATTGTGATGGATATCAAGCAGTTCCATACGATCAGAGGATACCGAAACAAATAATGGATTTTGTCTAGGCAAAGTGTTAAGGAAGTTACTGATACATCTTAACCGACGTTTTAACCAATTGTACTGTTTCTCCTGGGTGGACATGAAATGTATAGATTACATATTTTTTACGATAGGTATTGTATGAGTAACTTGAGAGTTTTACCAAGGAACAGTATATTATGCTGCAATATATGCCTATTCCATGGAATTGAGATTCTGTGTTTGAACTCTGACCTCTTTAATCATTACTATCCTGCTTCTTGGCTTATGATCTGGACGTGAACCGTAAGGAGCGTTTAACGAAGGTTCATCTTGCTGTATCAGCCAATGTAAGTTATTAACAAAACTGAAAATAGAGTTGTTTGTGACTTAAGGGGATACGGAATCACCTATCCCCGCAATGTTAATATATGCCTACTATAGGGAACATTTTCTCACAAACTACTGGAGACAGAGAGGTAAAAATTTTACTGTATGTGCATTCATATGTTACAACAATACTGAAACAACAGTTTATTGTCAAAGTATTTTCTTACAGAGATATTGTACATTTATTTTTAAGTAAATTTTTTCCATCGCTTTTTACTAGACTATCACCCCTAAGTCTTTTGTAAATCAAGTAATTAAAAAATCGTTGTTTCAGTATGTAATAGGGACCTATGTCACTACGTCATAAAAATTTCAGACTTCTAGGTTGACCAGTACCTGAGATAATGTTCCTAGATGAAGTAAAAAGTAAACTTACGGGAAACGGTGAAAGAAGATTAAATCATTCCTGATCCGTAGCTAATACCCCCTTTACAGTCTTCATAATCATCTTCAAGTCTTCTTTTGGCACCCCTCTGCACCTGTCTTGCTTTTTTCACTAATGTCTTGATTATATTATCAGCATGCCTTAGTCTGTGCTGATCTAAAAAGAACATAGCACGTACCGTACGGGAACCAACACACATACCCAACTTTTGAAGGACCTGGCATTTAGTTATATTTCCAAGATTGAAGGTTGCCACAGCATCATACACACCAAAATGTAGTGTATTAATTCCGACAAACACTGTTTTTGGGAGACGATGCCATATCACACTATTCAAGCACTCGTTGGGGTTCTGCGTTTTTCCGTGAAGACATTTCATCAGAAGACTTCTGTCAGCCAGATCTCTGAAAATGGGCTTTATTTCTGCCATGATGGCTGATGGTAGACTGTGGTGGTGAATGTATTTCTCTCCTGTTGTTAGTCCCCTATTGTATTTACACCAGCTGTTTTCACCTTTGGGGCACAAACCATGTTGTGGATGCTCATCCGTGGATGCGGTGTGGAAATATAAAGCCCATATAGCTCTCCTCATTTCTTCAAGATTGCCTGTATTTTGCCTGATTGCAAGGCCATAGCAGTTCTGAATGTGGTCTATTATGGAATCAGTCAATCTTCTTCTGCCATCCAAGGTTTTCCCATCATCTAGTTTTTTCCCTTTCATAACTGATTTTAACCTTCTCAGCCTGGCACCCATTCTCTTCTGCACATGTCCTATACATTCAAGTTTGCTTATATTTACACTGTTCCCATATGGTTTGCTTTCCAAAACTTCTTTGAATGCTTTAGAGTCACCATCTCCCAGATATTTGACATAGCGAACATTATACCACTGTGAAGAGCGATGAAAAATTTTCTTCACCCCAGCAACCTCCATGCCACCACTACTACCATAATAATTAGCAATACAGTCATCACTGTGTTCATTTTTCAGCCTGCCTGTGCACCTACAGTATTTAGACATTATTGCAACATCAATAACCTTGCCAGTATCAACACTAGTTGCTGTTACAACACCATTGTTGGAGGTGTGGCCCCTTTTCTGCCACGTGCCATCAAACGCCACTGTAAGGTCACGACTGCCGTCATTTTCTTCCACTGCTTCTTCCACAGCAACCTGCATTGACTTCTGTGCTACATCTTCAACTGCAGATCCTAGTACATAATTGTAAGCTTCAAACTTTGAAGGTGCACTTGGAAGATTTAGAACACCACATAGCATATCACCAGCTGCTTTGCCCTTACCAATTGCTCGCAATCCATAAACTAACCTAATATTTACACTATAAAGTTCAGTTTTCTTGTATCCATTATTTACAGTTACTGAAACCGAACTTGGAAACTTACAGCTGTATTTACAAACACTGCATATTAAATTAAACTGGGCAGCCAGGCCAACATGGGATTCTACTTTCAGAGAAACGTTTCCATGACATTTTTTGCAGCACAAACTGTTTTCAAGAGCTTCACACAATATATTCGTATCAATGAGTTCAAAAACTTCATTCCCTCTATCAAGTAAATTATATTTCTCTTCCAAATCTCTTAGTTTTTTATGAGAAGCACTGTTTTCATTTGGTGTAAGTTCGTTCGGCAAATCAGTAATAAGTGGATTCACATTTTCCAACAGTGATGATGATGAACTGCTTTGCTTTGCTAATGAATCATTATTTCTTTTCTTTTGCCAGTTCACACGCTTTTTAAATACTTTTGCTTTAGCTCTAGGCATTTTCACTGCAAAAAATGAAGCACTAAATACGAAATAACTCAACAACAACTACTTTCTTATATCACACTGTTTACAAAACAGGCCCGCCACAAAGTCAAAGAGTAACTTGAGGAAACCAGAGAGAAACATTTTCGGGCAACTAGTGTATAAATAGTCGCTGGAAACCGGGATATTTGAATTCATGTCACTTTAAAGGTACTGCCAAAAAGTTCATGGTCAGCCACGAGAGACGTGTATAACTAAAGCGCAATACCCGATCTCACAAATATATAAAAATAAAATAGTTATAATTGTAGTAGAGCTATGTATGATACGTCATTTTAAAGAGGAAACATGGCAGAATATAATACGCCAATAAAAAAAAATTCGATTTTTTAACCCAAAATCCGATTCCGTATCCCCTTAAACACTGTGCCCGTGCTGAAATCATTTGTAATCCTAAACCTTGCTTGTCTAGAGTAGACATGGGCCTTAACAGAAATTCTTCATTGTTAGGAGCCATCTTAAAAAATAATTGAGAAGTTTCTTTTAGCACATCGTCGAACGCCGGTTAGAAAACTAAACCTTTCTTTCAGATTCTACGAGACTGGCGGTCGCTGTAAATAATATAATAAGATTCACTTTCAGATTTTCAGATTTTCTCAAAGTTGCGAGATAACATCCCAGGCAGTCAGGCCTGGTCACAGGGTTCTGGTTCTGGTATAAGATTTCATTTGGAAACGCTACGCTTGTTATCTTATATTGGGAATCAAGACGAAACCACGATTTTGAGTTACGGAATTTGTTGTTGTACAGTGAAAGGACTGGTGAGATTTTCTCTGGTGCTATAAGCACACGACTTTTAACTTGACTTTGGATAGGCACATATTGAGGAATATCTGTGCTGTTTTAATAGTTAACCAAATGAGTAATTACAATTCCGTAACCCCTGAGAACTTGGCTAGTTTACTGAGTGCTTATACGCGTCGGGCTAAATTAAGCAACATATTACACGGTTAATAATATTCTTACATTAGTTATTTCTCTTTTATGTTGAGCCATTGCATTAATGAGTGTTTCTTTTTTTATATAAGTCACGGCTCATATTCATTCTATTACATTACACTGATAGTAAAGAAAAAGAGTCACAACTATTTTTATTTTATTACATTACACAGTTTATAATAATAATTAACAATATTTGAAACATCGTATTTTAAGTGAAACTAACTGTCAGAATGAATGTATTTTGACCTCCGTCATCGACTAAACTACATAAATGGCTTCAAAAGGGTTTTATAAATAAGTGTCAAAATTAAGCTGAGCAGTGTTTTGTTATTGAGATTTTCAGTACTAGTTAATTTACGATATCTCCCACAAAACCTGTTATATCACTGCGAATAAGAGATTGTTCCGGCTGCCATTACATGTTAGTAACGCTGTGATAATTTCTAAAAGATAAACCAAATACGAGGGCTTTGACCACGCGACGAGAGCTCATAAAGTAATACAAATAGAAAGATTGGTGTGGAAAGGGACGGATAATTTGAAACAACTTTGTGCAGTGGGATGAAAGTTTCGTATGCTACATCAGAACCACTTACATGCAAAATTTACGTTGGGACTAACAAATCAGTTCTCAGGTGAAGCAATCGGTTTGGAGTAGAGAGATCGTTCGCAATTGATCTTTGATTAATGAAAAGCGAGACGATTTGAAGAGAATTGTATCACACATTCGTGTAATAAACAATAAAAATAAACGCGTAATTTGTTGCCCTTAATTGACTAGTCTAAATTACAGACTGTACCGTTCGTGTAATCGTGACCCGTCCGCTCGCGCTAGCACCCCGCCACAGGGATTCGGGGAGGCGCGCCGGTCCGAATCGAATTTGCCCACCGGATTAACGACGAGGGCCGTTGTGCCGACCAGGCTAGATGTGGTTTTCAGGCGGTTTCCTACATCTAACTAGGTGAATACCGGGCTAGTAGCAACATCCTACCACAGTAATAAGACTCGCAAACATTTAGAAAACGTTCGTACTCTTTTACATGAAATTACACTACGCGAAGGCAGTAGGGATACGCAAATTCTGCCTCCGAAGAGAGAGGTGGAGGCACAGGGTGGGCACCCACCAACATTGTCAAATCCGAAAATTAACATACAGATCCCATGAAGATACGGCACAAAGGCCAGCAAAAAGAAGAATATTGTCCGCATAACAGTCTCATCCTGATTTAAAAAGTTCACAGTATCAATAAAGCCAAGTAATTATTTCCAGCCAAACAAGGATTTTGATTTACTGTTTGAGGAATGGCTAGATCGGCTTGGCACTGCCATTTCGATGGGGGAGTTAAATACGCTCTCAGGATATGAGTATGAACAGAGCGTAGGTCGGGTTTCATAAGTTTCTTCCCGAAACGATGGGCAGTAGCTGCGGATAAGGTCGTCCCACTGCAGGTGGACGATTCCGCCGGCCCCGTGCCCTTAGCGAAAGGTCCGACATTTGGCAGCAGCGACCTTACCGTAGACTCCATTGCCGGAACGGGCAGACGGCGGCGCAAGATAAGGACGAGCGCGCTGCAAGGGAAAGGCCAGGCAACGGCGCGCGGAAAGAAAGCACGGCCTTTCATAACTGACTACACTGGGTCGCGACAAATTACTGCATAATAGACAAGGCTGCACTTTCACCAAGACTAACCGTACAAGGACTTGATCCTTTCACCAACTACAGCAATATTATCTATACTCTCCAAATTTCTGTGCATTGCATAGTAGAGGGTATTTGCCATTGTTGAGGCTTCTTCCAATTCCGTTCGCTTGTGGAAATATCCCTCGAAGAGCCAATCTATCGGTCTAATTGCCTGGTAATTTGATGTTTAATGCAGAGGCAGCTGGGAAAACAGCCACAGTCCATAACAGGGGTAATTGGTATGTCTAATCGTAGTTTAAAAAAATGTTTCAGAAGAACGATGTAAATAAGTCGATGCCGCTATGTGCAACAAGACCAGTGTGGAAGCCACTAGCAGCGGGGAGCTAACTGCGCAGCGACAATGAGGCAGCTGCCAAACAGAACAAGAGCTCGCCGGCCGTAGATTCAATTCATTCAAAATACCCTTGGTCTTGTAAAGCTATAAGGGCTAAGCTCGAACGGACTTCTAATAGACATAATTGTAGCTTGTGATTCAATTCAAATTAGGAAATGGTATCGGTGCCCTTCTGTATAAATACAAGAAAACATACTGATATGTATTTAAATCAGTTTTGTCTCTGATTCCCAATTTGAATTTAGAGATGTGTTTACATGAACTGATGTTACTAGTTCCTACCTGTGTGAACGCAGAACTGCTCGGGGACATTTTTAACAGGGAGCTGAAAGCCTTCTTTTTATTATTATCAAAGTGACAAGCTGTTTATTCTGTGTGCGGTCTCTCTGCGTGGGATACCAACATAGCGAGACAGGTGGCCAGGAATGGCGGAGCAGCGAACTGTCGCCGTCAGAAACCAATTAATCCGTCCGTAGCAATAGTTTGTAATGAATCTTTATTTAACTTGAGTCGGTCCTAATGTACAATCCAAAATCAGACTCCAAAGTTCATATCGAAATGCATAAACACAAAAACAAACAGCCTGCAACGTAAGAAGCCATGTAGTCTTATCTCCAGGCCACAACCAACTGAAATATTTATTTATCTATTTACTTATTTCTCAAGTGATTTTACACGTTATATGATACAAATTTAGTTTTACTGATATTACATTTTTTGAGGATTTTGCAAAAGAATAAAGTAAAAAATAAAAAATATGAAAATAAAAAGTATAAATGTATGTATAAAATTTTATTTAAATTTGTTGCTAACTTAGATAATAAGTAAGATACATAAAAGGTTGTGGATGCACAGGGTGTTTGAAAAAGAACTTCCTAGTTTTAAGTAAAAATTTAATGGGAAAATTAATGACAAATTACATCAATGAGTACATATCATGAAACAGAATTTCTTCAAGTTTTGTTTAATGTTAGTAGATGTCAACGTGGGATCCATTTGTTGCCATGCACACGTCGAGACGATATTCAACTTCTCGCTGCGCATTCACCAACATTTCAGGTTGTAACTGTCCCAACCGCCGCGACGTTTCTTTCCCGCAAATGATTGATGTCTCTGATCTTTCCACTGTACACAACATCTTTTATGTGGCCCCAAAAGAAAAAGTCCAGTGGGGTTAAATCTGGGCTTCGTGGTAGCCAAGATATTGGGCCAATTGCAATTTTTAGGCGCACAACATCAGACACAGTACCTTCAGGCACTCCTAATTGTAGACTACACCTGGTCAATGACTTTTCCGGGCTCACGAAACACGGATCTGTTCAACAACATCTTCAGAAGTTCTCTGTCTACGTGGTGAGTTTGCTTTTAAAACACTACCGGTTTCCTTGAAAGTCTTTAGCCAATGACGGATAGTTTTTGCTGTAGGTGGTTCACGACCATACTGACGTCTAAAATAACGTTGCACTGTTATAACTGACTCAGTTTTCACACACCAAATAACACACTGAGCTTTCTGTTGCGGAGTACACATTGTTTCTGTGTTGCTCTGCATTGCACTGCACGCACGCCTGGACTGAACTAAGGGAACAGAGGGAAAAAAAACAGCATTTGTGCCGTCTCAAGGTCAAGCAGACCTGCCAACTCGAGGGGAGCCAAACTTGGAGAGTTGATGAATCAAACACCACAAACTAGAATAGTGTATGTCACTTTGTACAGATTCTAGGACACATTAAAACTAGGGAGTCCTCTTTCAAACAAACTGTATTTTGATTCAACCTTTGTATTTAATGGAAGATATATCAGATGACATTACATTTGACTTAGATACGATGCGACAGTTCTTCTCTTTATACCTTCCGTGTGTTTGGAATACATCTGTTACATTTCTTGTCTTGACTGTGGTAATACTTAACTAATAATGTATTGATTAATTAGATTACGAAAGAAGAAGAAATGTCACATCTTCAGACAGTATTCCATGTTATGAAATGGTATAGCAACCAATTACAACGAAAGTTACATTTTCATTTTGATTCCATTTATTGATGGAAAACTGTAGCTTACTTTTATTATGTATGTGTATCTCGTGCTCTCTCTCCCTCCCTCCCCCCCTCTCTCTCTCTCTCTCTCTCTCTCTCTCTCTCTCTCTCTCTCTCTCTCTCTCTCTCTCTGTGTGTGTGTGTGTGTGTGTGTGTGTGTGTGTGTGTGTGTGTGTGAGTGAGAGAGAGAGAGAGAGAGAGAGAGATAGCATCAAAGTCAGTGTCTGTGTGTGTGTGTTCGTTTACTACGTACTACTGATCTGTCAGATGTGGAACCTACCTTAGTCTAGTGTATGGTCTCTCCTCTTTGTATGCCGCATATAGTGCTACGGATATTTCGTCTGCGATGCTGTTTAGAGAGTTCCAATCAGACTGTCTGCGAATCACCTGTCCTATGTCTTCGTTGCCAAACCTTGCTCTTAAAAATCCCATGTCATCACAGATGAGCAGTACGTGTTCAGGTGAGTCATTCTCACCGTAGGTATAAGTGTGAGTCTGTTTTAGGCCAAACCTGTGGAAGTGCTCAGGATATGGGCCATGGCCTGCGAGAAAGTGCATCATGCCGTATGTTGGGTGAATGTAGTTCAAATTCATCTGCTCTCGGATACTGGGCAGGAAAGAGTAGACCCATCTTCCCTTGTCTGTTGTGTTGCATTCTGTCTGTCATCTAACTTATTTGATTTCCATTTGATGGTTATGTCTTGTCCTGTTACTTCCCTTATTTTGTCTTGTCTTCAGCCAGCAGGCCACTGCTCTGTGGCGAAGTATATCCATCGGGAAAATTCCAGCATAGTGCGAGCAAAATGCCGTGGCCGCTAGATGGCGCAGCGGCTGGGGAAGAGTGGGGAGTGTGGCAGTGGTGGGGGGTTGTTCAGAGCGCTGTAGGGGAAATGCTGAGCTCTGGAAAGAAAGTGTCGTTCTAAACAGAAGCCAACGCTCCTTTTTTTTTTTTTTTTTTTTTTTTTTTTTTTTTTTTTTTTTTTTTTTTTGTAAATAGTAAGTGGGGCCCCTCCACGCGCACACCTGATGGTAACCATTCAAAATGATCTACTGTCACCTCTGCTTTCGTTAGTATTTAAAAAGAATTCGGCCGAAAATGCAGCGATCTATTTTCGTCTGGCTTATTAACCATTTGTAACTTTCAGAGGAGTTTCACGAGTGGCGAATTTTGAGTAAAACCTACACATTTCTCTGGTTGCCAAGTCAAAATTTGCTTTTATTGCCAAAACACAGCTGAGTTTATACTGTCTCACCTCACTAACACGTTGTGCAGACACAATTGAGAGAGAATTCTGAAATAGTGTCCGATTTAGTTCATTAAGTGAAGAACTGAGAAAAAGTAAAGTCAAGTTACTTATGAAAAAGCATATCATCGGTACAAAAAAGCGTATAATGTCTTGACATATGTTGTTCCAAAACCCACAGTATTTCTCGTTTCACTAACTATCGATGGCTCTTAAAAATTACATTCTTTCACCGACAAAGTCTGCAGCTATTGGAATAACACGCTAGATAATTAAGTTTTACATGATAACGATATGGTAAAATGCTCTCCTCTTTGTGTGCTATCATTTGCCAAAATCTCATTTCGATATGTGACACACTTTATGAAATATAAGGAATGTTGTAGATATTTCGCTCTGGCTTTATCGCTGGCGCGGAGCGATCGCAAATGTGTGAGCTACATCAGATCAATTTTCTCGAGATTGGTGATAGATAGTCTAACGAAAAATTCAATATGTTGGCTAAATTTCATACGCAACAACATATGCACCAAACGCAAAATAATAGCGACCTCTATTTGAGAGGCACCCACATGCCTTGCTCTTACTGTGGCATCAAGCAGTCAGGCCTGCAAGATGAGTGGTCTGCCAAGCGAGTGGATTCATTCTTATTTATCGAGTAGCATGAACTCTAGTACTCACACTTAAGTTACAAGTTATCCTCCTATATGATTAATACGCAACGGAAACACGCATCTGACTATCAGTAATTTACAGAACTCTGACTGTACACTACGCACTGGCAATACCACATTTTCTTTCTTTTTTTATTTAACGGCTTTTGTCAACACGTGGCCACCGCACTGAATATGAATGGCGCACACATCATAAATTCGGGACATTATGACAACATACAATTCGAAGGAAAAGTCTACCAATCTTTTTCTTTTCACTATCTTATTTATTCCGATAAATTCTCTAACCTAAACACACAAATTCTATAACAGACAACAATAACACATGAGAAATTCCGCCCAGTGGGCATGGCTTAACATTGGTGAATCTCTATATTATGGTCTCGTAATTATTTAACGCTACAGTGCACTTTCTGGACAGGATGGTGGATCTTTTATTATTTCTCACACTTCGACTCTCACAATCATCATCACGAAACTTTCTTCCAGACCGTGCGGTACAGAAGGAACAAGCATAACCCACTAATCTTTTGAAACTACCTTGCTACTCTCCCATGCAAACCACACATGCTTAAATTACATGACATGCACTACACTACAACATGAAATGCTACACAGGGAATAGTCACAACATTATCACTTTCAGCTTTCCCACTTCAATTAATATTTATCCCAGTTTCACACGACACTGCCCCACTTCGTAATTCTACTTTCCTACTATGAACTCTGGAGATATATGCACGTCTTCCTGTGCAATGCAAGCCAAGTGGCGTTGCTGGATAGACGGCCGACTCACCTTGCTTCTCTCTCAGAGTTTGAATCTAGCGTCACACGGAATCATACCACGCAAAGTAATATTAAGAACATATTCATCACACACGCGAGTCCTCAACTGATACCATGGACGAGTACTTCTCTTTATCCTTTGTCTCATACACAGATTGAGACTCACACAGTACTCACCACGTGGAAGTACACGTCTCTAATTTCAAGTCCTGCACACGCCATTTCTTAAATATTTCAACTTATGGTACACACGCTATTTCTTAAATATTTCAACTTATTGTACACACGCTAGTAATTCAGCTTAACTTAAGCACACGGAAGTATTTCAACTTATTGCTACACATGGTTTCATTGTGACCGTTGGTCACTTTCGAAGATTACTACAGTCCCATTAATATTACCTGCCTGACATTTAATTCTCCCCACAAAAGTTCCTGAAATAGAGAAATTATTATTTCAAACTACTCTTAAATATTCCACATGCATACCATGTCTCCACTCTTTTGTGTTTACGGAGCACAACTAAAACAGGTCCTAACAGCACAAGATCCAGCGGCAGAGTGCTGAAACATGACCATTCTCCAGGTTCTCTCACACCTCTGTCGAAGTGGGGGAGCACCTTGCTACCGTATTGGTCAGCCACATTTCAGGCGCTCAAAGCTCAGGTAAATTTCATCTCTTTGGTCCCACCAAAGGTGACCAAAGGATCGTCTCAAAGATGATCATATATTCACATTCACTATCTGCAGTTAGCAGACGACCATACATTCATTCATTTCACAGATCTCACCAAACTGGATGTAGGGATTTACTTTGTGGGAGTGCACATGTGATCAATTAAATAAATAAATTGTCATTCTTTCCCACACTGGTATCTGGCTTCGCTGTATTAATTGAAATTGAGTTATTTTACAAAAAAAATGTGTTGTTCTGACAAAAATAATGAAGTATGTTGTACCTATTTTCAATGTCGGGCGGTACTGTACCCTTTCATATTTTTCAATGCACAGTTTTCCGAATTTCGCGCAGCATCTTACTTTCACATAACATTCACAATACCTATGACCATTAACGAAGTGGTGGGCACATCATCATGAATCTGACATATAAAGCTGTAAGTAAAACAAAATTGAAATTTTTTTACCAAATAGTTTTGTAAGTAGGCTGTTTAGGTTTTGATGTTGGTAACGCCACGTAGCGCTCTGTATGAAAATCACTGACTGTGCTGTGTGCAGTCTGTGGCTGGTTTGCATTGTTGGAATTTGCTATTGTAGTGTTGGGCAGTTGGCTGTTAACAGCGCGTAGCGTTGTGCAGTTGGAGGTGAGCCGCCAGCAGTGGTGGATGTGGGGAGAGAGATGGCAGAATTTTAAGAGCGGACGATCTGGACGTGTGTCCGCCAGAAAGAGTAAATTTGTAATATATATATATATATATATATATATATATATAAGTTCATGATATCCAATATTACAAATTTACTCTTTCTGGCGGACACACGTCCAGATCGTCCGCTCTTAAAATTCTGCCATCTCTCTTCCCACAACCACCACTGCTGGCGGATACATTATTTGTTCTCTATCAGAAACTTTCATTTGCTAACTATGCCTATCAGTAGTTAGTGCCTTCAGTAGTTAGAATCTTTTATTTAGTTGGCAGTAGTGGCGCTCGCTGTATTGCAATAGTTCGAGTAACGAAGATTTTTGTGAGGTAAGTAGTTCATGAAAGGTATAGGTTATTGTTAGTCAGGGCCATTCTTTTGTAGGGATTTTTGAAAGTCAGATTGCGTTGCGCTAAAAATATTGTGTGTCAGTTTCGTGTTGATCAGGATAAGTAAAGAGCGAAATGTCTGAGTACGTCCAGTTCTGCTCAGCTGTTTGAAAATCAAATAACAGAAGAGGTTTACCAGCACAGTAATTCATAAATTTTTCTACGGGGACGTTTCAGTTTCTGTAAAGTCCGCCCCCGGTAGCTGAGCGGTCTGCGCGACAGAATGTCAATCCTAAGGGTTCGGGTTCGATTCCCGGCTGGGTCAGAGATTTTCTCCGGTCAGGGACTGGGTGTTGTGCTGTCCTAATCATCATCATTTCATCCCCATCGACACGCAAGTCGCCGAAGTGGCGTCAAATCGAAAGACTTGCACCCGGCGAAAGGTCTACCTGGCGGGAGGCCCTAGTCACACGACATTAATTAATTAATTAAGTTTCTGTAAAACCGTTTGAGAATGACCGCAGGGTGCGCGCTTCGATCTTGTCATCGCTGACCGGCCGAAAGGAGGCAAACACTGTTCGGCCTCCCCTTCCGAACAAACGAATGCACTCGCCCAGCGCTATGGACGAAAACTGGTTATTGCGCACCGGCCACGGGATCCTGCGCGAGCTGTACCACACACAGTGTCTCGTTAGAGGTCGTGCCGAAGGCCCCCGAGATTCTGGGATGAGCACTCCTGTGGCCGCATCTCACCAACTGAACTGCCCTCATCTGCCGCGGCGCTGTCCTTCGTCCAGTCCGCAGAGGTCACTCTTGTCGGCTGCCGGTGGGGGCGGGACCCGGCACGCGCTCATTACTGGCCGCGGCGGCGTCGTCTTGCGTAACCGCTACCAATGTCCGCGGAATTCTTGCGGATCCCCGGGACGCACTCCCGTCCTATTGCCGACTGCTGTCTCCGGTAACATCGATTGCAACGACGCAACACCGTAGAAGACTGTTATTCGGTGGTTTTGACAGTAACAGCTATAGACGCTACCATCCATCTACATCTACGTGATTACTCTGCTATTCAGAATAAAATGCCTGGCAGAGGGTTCAATGAAACACCTTCATGCTGTCTCTCTACCGTTCCACTCTCGAACGGTACGCGGGAAAAACGAGCACTTAAATTTTTCTGTGCGAGCCCTAATTTCTCTTATTTTATCGTGATGATCATTTCTCCGTATGTAGGTGGGTGCCAACAGAATGTTTTCGCAATCGAAGGAGAAAACTGGTGATTGAAATTTCATGAGAAGATTCCGTCGCAACGAAAAACGCCTTTGTTTTAATGACTGCGACTCCAATTCACGTATCATCGTCTCATGTCTGTGATACTATCTCCCCTATTTCGCGATAATACAAAACGAGCTGCCTTTCTTTGTACTTTTACGATGTCATCCGTCAATCCCACCTGATGCGGATCCCACACCACGCGGCAGTACTCCAGAATAGGGCGGACAAGCGTAGTGTTAAGCAGTCTCTTTGGTGGACCTGTTGCACCTTCTAAGTGTTCTGCCAATGAATCGCAGTCTTTGGTTTGCTCTACGCACAATAATATCTATGTGATCGTCCCAATTTAGGTTATTTGCAATTGTAATCCCTAACTATTTAGTTGAATTTACAGTCTTAAGATTTGTGTGACTTATCGCGTAATCGAAATTTAGCTGATTGCTTTCAGTACTCATGTGAATTAACTTCACACTTTTCTTTATTCAGGGTCAATTGCCACTTTTCGCACCATACAGATATCTTATCTAAATCTTTTTGCAAGTCGTTTTGATCATCTGATGACTTTACAAGACGATAAATGACAGCGTCATCTGCAAACAATCTAAGACCGTTAATCAGATTGTCTCCTATGTCGTTAATATAGATCAGGAGCAATAGAGGGCCTATAACACTTTCTTGGGGAACGCCGGATATTACTTCTGTTCTGCACCTTGAGAACGCAGTTAGATTTTAATTAATTCAGGGCATAAATTGCTATAATTACATGGCAATTTACAGGAGATTTGTGCGGGCCCCTTTGTTGCGTAATATCTCTCTACGCCGATTACTCGTACCCAGTGCGCCGGTGGACCAATTGGTCGATCAAATGTCTGCCACCCAAGTATAGTAAGCGCTCCAACGATAGGAGCATTGCCACAACGTGCTGAAAAACCTGAACTGTCTCACCCATGAAAACGGACAGATGCTGACTATCCCGAGCAAGCCTACAAAGTGTAAAGAACCAGCATTAAACGAGAAGTCTGGAAACTGTCTGAATCGAATATTTCCAATCGTGACTGGCTGATGTCGTAGCCGTAGGACGCTGTTTTTGGGTTTTGTGAACAGAACAGTTTTACATTTTTAAACATTTAAAACATGTTGCCGACCTCTGCATCACATTTAAATCTTATTAAGATCTGCAGAATAATGAGACACCTTTTTTCAGACTTGACTAAAAGTAACTCCGCCATCAACGAGAAGTCTGATGCTATTCATATTTTCTGTCAGGCCATTAACACAATCGCATCAAATGACGAGCGATAGTCGCATTAAGTTGCTACAGCATTTAAATCATGTGACGAGCTCAGCTCGCAGAAGCACGCTGCATGAATGCATGGAGTTCAATTTCTAGCTAATAGATGGCTCTTAAATTTATACTAAAACGAAGCACATGTCACGTGTGCCACATAGTAGCTGATCTTAGTTAACAACCAAAGTAATTCATGTTGATGATGAGAAGAGTTTACTGAAGCTTGGTGAGATTGTTTTCAACAGCGATAATGAAGTTAGTCATTTGTCTTTCATTGATTCAGATTCTAAAGACAGCGGTAATGACGTTAGTCATTTGTCTTTCATTGATTAAGATTCTAAAGAACCGCAAGCAGTAAGTCAAAGTGAATATATTTCGAAAAGTAGTGATGAAAGTGACGATAATGATGGGCGTGCGCCAGACCATTCAGGAAGTGTTTGTACTAAGACGCAGACAAAACAAAATGAATGAGACAAAGAAATTGATAATAGCTCTGTTTTACTTCCCTTAAATGTGTACAATAGGATTTACGAAGGTTTGCTGAATAAATTTAAATCACAGCCAGCATCTGAACTACATATTTTTTTAGAATACATCGGGCCATTCTTCGGTCTGGTTTGTAACGAGACCAATTATTACACGAGAAAAGCAATTCACAATAAAAAAAATGGCTCTGAGCACTATGGGACTCAACTGCAGAGGTCATTAGTCCCCCAGGAACTTAGAACTAGTTAAACCTAACTAACCTAAGGACATCACAAACATCCATGCCCCGAGCAGGATTCGAACCTGCGACCGTAGCGGTCTTGCGGTTCCAGACTGCAGCGCCTTTAACCGCACGGCCACTGCGGCCGGCGCAATTCACAATAAACACAGAAAAAAATAAAGATGACGATAACTGGTTGATATGTAAAACCACATACTTGGTGATACGCATCAAGTTTGATTTCACACCAACCGCTTGGGAATAATTTGAATACGTGTTACTGAGTTAATATACAACGAGAACAGCAAGCGTCCCAAAACACGTCCATGTGGTTCACTTAACTTACTTCTCCATTTAACATGTACAGTTTGTTTCATTTATCTTGACCACCCCAAAAAATTTTTTGTCCAGAAGCAAAATAAAAAAAATCAAGCAAATATTTAGCTGTCAGTAGGTCGTTACCAATAATTACTGCCTTTCTTGAACCTTATTTTCGTAACGAGGATATGAACAGCAGTACGTCGTTTTTAGACAGCATCTTGTATTTTTTATTCTGTAATCCACTTCCTCTCCTCAAGACTCGTTCAAAAACATATCACAAAGTTCAAAAAAATGTTAAAATGTGTGTGAATTCCTAAGGGACAAAACCGCCAAGGTCATCGGTCCCTAGACTTACATTCTTTTTAAACTAACTTATGCTAAGAACAACACACACACCGCTACGGTCGCAGGTTCGAATCCTGCCTCGGGCATGGATGTGTGTGATGTCCTTAGGTTAGTTAGGTTTAGGTAGTTCTAAGTTCTATGGGACTGATGACCTCAGAAGTTAAGTCCCATAGTGCTCAGAGTCATTTGAACCATTTGTATGGGAAATGTAAGTTATCAAAGTTATCTTTCTTACAATACTTAATTCTCTCTTATTTTTCGCATGAGATATATGAAATCTTCGTATACACAGCGATGTGTAACACGGCTTGCGGTTCTCAAAAGACACACGCTGGGACCAGTGCAGTGCAGTGGCATTTCCAGAGAGGTAACAGTACTGATCGCATGTGTCATTAAAGCATGCACTGAAGAATATCTGAGGAATGTTTAGTCCGGTTTGAAAGCAGTCCAAGTAAGTATATCTAATATCTGCACTTTTTTCCTGTTCTTGTCTCTTACAGGTAAGAATAACTATTAGCCGTCTTTTGTAATTTAATTTCATCAGCTGGGACTGATAAACATCTGCCGGAGATGATCTGTTTTCAACATGATTGGCGTAATTAAATTGTAGACTGAAAATCATTAATTTTATTTCACAATAATTAAAACATTTGCTTCGGTTTATTCATTTTGATTTTGAGCCGTATATATAGCTGCAGAATATCAGTACGAGAATATTGTTAAAATAACATTAAACGTATATACACACAACGCTGACATAAAAAAAATGAAATTATCGCGTGGCATTGTGGCCCCGTCGGGGAAGTACGGCCGCCGAGTGCAAGCCTTATTTCAGGTGACGCCACATTGGGCGACTTGGGCGTTGGTGATGATAAGATGATGATGAGGACAGCACAACACCCAGTCCCCGCCGGAGAAAATCTCCAACTCGGTCGGGAATCAAACCCGGGACCGCTGCAAAGCAGGCAAGCACATTACCACTCAGCTAAGCAGACAGGCTTAGGTTGACATACTACGTAGCCACATTGTAATATTTATGGCTTTATAGAAATCATAATTGGCTACAAGAAGCTCTTCTTAGAGCAGTTGGAAGGCAGCAGTGGGAAGACGACGTGATGTGAGCTATCGGTGACAGATGGTTTATTCGGTACGGGTATCATAAGAAAGACCGCCTAAATTACGATTCTTCTCCGCTGTTGGCTGCTGTGTTCGGAAATAGCGCGCCAAAATGACAAATTTCCGTTATTAATATTAGGAAAAACTGAACAATGAATTTAGTTGCCATTTATATAGTGAAGCGCCAAAGAAATTGGTATAGACATGCGTATTCAAATACAAGAATATGTAAACAGGCAGAATACGGAGCTGGAGTCGCCAACGCATGTAAAAGAAGACAAGTGTCTGACGCAGTTGTTAGATCGGTTACTGCTGCTACAATGGCAGGCTATCAAGATTTAAGTGAGTGGAACGTGGTGTTACAGTCGGAGCACGAGCGATAGGACACAGCATATCAGAGGTAGCGATGGAGTGGGGATTTTCCCGTACGATCATTCCACAAGTGTACCGCAGGGGAGAGTCCAAGCTGGTGGATGCTCTGTAATAGTGCAGTTGGGGGTGATACGGAACCCCTGATACGTCTGGATACGACTCCGACAGGTGACGTAAGTAAGCGTCCTGTCTGATCACCTGCATCCATTCATGTCTGTTGTGCATTCCAACGGACTTGGATAATTCCAGCAGGACAATGCGACACCCCACACCTCCAGAATTGCTACAGAGTGGCTCCAGGAACACTCTTCTCAGTTTAAACACTTCCGCTGTTCACTAAACTCCCCAGAAATGAACATCGTTCAGCATATCTGGGATGCCTTGCAACGTGCTGTTCAGAAGAGCTCTCCTCCCCTCGTACTCTTACGGATTTGTGGACAACCCTTCAGGATTCATTGGGTCCATTCCCTCCAGCAGTACTTCAGACATCAGTTGAGTTCATGTCACGTCGTGTTGCGGCACTTCTGACGGTACGCATGTGTACCATCTTCTTTCGGCGTTCAGTGAATAGCTCTTCTATGTAGCAGGCTATTATTACATTATTTCAACAGTGTTGATTTCCAGCAGAATAATAAATACCTACAAAATGAAAAAGCAGGTATAGTACTTCGGAGATCTGCAGGTCGTGCTTAACTTGGATGGCGGGCGAAGTGGTTAGGCTGTAAGATCAGGAGTGGATCGGCAGTCTCAGAGGACAGGCATGTTGTCTGCTGCGGTCAGAATCAGTTAAGACTTAATTAGCAGTGTCTTGTTTCTTAAATGTCATGGTTCGATTGGTAGTCGCGGAGGACAGACGTGTTGCCTACCGTGGTCGGTATCGGTTAAAAACTTAATCTCTTTCCTTATTTAGACATGTAATTGAGAACTAGTTTATAGTAATTATGCAAACCCATAGTTCATTATTTTGTTTATTCTCTGTGAAAATGTGAAGTAAGAAAATTATTTGTGATTTGTAAAGTGGACTACAATTGTGCAATTTCTCGTATTCTGCTGGTAAACAAGCGACTGTCATTCCGTTTAGACAAACCATTTCACAATTTAATTATTTTTGCAATACCAGTTCCTCGCTAAAAGTTTAGTACAGCCTGAAGATAACGGACTCACGACGTACGTGCTGTCTTCAGTGGAGGGGATAACCACTACAGAAGACTGCACGTTGGTGAACATTATTCAGAACTTATGGATTCCACTCAGGGCGGTGCAGGCAACTGGGCATCTCGCTTGTGCTGCAATCTTAGCACAAATGAGATCATAACACGTCATCTCTGGCAATACAGAGGAGGTATGAAGGGATGAAATTTTCGAGGGAAGGGATTTATCATACACACGAAAATTCCTCTGTCTATATATCTTTCCCTCTCATTCATTTACCATAATATCGCTCACTTTTTTCGCGTAGAATAATTATATATGTTCTCGAACAAGATTTCGAGCAGATGTGTGCACGTCCCCACTCCTTTTTCCTCGCCTTCAGCATCCAACGAGTAGCTGCTGTGCTCTGGCTACACCTCCGCTGTCCAGTGCTTCGTGCTCGGGCATTAGGGGGCTGCAGTGGGGCCGTGTCACAAACAACAAGTGCACGCGTCTTTCAGAAGGTCATAACTGCTACTATCACATCATCATCATCATTTAAGACTGATTATGCCTTTCAGCGTTCAGTCTGGAGCATAGTCCTTCTTATCAAATTCCTCCATGATCCCCTATTTAGTGCTAACATTGGTGCCTCTTCTGATGTTAAGCATATTAGTTCAAAATCATTCTTAACCGAATCCAGGTACCTTCTACTTGGTCTACCCCGACTTCTCCTACCCTCTACTGCTGAGCCCATGAGTCTCTTGGGTAAACTTGCTTCTCCCATACGTGGTTCAAATGGCTCTGAGCACTATGGAACTCAACTGCTGTGGTCATAAGTCCCCTAGAACTTAGAACTACTTAAACCTAACTAACCTAAAGACAGCACACAACACCCAGCCATCACGAGGCAGAGAAAATCCCTGACCCCGCCGGGAATCGAACCCGGGAACCCGAGCGTGGGAAGCGAGAACGCTACCGCACGACCACGAGATGCGGGCTCCCATGCGTGTAACATACCCCACCATCTAAGCCTGTTCGCCCTGACTGCTACATCTATAGAGTTCATTCCCAGTTTTTCTTTGATTTCCTCATTGTGGACACCCTCCTGCCATTGTTCCCATCTACTAGTACCTGCAACCATCCTAGCTACTTTCATATCCGTAACCTCAACCTTATTGATAAGGTAACCTGAATCCACCCAGCTTTCGCTCCCATACAACAAAGTTGGTCAAAAGATTGAACGGTGCACAGATAACTTAGTCTTGGTACTGACTTCCTTCTTGCAGAAGAGAGTAGATCGTAGCTGAGCGCTCACTGCATTAGCTTTGCTACACCTCCCTTCCAGTTCTTTCACTATGTTGCCATCCTGTGAGAATATGCATCCTAAGTACCTGAAACCGTCCACCTGTTCTAACTTTGTTCCTCCTATTTGGCACTCAATCCGTTCATATCTCTTTCCTACTGACATTGCATTCGTTTTGGAGATGCTAATCTTCATACCACAGTCCTTACATTTCTGATCTTGATCTGAAATATTACTTTGCAAACTTTCAGTCGAATCTGCCATCACAACTAAATCACCCGCATATGCGAGACTGCTTATTTTGTGTTCACATATCTTAATCTCACCCAGCCAGTCTACTGTTTTCAACATATGATCCATAAATATTATGAATAGCAGTGGATACAGGTTGCAGCCTTGCCTTACCCCTGAAACTACTCTGAACCATGAACTCAAATTACCGTCAACTCTAACTGCTGCCTGATTGTCTATATAAAGACCCTTAATTGCTTGCAAAAGTTTGCCTCCTATTCCATAATCTCGTAGAACAGACAATAACTTCCTCCTAGGAACCCGGTCATATGCCTTTTCTAGACCTATAAAGCATAGATACAATTCCCTGTTCCACTCGTAACACTTCTCCATTATTTGCCGTAAGCTAGAGATCTGGTCCTGACAACCTCTAAGAGGCCTAAACCCACACTGATTTTCATCCAATTTGTCATCAACTAATACTCGCACTTTCCTTTCAACAATACCTGAGAATATTTTACCGACAACGCTGATTAAAGATATACCTCTGTAGTTGTTGCAATCTTTTCTGTTTCCATGCTTAAAGATTGGTGTGATTACTGATTTCGTCCAGTCTGATGGAACCTGTCCCGACTCCCACACCATTTCAATTATCCTGTGTAACCATTTAAGACCTGACGTTCCACTGTATTTGATGAGTTCCAACTTAATTTCATCCACCCAGTCGCTTTATTGCACTGCAATCTATTGACCATTTTCTCCACTTCCTCAAATCTGATCCTATTTCCATCATCATTCCTATCCCATTGTACATCGAAATCTGAAACAATACTGATCGTATTTTCACCTACATTGAGCAACTCTTCAAAATATTCCTTCCATCTGCCCAAGGCATCAACAGGATTCACCAGCAGTTTTCCTGACCTGTCCAAAATACTTTTCATTTCCCTCTTACCTCCCTTTCGAAGACTGCTAATTACACTCCAGAATGGTTTTCCAGTAGCTTGACCCAAAGTCCCCAACCTGATTCCAAAGTCTTCCCAAGATTTCTTCTTGGATGCTGCAATTATCTTTCTGGCTTTGTTTCTTTCTTCAACATATCTTTCTCTGTCTACCTGAGTTCTAGTATGTAGCCATTTTTGATACGCCTTCTTTTTCCTTTTACAGGCTGCCTTGACTGTGTCATTCCACCAAGCTGTTTGCTTCATCCTATCTTCACACATTACTGTTCCAAGACATTCTTTAGCCACTTCTAGTACTGTGTCCCTGTACCTTGTCCATTCCTTTTCCAATGACTGTAATTGACTACATTCAACTAACTGGTATCTTCCTGATATCACTGTTATGTATTTGTGCCTGATTTCCTTATCCTGAAGTTTCTCCACTCTTATCCTCCTACATATGGATCTGACCTCCTGCACTTTCGGCCTCACAATACCAATTTCACTGCAGATTAAATAGTGATCAGTGTCATCAAAGAATCCCCTGAATACACGTGTGTCCCTCACAGCCTTCCTGAATTCCTGTAGTCAATGACAGATCTGGTTCCCCTGCCTTCCCAAGTATACCGGTGAATGTACTTATGTTTAAAAAAGGAGTTTGTGGTTACTAAGCCCATACTGGCACAGAAATCCAAGAGTTGTTTCCCGTTCCTGTTGGCCTCCATATCCTCTCCAAATTTACCTCTAACCTTTTCATACCCCGCCGGCTGGAGTGGCCGAGCGGTTCTAGGCGCTACAGTCTGGAGCCGCGCGACCGCGACGGTCGCAGGTTAGAATCCTGCCTCGGGCATGGATGTGTGTGATGTCATTAGGTTAGTTAGGTTTAAGTAGTTCTAAGTTCTAGGGGACTCATGACCTGAGCAGTTAAGTCCCATAGTGCTCAGAGCCATTTGCACCATTTTTTCATACCCTTCTGTTCGATTTCCATTCCTAGCATTAAAATCACCCATGAGCAGAACCCTGTTCTTGTCCTTTACTCTAACAGCTACATCACTGAGTGTGTCATAAAAACTATCCATCTTATCTTGATCTGTCCCTCACAATGCGAATATACTGACAAAATCCTACTTTTCTTGCTAGACACTGTCAAATCTATCCACATCAGTCGTTCGTTTACATACCTTATTGCAACTACGCAGGGTTCCATTTCTTTCCTGATGTAAAGCCCTACACCCCATTGTGCTATTCCTGCTCTGACTCCTGACAGGTAGACCTTGTAATCTCCCACTTCCTCTTCTTTCTCACCCCTTACCCGAATGTCACTAACAGCTAAAACGTCCAACCCCATTTTACTTGCAGCCTCTGCCAGCTCTATCTTCTTCCCAGAGTAGCCCCCATTGATATTAATAGCTCCCCACCTCGTTACCATTCGTCTGCCGAGTCGTATCTTAGGAGTCCCTGGTTTGTCAATTAGAGGGGGGACTCCGTCGCCTCCAAAGGTCCGAGGCATTTTGCTCTGATTGTTGCCAGTATTATATTTAAAGTACCAGGGAAGCAGGTTGCTAGCCTTACTTGCCCCAGGTCCCATAGAGTTTTACCACTAACGGTTGAGGGACTAACCGGTGGATTTGCTAGTCTTTGCCGTCTGAGCACAAAGGTGACCACGACTCAGAATATGTCCGAGACGCCCAGCCTTATTCCAAAGTAACTGGTATCCCGACTGTCAGGACCACTTACTGGGCCACGCATACGTTGCCCGTGGATCATGAACTAGGACATGACAACAGGAACCCACACCATGAACCACTGCTACTATCACAATCAAGGCCTAAATTTTCTCACTGGTCGACTTGCGGCCAAAATTTTCTCACTGGTCGACTTGCTGCGGCTTTTTTCTCCTTAAATTATGAGGTCAAGTTGGTGATGTTTTGACGATTACCTGTCAAATGGTTCAAACGTCTCTAAGCACTATGGGACTTAACATCTGAGGTCATCAGTCCCCTAGACATAGATTTACTTAAACCTAACTAACATAAGGACATCACACACATCCATGCCCGAGGCAGGATTCGAACCTGCAACCGTAGCAGCAGCGCGGTTCCGGACTGAAGCGCCTAGAACCGCTCGGCCACAGCGGCCGGTGATTACCTGTCTTTGTCAACTACCTCTGAATATAAACACAGTTCTTCTTGAAGTTAAAATCTTCTGGGCTGTTAGGCCGCGTTATATTTCTTCAAACAATCGACTTTTCGATCCCTTTGCTGGAGAAGATTCCACAACCCAGAAGCTGTCAAGACTTACGGTTGTTCTTATTGCGGAAGTTTATTCGCCCAGACCGTACAAAAATACACAATGATTACGAGTTTCAGCGAAATTAAATCGTCATTTTTCAGATAATATGTACAGAAAAAAATTTTACAGGACCAGTCCAGTCGATTTCTTTACTAATGATCTGAAAATGGCGATTTAATTTCGCTGAAACTAGTAATTATTGAGAAAGTCTTCCAATCCATATGTGGCATACACCAAAACAGTGCTAACAGTATTGGTTAAAAACAGTCTTGGCCGCAATTTTAGTTTTTTTTTTATTTTTTCAACTACGTACGCGTTTCGCTTTATTTAGGCATCTTCAGGTTGATCTTAATTTGGTATTTCTTAAAACGATCCTTTAGACAGTGTAGCCAATGGGCATCGTCGAATACATCAGGTCAACATCGCCTTCGTTAAACTCAGTAAAACTTTTCTAGATGAACGCGAGTGACTCCAAGATCTGCATATCGCGTTCCCGTTCACAGTAGCGAGTAAAAGAATAATTCGCGTCCACCTAGAAAAATTTTTACTGAGTTTAACGAAGGCGATGTTGGCCTGATGTATTCGACGATGCCATTTGGCTACACTCTCTAAAGCATCGTTTTAAGAAATACCAAATTAAGATCAACCTGAAAATGCCTAAATAAGGCGGAACGCGTAGTTGCAAAAATAAAAATAATAAAATTGCAACCAAGACCGTTTTTAACCAATACTGGTAATCATTGTGTATTTCTGTGCGATCTGGGCGAATAAACATCTGCAATAAGAAGAATAACCACGTTTGGCGATGTTTCCTTGTTAGCACTGCGTCAGGTCTGTGTGTACGAAGGTCTATCGCGAACATAAAATGGTCATATTTTCGACACGGCACGCGGTGAGTCGCGGAGTAGCTCTGACGGCGTCTGAAAAGATAAGACGGACGCGCGCCCCCCGCAGGCGGCGAGTACGTGGCGGGCGCGAGTCGATATTTATATAAAGGCCAAGCGAGGCGAGGTGCCCGCGCCGTTGTTTGCGGCTGAATGGAGCCGCCAGGCGATAAGGCCGTTAACTTGTTGCCGAGCAGAGAAAACGGTGAGACGTGGCCTCGAGTGCGGAGGAGTGGGCTCGGCTGGAGAGCAGAGCAGTGGAGGCCACTCCAGCGCCGGCGCCCTCACCCGCCTCCGTCATTAAGGGCTGCCTCCAGTTCCAGCTGCAGGCGCGCATGCGCTCCAGACAAAGCCCGTCGGGGCACACAGCGGCGCGTAATGAGAAACAATGGCGCGACGAAAAATAGGCCCGCCGATTATAAAGGCGCGTCACGACGCTCCGACTAAGTTCTGTTCTCTCCCTCCCTCCCTCTATCTCTCTCTCTCTCTCTCTCTCTCTCTCTCTCTCTCTCTCTCCTTGTTACTCCTTTACTTTTTATACTCCAAACACTACGCAGGGTGAGTCAGGAGCAAAGGTAAACGCTTTGAGGGATGATAGTATTAGTGATACTGAACAAAAAACTTCATACAGACATACACCCTACTCTGAATGTTTCGAGATAGAGCTCATTTAATGTAAAGTTGCCGCATTTAAAAGTACACAGCTTCCCCTCTGAATGCAAATGCAGTATTTCGACTTCTGAAATAAAGTAAACAGCTAGAACAATGGACAGTTTTATTCAGCAATTGACTGTTAACATTCTTCTGTCCGCAATTCGGTTTATTTAATCAGTGAAGTTAGACGTTTCTCTTTGCGGTGTGTAAAATGACTTGCTCGATAGAAGAAAGATTTGAAATTGTGGAAGCATATGTGAAAAACAGGTTCGATTAAGGAAACTCGCGAAATTTTCGGTGTCAGGTATTCGAACAGAAGACTACCTGCAAACAGAGCAATACAGATTCTGCATGAAAATTGGCGCACCTACGGATCTTTGCAAAAAGTAAAACGACAATGTATTCCTTCAGTTCGCACACCAGAAGTTATTGCAGACATTCGCCGAAGAATTATTCAGAGCCCAACAGGCGAATGTAAATAGGAGGGGTTGCCAGCGGAATCATGAAAAATCTTAATCTGAAGACATATCGGGTGACGGTTGTGCAGCAATTACGGGAAGATGACAGTCAGAAACGTGTACAAGTATCTTACTGCATGTGGCTTTTTTACAACACGAGTGAATGTTTCTTAGGCCGTTTCAGTTACACTAGGAGCGATGAAGCATAGTTTCATCTTTCCGGTCATGTGAATTGACAGTGCACGAGATACTGGGCATCGGAGAACCCCAACACTGTGTGTCAGTAACCACTCCATGATGAATAAGTTGGCGTTTGGTGCGGTGTAACAGGAACGCTCATCATTAGACCGATATTTTTTATATTGCCCCCAACAAAGTTGCATATATGGAAATTTTTGATACATTTTATGCTCAACTCACTGAATATGAGAGACAATACTGCTTCTTCTAGCAAAATGGGCCTATATGCCATATGTGTAAGATATCCCTGGAACGACTCCATGATGTCTTTACCGAGGAATGAACTGTAAGCAAACATTTATGGCCACCGCGTTCGCCGATCTAACATGTCTTTTTCTCCTGTGGGGACACTTGAAGGCTAAGGTCTATGAAACAAATCGACGCACAATATAGGAATGGAAAGACAACCTCAACCGTTAAGTTGCCGCCATCGATGTTCCAACTTTACGCCTGGTGTATCTGAATATGCTTACAAGTGCACAGCTGTGTACTGATGTCGCAGTAGGTCACTTTCAACATCTTCTAGAAAGGTATTTTTCATTCCAAATAAATGGCAAGTCCATTTCGGCTCTTCGTTGCTGTAATTTTCTTTATACTTACATGGGCTACTTTTACCTACGCCACTATGCACATTGTTATTTTTTGTATTATTCAAATATTATAATTGTTTACAACGTACCACAGTAGTGCAGAGGAAGCTGAGACGAACAAGTTGATACTGGACACTTGTGTCTATCAAATCGAGAAACTACCTCAAACTGGCCGACAAAAACTATGTAAGCTACCGTGCACGCGCGTCGCGCGAGATTTTCTGTATTCTCGCGCTCTCTTCGGCAAACAATTACTCCTAGGGAAAATAGGAACAGGACGTTCTTGTAAGAAATTTAATCTAACTTAATTTTGTACTGCCACACGTTTTCGTTGGAAGGTGCGGTACGTACAAAAGTGATATTTAATATGTTCCTTCTCTGAAACAAGTGCATAAGTGCATATTAAGTTTTTCGTTCAGAATGACTGCCACTATCACCCCCAAAGCATGTACCTTTCTACCTGACTCACCCTGTATACTGATAACCTGGTGATCGCAAAATAAATATATAAGAGACATTTGTTAAATACCGCGCATTGTGTTGCTTAGCATGCCTATCCATAATAACAGTGCATTGACAGGCTGTACACTATTAATTTTATATCAGCATTTGCACAGATTCGGCTCTTTTTACTTCTGAGGTTGCTTTCTAGGTGCCATTAAGTCTCAATAAGTACGCTAAGAACGGCTGAAAGCAAGGAGAAACTACAACCGCAATTTTCTTCGGGGATAAGCAGCTCGACTGCATGGTTAAATGACGGAGGATAAAACATGTCGAAGGTAAAATGGTCAGAGTGTGGAATGTTGTAGCCCAAAGTCATTTCAATACATGGTTATAAATACAAGATCAAATAGGGGTAATACAGAATAAGAAAATAAGAACGCTGGTAAGCTACTATGAACAGCAAGTGAACGCATCATCATAGCCAAGACAGACACGAAGCCCACACCTACCACAACAGTAAAAGTTTATGTTCCAACTATCTCCGCCGATGATGAAGAGACTGAATAAATGTGTGATGAGATAAAATAAATTATTTTGATTGTTAAGAGAGACGAAAATTTAATTGTGATGGGAAACTAGAATTCGATAGTAGGAGAAAGGAAAATAGGAAATGTAAGACAGTCATTTCGGAACCAGATTTCAAAATAAGACATTTTCAGGGGCAGATGTGGACTGTGACCGAAATCAATTGGCTATTAACTGCAGATTAAAACTGAAGAAAATGCGATGAAGTAGGAAAGGAGATGGGACCTGGGTAAGTTGGAAGAACGAGTGATTGTTGAGAGATTTAGAGAGAGCATTACGCGACGAATGATTAGAACAGGGGAAAGGAATACAGTAGATGACGAATGGGTAGCGATGAGACGTGAAATAGTCAAGGCAGCAGAGGATTCCGTAGGTAAAAACACAAGGCCAAGCAGAAATCCTTGGATATCGTAGGAGACACTGAATTTAATTGATGAAAGGAGAAAATATAAAATGGTAGCAATTCAAGCAGGCGAAGCGGAATGCAAAGGTCTTTTAAATGAGTGACAAGAAGTGTAAAATGGCTAAGAAGGAATGGCAAGAGGATAAATGTAAGGATTTAGAAGTGTATTTCACTAGCGGGAAGGTAGATACCGCCTACAGGAAAATTAAAGAGGCCTTTGGAGAAAGGAGAAGAAGCTCTATGAATATCAAGAGCTCACAAAAAATCAGTACTAAGCAAAGAAGGGGAAGCTGAAAGGAATACACAGAGTTTGTACATGGAAGAGGACGAAGATTAAGATGATATAGGAGAAATGATACTGCGAGAAGAATTTGACGCAGCACTGAAAGAACAAAGTCGATACAAGCCCCAGGGGTAGTAGACATTCCTTTAGAACTACTGATAGCCTTGGGAGAAGCATCCATGGCAAAACTCTTCCATCTGTTGTGCAAGTGCAAGATGTATGAGACAGGCGAAATACCCTCGACTTCAAGAAGAAGGCAATAATTCCAATTCCAAAGAAATCAGGTGCTGACAGGTGTGCTTATTACCTAACTATCAGTTTAATAAGTCATGGTTGCAAAATAACAACACCAATTCTTTACATAAGAATGGAAAAACTGCTACAAAGTGACTTCGGGGAAGGTCAGTTTCGATTCCGGAGCCACGTAGGAACACGCTGGGAAATACTGACCGTACAACTTCTCTTAGAAGATACCTTAAGGAATGGTAAACCTACGTTTTTAGCATTGTAGACTTAGAGAAAGCTTCTGACAATGTTTACTAGAATATTCCCTTTGAAATTCTGAAAGTAGCAGGGATAAAACACAGGGAGCGGAAAGCTACTTAGAACTTGTACAGAAACTAGACGGCATTATGAGTCGAACGGCTTAAAAGAGAAGAAGTGGATGCGCAGGGAGTGAGACAAGGTTGTAGCCTATCCACGATGTTATTCAGCCTGTATATTGAGCAAGTAGTAAAGGAAACCGAAGGTTCGTGGAGAAGAAGAAAAAATTTTTGAGGTCTGCTGATGGCATTGTAATCTGTCAGAGACAGCAAAAGACTTGGAAGAGCAGTTGTACGGAATAGACAGCGTCTTGAAAGGAGGATATAAGATGAACATCAAAAAAAGTGAAACAAGAGTAACAAACTGTAGTCGAATTAAATCAGGCGATGCTGAAGGAATTAGAGAAGGAATCGAGACGCTATTGGGGCAGTAAAATAATAGATGGTGACCGAAGTAGAGGAGATATAAAATGCAGACTGGCAATGGGAAGAAAAGCGTTTCTTAAGAAGAGAAATTTGTTAAGGTCTAATATAGACTTAAGTGTTAGTAAATACTTCTGAAGATATTTGTAATTTAGCCATGCATGAAAGTGAACCATGGACGATAAACAGTTTAGAGAAGAAGGGAATAGAGGCTTCTGAAATGTGGTGCCCCAAAAGCATGCTGAAGATTAGATGGTAGATCGCGTAACTAGTGAGAATGTACTGAACATAATTGGGAAGACAAGAAATTTTTGGCGCAATTTGACTAAAGGAAGGAATCGCTTGTTACGACACTTTCTGAGACATTTACTATTGGAAGTTCGGTGGGTAAAAAACGTAGAGCAGGGCCAGCCACTCAGCTTTGCTCGGTCCTTTTCGGAAGTATCCGGAACAGCGCCACATTTCATCGAGCACTGCGGCGCGGCATTTTTCGGTCGGCACAACTCTCTGAGTTCGGTAGAGTCGTACTGTCAGCGTTGTTTTATCTTCACTATCTGTTTGTGTTATGAAGGACGTAGACAGGTCCAGGGGCTGTTTGCATACAAAAAAGAGGGAATCTAGCGATCTATCGTCCCAATCCTTTAAAATGAATGGGAATGACAGAAGAAAGGGATGAAACTTGTCAAAAACTGGTTCAAATGGCTCTGAGCACTATGGGGGTCATCAGTCCCCTAGAACTTAGAACTACTTAAACCTAACCAACCTAAGGACGTCACACACATCCATGCCCGAGACAGGATTCGAACCTGCGACCGCAGCGGTCGCGCGGTTGCAGACTGTAGCGCCTAGAACCGCTCGGTCAACCCGGCCGGCTGAAACTTCTCAGTTCACATAAAGACATCTACCGCATATTTGCTGTGAAACGACACTATCCGAGACCATGTAAAAGGAATTTAAAGATTTAGTTGACGATGAAAGAGGAAAAAATTACAATGATCGACCGGACGGAATTCATTGTTCTGAGGGGAAAAAAAAAAAAAATCACACACGCTTTGTGTTAAATTTGCAGGCCTGGAGCTCCTGAAAAAAATTGGTCGTACGAACAGTGAAATTTCTGAAGTAGCACGTATTATTCCACTGTCAGTTGCAATAGAATTGAACGGAGAGTATGGAGATGCCATATGTTACGGCAAAGTACGTTGGTTAACTTAAGGGGCATGCCTGGAGCGTATTTCGATTTGGAACTCGCTATCGCTGAATTTATGAAGGAAAAAGGAGCGCGGTAACAAAAATTACGACATCCAGAATGGATTTGGAAATGAAGAGGCTTGCACAGGATGAAGTAACATGGACAGCTGCATCAAACCATTCTGTGGACTGAGGACAACAAGAGCAAGAAGTAAGCTGACGAGAAAGAAATTGTAAACCCATGAAAAGGGCACAGTTGTCGCTCTGCAGTGCTTCATTGGCGTTCCAGTGGTACTTGGTCGTCGTATGTCATCTTTGGTTCTAGATAGCCACGTGAACCTCCATCGTTGACTGATACTACATAACCACGTGAACCTCTACTGCTGATTGGTACTAGGTCATAACATGGCCCTCCGTCTCTGATTTGTACTAGGTAGCCACATTAAACTTCACTGCTGGTTGGTACTAGGTCATCATATGACCCTCCACTGCAGACTGGTACTGGGTAGCCATGTAGACACCACCGCTGACTGTTTTTCTTTTATTTATTTATTCGTATGGCTCACATACAGTTTAAAATTACAGGCATATAACATTAGTAATACTATATATAACAATAATATACACAGCTACGTATAAAACTAGCTAAATGTAATACCTAGGTTTGTCCAGGTCCATGTACATGACATTTATTCGACCCCTGACGACGTACGCAGCCCCTGTCTGGGGATACGCTGCGCCCACACGCCTGCGTCGTCTGCAGCTCTTACAGAACAATGTACTCAGAATCATTAGCTACGCTCCGCGCTACACGCGCACCGCGGATCTTCCCCGGGAATATCGGCTAGATACCATCTTGCAGGTATTCCAAAAACTCCCCATACGACTGTACAGTAACACGAGACACTCGCGTAATCCGTTTATCCTTTCTCTGGGGAGCTACGACCACAACCATAGATGGAAACACAATAGACCAAAGACGCTATTAGCAAGAAACTAAACATCTATAGCACGCTAACACGACAGTACTGGCGAGCCTCTGCAACACAGCTACTACTGGCAACCCCAGATGCTCGACCCGCCGAAAAACAGGCAGCCGCAGAGAAACCGTACTGTACACAGCACGCAAACCAGCCACACACACCCCCTATACTGTGAGCTGATCTATGACCGATCGCCCACTAATGTATGACGACCTTGAATTGTTACAGGGACGCAGCAGCTGCAGCAAGCCCTACCACGAGCTTCCGCAACGACAAAGGTAACGATGCACGATACCTCGCACTAACATAACCACACCTTGCATGCACTTTTGCAGCTAGCAAGCCGCTACTGCCCTTACTACCCGTCCTACTGTCGCAGAGGTTTTTTCCCTTGGCGCTTGCCTTGGCACTTTTTTCCTTCTGCCCTTTCAAACCGCTACTCTTCGATCGCTTTCGTCCACTTTCTGTCTCCTGATGGACCATCTCAATGAGTAAACCTACTCAGACGCATGCATAACATCACAGCCCGCAACTTGTGGCTCACGATTTGGTAACTAACAGGTTCTACGGAGGTGACAGTAGAACTTTTGGTTTGGTCACCACGTTGGTGTGGGCGTGGAGGGGCCCCATCCTTTGTAAATGAAGTGTCGGCAGAAGTGCCAACACCGTGTTGTTTGAGGAAGCCGAAATGCACGCTATAAGCTCACGCAGGCTGGCGTGAGGTCTGAAACAGGATACGTAATGAATGCTATAAAGAAAAGTACGTAGCTGCTGGAATACTTAACTTTAATCCACAATTGGTGAACATTGGTCTTGTTGATACAGTATTATCATCTCAATATAACTTGGTGATGGCGCCTTGCTAGGTCGTAGCAATTGACTTAGCTGAAGGCTATGCTAACTATCGTCTCGGCAAATGAGAGCGTAATTCTCAGTGAACCTTTCCTAGCAACGGCGGCTGTACAGCTGGGGCGAGTGCTAGTAAGTCTCTCTAGACCTGCTGTGTGGTGGCGCTCGGTCTGCAATTACTGACAGTGGCGACACGCGGGTCCGACGTATACTAGCGGACCGCGGCCGATTTAAAAGGCTACCACCTAGCAAGTGTGGTGTCTGGCGGTGACACCACAGTAAATATCTAGGTTTCTAATCCATATAGCTTTCGTGAGGTCACTCCAACTCCCCCGGTAGGAACGCAAGGGGCATTCATCTCTAATGAGCTTGATTGTCTGTTTCAGAGCCCCACAGTCACAAACCGGAGATTCTGTAGCACCCCATTAGTAAAGAGAGTCTGCACATCGTCCATGCCCAGTGCGAGTTCTGTTCAATTTGACCCACAGTTTTCTGCCGAGTTCTGTGGCAGCAGTATCATAGTTATACTTTTGGAACTACCCACGCTCTTCAGGATTTTCAAAAATTTGACAGCTCTGGTTCCACAGGTCTTTCATCCCAGTATTACTGGCATCTAGCTCTTTAGCTCTTCTGCTTCCCGTGACGGTGGGTTTCTTGAACGGAGTCTATTTCGTCATAAACTTGGTGTGTCTGCCTGTATGAGAAATTCCAGGTTCTCCTGTGGCTTACGCATTCCCTAAACAAGGCCCCGCTTCTGCGGATTGATGGTGGATAGATGTTGCTCAGCAGAGGAAGCCAGTAAGTCGGTAGTGGTTGGATTGCTCCAGCTATTAACCGCATAGTGTGGTTCAATTGGACGTCGATCGGGTTGGTGTGGCAGCTGTTTAGTCACACTGGGGCACAATACTCGGCTACTGACAAGGGAACCTCCCCATCGCACCCCCCTCAGATTCAGTTATAAGTTGGCACAGTGAATAGGCCTTGAAAAACTGAACACAGATCAATCGAGAAAACAGGAAGAAGTTGTGTGGAACTATGAAAAAATAAGCAAAATATACCAACTGAGTAGTCCATGCGGAAGATAAGCAACATCAAGGACAATCTGAGCTCAGCAGCGCCGTGGTCCTGTGGTTAGCGTGAACAACTGCAGCACGGGAGATCTTTGGTTCAAGTCTTCCCTCAGGTGAAAAGCTTATTTTCTTTATTTTAGCAAAGTTGTGATCTGTCCGTTCGTTCATTGACGTCTCTGTTCACTGTAATACGTCTAGTGTTTGTGTTTTGCGACCGCACCGCAAAACCGTGCGATTAGTAGACGAAAGGACGTGCCTCTCCAATTGGAACCGAAAACATTTGATCCCAAGGTCATAGGTCAACCTATTCCTCCACAGGAAAACACGTCTGATATATTCTATACGACACTGGTGACGGCATGTGCGCCACATGACAGGAATATGCTGTCGACCCACCTAACTTGTACACTTGGCGAATGGGTAAAAAGATTCTTCTACCTTGCCCGATTTAGGTTTTCTTGTGGATGTCATAAATACTCCCAAAAAAGTGATGAAAACATAACAGTTTGTCACATAAACTGAAAAAAGAAAGTTAAACTTTTCACTCGAGGGTAGACTTGAACCCAGGACCTCTCACTCCACAGCTGCTCACGCTAACCACGGGACCACGGCGCTGCTGCGTTCACACTATCCTTGATGTGGAACATCTTTCACATGGACTACTCAGTTTGTATATTTTGCTTATTTTTTCGTAGTTCCACACTACTTCTTCCTGTTTTCTTGATTGATCTGTGTTCAGTTTTTAAAGGCCTATTCACTGTGTCAACTTATAACTAAATCTGCGGGGGGTGCGATGGGGAGGTTCCCTTGTGAGAAGACCAGCGCAATGGATGATGTGCGCAAGGTTTCTGCTGAATCTCCCCATGTCGTTCCACGCAATTTTTGAACAACATTATTACGAGTTTTTATCTTGGCGGTTGTATTTTCAAGATGTTTTCTATATGAAAGGGTATGGTCAAGGGTGGCGCCAAGGTACTCAGAGTACTTGTTATGGCAAAGAGTGTTACGGTTAAGTTTCACTCTGAGCTCCGCGTTAGCTTGTTTGTTTGTCAGATGGTATGTACATACTTCAGTTTTACTTGTACTGGGTTTAAGTTACCACTTTCTAAAATAGACACTCACAACGGCTAGATCTTCTGTGAGAACTGTCTCTGCTCGTTCAGGATCATTGGTTCTACAAGCAAGAGCGATATTGTCCGCGTAGCAGAATTTTGTTGACCTTGTACTGGTAGATCGGAGATACATAGGTTGAATAATAGCGGGGCTAAAACGGAGCCCTGTGGTAGACCATTACTTAATTTCCTCTCCCTGCTCACATTTTCTCCCAAGTGAACATGGAGAGATCTATTGTTTATCATGGTGTTGATGAGAGTTACAGTTTTTCGGCATCAGATTGTTTTTAGTAATTTCTATATCATCCCTTCTCTCCAGACTGTGTCGTATGCCGTAGTTAGGTCTACGAACGCGACAGATGTCTTCACGTTGTCTTGGAAGCCAGCCTCTATGAAAGTTGTTAGGGCCAGTACCTGGTCGCAGCAACTTCTCTGTGGCCTGAAAGTCGCTTGCTCAGCTGGGATATGTTCCAGATTGAAGCCGCTAATTCTATTATAGATGAGTCTCTACAAGAGTTTATAAGTACAGCTCGAATGGTAAATTGGTCTGAAACTTTGAGGTTGGTCAGCTGGTTTACCTGGTTTCAAAATTGCCACTATTTTTGTTCTCTTTAGCTCATTAAGTAGTGGTCGACTATCTACGACGTTGGAGGAGAAGTGGACCAGCCATTTTTTCCACCATTACCCATGTTTATTAGAAATTCCGGGTGTATATAATCCAGAACAGGTGCTTTACCACTGTCGTTTGTCTCTGGATGACACATGTTTCAACTATGTGGTTAGCGATCTGGTTACCTGAAATACCAGGTTTCTGCCCGGGTTTATTGGAGACTCTGCCAAGCTTACGCAGAAGCCTCCATGTCTTTTTACCTGAATGTCTGAAGTTTACATTTTCTACCGTCTCACACCATCGTACTCTTGTAGATCGTGAAGACTTTGGAGGAGGTCGTCTGCAATATCGCTGTCGCCAGTTTCGCGATACTGTTAGTAAAGTTTTTCATAATGTTCATTCCAGCCTGGTGTATATTCCTTTCTGTACCCACGACGGATAAACTTCTTAGTAGCAGTAAGAACAGCCCCGACGAATTTAGGGTAGTTTTTAGGTTCCAGTGGAATAAAATAGATATATTTATCTAGGTGGTTAGCAAAACTTCGCTAATCAGCCCTGCGGAAATTCCATCTGTGTCGCGGTACAGATCTCGCTATTGGGACCGCTGACTAGTACTAGGTCATCATATGACCCTCCACTGCTGACAGGTACCAGGTAGCCACGTGAATCCCCACCACTGACGTAAGTCAGGGTAGTCAACTGCTATGTATGTCAGTGGATTGTATGGCATCGCTGCATTAAGATGGGTCTGTGTGAAGACCTGACAGGATAGCAAAAAAGGGCTATAGTGCTGGACGTGCTCATGGTCACACCATGAATAAAGTTGCCCAATTTGTTGACCAATGCAGACTGTCGAACTTGTGCTGAAGGAATGTAACACGTCATAAGAACAGTTATCGTACAATGGTCGTTACTGGCAGGGATCTAAGGCGAGTGTCAATGACACTCAAATCTAAAACCGACAGGAAGCGTTGCTGTCAGCGAATGCAGGTCCATCTCAAACAGTTTCCGAGTGAGCACTGCGAAGGAAAATGCACGCAGTGGACATCTGGAGTCGCGCACCTCGCAAAAGCTCAAGCAGCTGCACGTGTTCAATTGGTCAAACTACACAAATTGGAAAGTAGATGACTGGAACGTGTAGCATGGTTCGACGAGTTGTGATCTTTTTTTCAAATGATGCAAAGCATCGCGTGCACCCAATGATCCAATGAATCATCAACACGGATTGTGTAGAATGTGAAGTTCGGATGAAAAATAGCGCTTGGCTGATCAAGCACGGAGTTTATACGAAACAGACTAATAGAGGTGGTAACAGCATTCTCCGCTAAAAAATGCCTACTGCTATCAAACAAAGACCTTAACTTGAGGAATAAATTTCTCATAATTTATCTGTGGAGTACAATATTGTAAGGAAGTGAATCACGGACTGTGGGAAAATCGGAAAAGAAGAGAACTGAAGTGTTTGAGATGTGGTGCTGTAGCTGAACGCTGAACATTATGTCGACTCGTAAGGTAAGAAATGATGTACTCAGCGGAATCTACAAGGAAGGGGACACATGGGGAACACTGACAAAATAAAGTGACACGATGACAGGACATCAGGGAATAAACTTCCATGGAAGCAGAGCTGTAGAGGGCAAAAACTATATAGGGAGAGAAAAATTGTAATGTATCCAACAAATAGTCAAGGACGTAAGGTGTAGGTGCTAATTTAGGATGAAGGGGAGGCGAAATCGCGGCGGTCCGCATCGATCAGTCCAAAGACTGAAATAATGTACTTTTTCACTTCCGCGCGCACCACGCTGCAGGTAGCTTTGTTCGTAATGGGCACGCAGAGAACACATTGATTGTAAGGAAGCCGGCCGGTGTGGCCGAGCGGTTCTAGGCGCTTCAGTCCGGAACCGCCCTGCTGCTACGGTCGCAGGTTCGAATCATGCCTCGGGTATCGATGTGTGTGATGTCCTTAGGTTAGTTAGGTTTAAGTAGTTCTAAGTCTAGGGTTCTGATGACCTCAGATCTTAAGTCTCATAGTGCTTAGAGCCATTTGAACCATTTTTTTTTATTATTATTATTGTAACGAGACTGGCTGGCTGTTTTGGGGAAGGAGACCAGACAGCGAGGTCATCGGTCTCATCGGATTAGGGAAGGACAGGGAAGGAAGTCGGCCGGGCCTTTTGAAAGGATCCATCCCGGCATTTGCCTGAAGCGATTTAGGGAAATCACGGAAAACCTAAATCAGGATGGCCGGACGCGGGATGAGGAGACTGCTGTTTACTGTCTGCCGGAACAGTCCTACCACTTGCTTCCAAAAAGGCACCGAGCTTTCCAGTTGTTTTCTCCTCAGAGTGCCTAAAAAGCCAGTAATTTGTACGTAGCGGTCACGAGCTGGTATTGACCGCCGTCGACCACTACGAGTCAGTTTTTCAATGTTTTGTGTCTCTCGACAGTGCCTGCTATGTTCGAATGACGATTCTGTGTCTCACGTTAACACGGTGAGCTGACATATTTTGTCATGTAAGTCACATCGCGGTTTACTGAAATGCGCTGAAAATGCAGGCCTGCGCACAAGTGGCATACAATACTGAATTACATTTTTTTCCTCAAACCCACGTAAAACGTATTAAAAGTTACACTATTACTCAAAACTGAAATTTTTTAATGTGCTACGATGCTAAGAAATAACCAGCTGTATCAAGAGTCATGTACTCTAGAATCACACCAAGTTTTTATAAACTACTGTGTTCTGAAAATAAATGGTTCATTCAACTCATTAAAATTTGAAAATGTTTTCACTATAAAAATAAAAGTACTTTCAATGGATCAGAATCATTCGATTCAGGAATATATGAGGGCTGCTCGGAAAGTAAGGTCCGATAGGTCGCGAAATGGAAACGACAGTGAAAAGTCAAAAATTTTTTATTCGCAACAGTTAGCCACGCCTCTCTAAATAGTCGCCGCACCGACTTAGACATTTGTCGTAGCGTTGTACCAACTTTCCAATACCCTCGTCACAGGACGCAGCCGCCTGTGCTTTCCGCCTATTACCGAAACTAGTCTACAGCTCGTTGCTTGTGCCAAAATGTTGTCTTCGTAGCCAGTGGTTCATGTGAGCAAAGATAAAACTCAGAGGGAGCCAATTAAGTGCTGCATCGTGGGTGATCAAACATTTCCCAAAGAAAACGCTGCAGCAGCACCTTAATTGCCCCTGCAGAATGCGGCTGAGAATTGTCTTGAAGAAAGAAACGCATGACGTTTATATTATGTGGTCTGCATAGCTTCAGGCAAAATCTCTCACCAGATCCACATACTTGATGGGAGCCACTGTTATTGTAGGTATCTCTACGTGCTCACTATGCGTTCACAACTGAAAAGAGCGACGTCGCGCGATCGATAGGCATACTACAGACACTGCCCAACACATCTAAGCAGACGTGTCATCAGGTTTTCACAGTGGCTTCCATTTCCCACCAAATCGGACCCTACATTCCGAATGCCCCTCGTAATTATGTTACCTACATGGGTTGGGCAAAAGCATGGAAACAGCAAAAACACACCACATTACCGCGTCTAATACTATGTAGGAAAACCGTTGTCATTCCAAACAGCAATGGATGAATACAAGTCCTGTATGGTTTTCAAGGGAATCTTACATCATTCTTCCTACAAAAGAGAGGCAAGTTCAGGTAACGATGATGGAGGTAGATAGCGATCACGTGTCCTTCTCTCCAAAGTAGACCACAAAGTCTTAATATCGATAATATTCAAATCTGATGACTATGGTGGCCAGGCTAGATGCGACAATTCATCTCCATACTCTCACAACCAGTCCTGGACGATGAGAACTGTGTGAACGAGGGCCCTGTCGTTTTCAAGCGCATCATCACCATTAGGGAATAGACATTGTACAGTGGAATGGACCTGATCAGTCAAAATTGTTATCTTGCATAATAACTACGGGACTCACGGAATACCACGATAAAACTGCCCAAATCATCACCAATCCTCCGCCGTGTTTCACTCTTGTGACGTAAACTTGGCCAGAAGTTAGAAATAGTGTTGTCGCGTCCCAGCACAGTTTTGTAGTGCAATCGGAACGTTGACGTAGATGAGAGGGAGAAGGCTCTCCGAGGTAGAACTGTGGTTATTGGTTGCAGTGGTAATCTTTTAGGGTTAATGGCAGGATGGTTATGCTGCAGAGTTCAGTATTTATTTAAGTAATTCATTTATTATCGCTTTGAAATGAAATGAGCGTATGGCATTGTTGGCCGGGAGGCCCCATGCGAGGGGAGTTCCCCCGCCGTATTGCAAGTCCTTTTTTTTTTAGTTGACGCCGCTTCGGCGACTTGCGGGTCAATGATGATGGACACACAACACCCAGTCGCTTGCCGGGAATCAAACCCGGACCCCCTGCGTCATAGGCGGAAACGCTACCGCTACGCTACGGAGACGGACAATATCGCTTTGATAACTCATAAAAGAGGTGCCAGTTCCTAACCCCTTCGTTAATAAATGTCAGGCTCAATTTATTCTTATCCACAGGCCACTCGCCTAAGCTTACAAGAGACAATTACTATTCCGTAAATTGTTCTTGTTAATTGCGAAACTACAAATGCTATCTATTCCTTGAGACAAAAGACAGATCGTCTATGTTCAAAGCTATTCCTCAGAATAGATAATGATTACTCATCTTGCAGCTGATGTGCTTGTCGCCAGATCTGATTACCGACTTCTCGCTGAGAATATTACTTCTGCATTCTTCTGCTGCTGCCTGGCGTAGTTACACGGTGTCTCCTCAAAGCGGCCACTACTGCTCTCTCTCTGCATCCTCTCTCAGAATCTCTTGCTTAGGTACCATTCTAAGTAGAGGCTGACCTTCTATAATAGCCATTCGGGATATTTCCATCAGCTGGCTCCTTCGACACGAAAAAAAAAAACACTTTAATGTTCGATTCCTCTTATAGGTTTCCACTCGATGTAACCACTTTACGGATACTGGAAAGCTTCCTTTAGCGTCGGGGCTTGTGCCCCTTGGCGCAGTCTCCTTTCATTTGATCTGACAAGTATTGCTTATTAAATTTTTTTCTTGGGACTGGACAGTGTGAAACAAGACTCAACCGAGGTCGACCAAATGATACCTTCCATTGTTCCATAGCCCATGTTTTATGGCCTTGGCACCATGTTTTCCAATTACCGGCATTTGCCCTGATGTGTGGTTTTGGAATTCCGGCTCGCCCTGGAGTTCCCTACTTTTGGAGCTCCCTTCGTGTTGTTTCGGTGCTGACAGGGTTTGCGAGCGTGACATTCAGTTCTGCAGCGACTTTTGGAGCTGTCGTCCTCTTAACTTTTCGTCACAATTCTCTTCAATGAAAGTCAGTCACGATCACTCGACATATACTTTAATCCACGTGGGACTTATCGGATGACGTTTGTCCGCTTTCCCTGTATGCGCCATAAATCTACGATACGATGTCTCTTGAAACACCAAACACTCCGGCTCTCTTTGTTACGGAAGCATCCACCATATGAGCACAGACAATTTGTCAACCTTAGTATTCCCTCAGTCCCGACATAAAGCACTCACAACTACGCAGAACACTGTGCTGACCAAGACAGTCGCCTGCAACGTATTGAGGACACTGACTTCACCTGTGCCGTTCGTGGTCAAATACAATACGCAACTTGCAGAATTGGCTAGCATTTCGTTAAAGTATGTATTTCTCGCGGTGTTTTCATACTTTTATACAAACCCTGTTAGTGTCTAGCTGTTTAAGAGTCAGACTACAAATCCAAAGTCTCAGGTTCTGTCCCCAGACTATCCCACGATTTTTTCAATCATTTCTCGCCTCTTTCACATCTGGCAAGGATTTATTACTGTGAAAAATTCCCGAGTGCACTGAGGTTCGGAAGCCGTGCTGAACTGCATGTTCTGCTATGACTGGCTAGTTAAGTCAGTTTAGATGTCGGAAGATGACAAGCATGTACCGTCCCCAAATAACCGTGCATAGCAGAGCACTACGGTGTTCGAACAGGTCTTCAGGTTGAGATACAGTTTCATCTTTGGTTGAGATATAGTCCCATCTTTGGTTGACATATCGTTTCATCTCTACCTAAAACTGAAACAGTGAAACTAATTTTGCTGCTTCTCTGAATCATGAAACTGTATATACGTAATTCGGCATATAATGAATTAAGGAAATCGCAAGCAGGTAATTTCAGAAAGATGATTTGAAATTAGTTTAAATAAAAACACAAGCCTCTATTTAGAAATGATCAGAAAATTTGAAATACGGCAGAACTGTCGTTTTGGATAATGCCTTAGTTCTTTTCGGGGCTGTAGATTATAGCTGTAATCGGTAACTGTATACGTAAAGATGTAATTGTCATTGAGTTAAATGAAAGAAAAGATATGATCTACAGTTCGGAAAAGCTGTGATCTATGGTTCTGAAAACACTGAGATGTCGACTAGTTATAACGACTATAAAGACTACACGACCGCAAGTCGCCGGTAGAAACAATATCGTGTAACAGACAATTACGATCAACAGATCCACCAGCGACATAAATGAGCTGTTATTTGGTAAACAGTTAACCATTCACTTGAAACAACAATTGTTAGCACGCGCAATATTCACAGAGTAAATCTGCCTCAAAGTTCCTGCGTTTTCGTACGTTCTTGGAGTATTTGTTATGAAAGTGCAAATGTGCTGTGCCAATGATGTAATTAAAACGCGGCGGAATGGGAGAACTCGTGGTAAATATGTGGATAATGTAACCACTGCAGTCTGTGATGTTGGACTACTGCAGAGGGAATTCGCCGACAGCAATGTAGCATGTCCACAAGTTGTTTTTGTCAAGTGTGCATACTGTCCCTTCCGCTGTGTTTTAATTACTTCATTGATATGCCACGTTTGCACGTCGATGATGAATACGGCAGAAACGTACGAAAGCACAGGAGCTTCTCTTTTTGGAAGTACTAACTCTACGAGCACTGCACCTGTTAATATACTGTATACTGATTCAAGCAAATGTTAACTTTTCACCAAATAATATCTCATTTATTACTCTGGTGAATTTGTTGGCCGTAACTGCCTGTTACTGAGTATTGCCCTGCTGTAGTCTTTAGATCTGCTAACTTTCAAATATAGACTGCAGAAAATGATAGAGTTTTACATACCTTCATGGATGATGGTAGAGACACATCTTTGATTTCAAATAAATTTCTATCGTTTATAGCCGTTCTACCGGGCACTTTCCCCTGTCTACACTAAGATAACCAGCTGGTGTATAACAGGGGTTTTGTTTGTTTATTCCAGAAAACACCCTCTTTTGTTTCTCCGTGTGGAACAACTCGTTCCCAATACTGATGATTCTGACTTCCTGAGACACTGACTTCGGCTACTACTACAGGGCGCGGCAAGTAAAACCAGCCCGTGAAGTCAACACATGAAACTGACGCTCCTCTTCCGTCAAGTTTGAATAAAACTCCTACAGGATTCGCAAATACACGCCACTGTTAACTGACGTCTCAAAGAAGACGGGCCCCATAACGCGTGTGGCGGAAATGGCACACCAGATATCATTCGTCTCGCTATTTAAGGGTACCTGGTGGATCGCGTGTGGGTTTCCTGTCGACGAATGCCCGTAGTTTTGGGAATTAATGTACCCACACAGGTGGAATCACTATTCGTCACTCATGATGAGCCTTTTTGGGGCCAAGAAACCGCTGGTAGCGTTTCTCAACAGCCATGAACCGAAACGCACTCTCTTCTGTATGTTAAGACTCCTTCAGCTCCTGTTCAACACTTGTCAGCATCTCCTGCACCTGCCTCTTTAATTCAGGTGGTATGTGTTCCTAGAGGCATTTTCAACTGATCCTGTACGCCGCCATTTTTCAGTAAGTTCCTGTGTGGTGCTTTTTGCTGGCACAGAACGTCCTGGAAATTTCTCCTGAAAGAAATTCTTTGTTTTCACAGAGATCCAGTAAGAATGAACGCTTCAACAATGGCAACAAGCTCCGGTGACGAATAAGGCATTATCACACTGTCACACTATCCTGGCTTCACACAACGAGGCCTTTTTCTCAACTGGTTTTGACAATCTTCTCTGGTTGCGGCTGTAGCTGCCTTACACAACAAAAGTTTTTTTATATATATATATATATAAGAGGAAATGGTTAGTTCATGCGCGACTATATGGTAGGCGTTTCTCGTTTTCCATTATCATCATAACTGCGTACCACGGGCAGGTTTTACGTGCCGCATCCTGTATAATGCTCCCCTCCGCTCCGACTGTCGCTCAGTCCCCGTATGAGTTCGTATTTCTCACATTTCACCGTGAAACGTGTGGTTAAATGGCCAAGGAAGGAATGGGACCACGCTATGCTACCTACATGACTTTCACCGACAAGGTATGACATACGTATTTATTTTATTTTGCTTTGGTCTCCAAGATGTTGTTTGCTGTGCGCACACATTTGCTGGTTGCGGCAGGCACACAGCGACCGTGCAAATATTTGCATGTGCGGCCGACCGCAGCGGTGGCAGGTGTGTGGAACAGTTCCGACCCACCGCTCGGGCGCTTTTTCTGGGATTCCGTGTCTCCGATCTTTTTCGAGTAAAATGCGTTTTAGGTAAACCGATAAAGTCAAACAGAATGGTGAACCTTACATTCCCAATAAGCTCCTAATGAAGTTCACAACATCAAACGGGAACGTGGAAAAATAGTACCGTCGAAAAAAGCCTCAAAACAGAACATTACTGTTGGGAAAGTGTTTTTGGATTTTACTCCGCTACAGTGATATCATTATCTTCCTGGCAAGTTTCCACGCCCCCAACTGAAGCGATTCGGTACCCGCGTCTTCTCGCTGTTGGTGCCATTATTCACTTGTAGCAAGCAAAGTTTCGGCGGTCCAGTGCCAAAGGTATCTATAGTTATGTCCAGTTTGTTTGTGTTATTTTCGTTCAGTAATGGTATACCCGAACAAAGGGGCATTTAATATGCTTATGGTACTAGTCGGTGGACAGAATTACCTAAAATCAGAGCGGTTTCAATGCACGGAGATATCAAGATCGAACACGTCGGTCACATGCTTTTCGGCGACTAAAGACACGGATTCGCAATAGTGACAAGATGCAGCCGAACCACTAGCGGAAAAAAAACAAGTCAGGAGGAGTGTTAGAAACTATATCCTCACCGCTATAAGTCTCGATCCACATTTTTGTACACTAAAAGTAGCACTGAGTTACAGCGTGAGCTGAAGCAACACCTGGAGAATTCTGCATGACGATTGTCTAGATCCGTATCACATCCGTGTTCATCAGGCATTAAGTAAGAATGCTTGCCAGACAAGAAATGCCTGCTGTACTAGGTTTCTAAATAAAAATGCGAACTTCACAATTTTATTACTATCGGCGCATGAAGCTAGTTTCAAATCTAATGATTAGGTAAACATACACAGCAAAAACACTCACTGGTCACATCAAAGAAAGTTATCGATTTTTATTTTTTTGATGAGTAATCAAATGGTGAGCAGACATCAGAATTTCTTCAACATGCACTTGTAGGGTGTCAATATCCTCTGACGCTTCAGATATCTCTCGTTTTTAGAAATGCGCAGATGATGAGAAGCCTTTATTTACAAACGAAAATTTGAATTTCCACTGAACTCAGTGTCCCTCTGACGTAGCTGTTCACGAAAGTACCGCAAAGTAAAGGAATTGTTCAGAAGATTATTGTGCTCCTTTGACGGTCACGTGAAAGGCGCGTATTTAGTTGCCGTCAAGTGCTGCGTGTTTTTCACGAGATCACAGCGTGCAATGCTTTTGGGGTACTCAAGGATACCACATCAGTGAGAGTCGGACAACAGTACTGAGAGGATAGAGTTGGATAGCGTTGGTGTGTGTGTGTGTGTGTGTGTGTGTGTGTGTGTGTGTGTGTGTGTGTGCACGCGCGCGCGCGCGCGCGCGCGAAGAATTGATTAAATTAACATCTGGGATAGAATGTCATGCGTGCAAGATACGAGCATACAAATAAAATAATGAAACATGTTCACAAGTTATTTCAGTGTTCTAACAACATCGGTAAAGGTTATGCAGTTGTTTCTAATTTGTACGATAACAATTTGTGCCGAGAAGCAAGGCGAACAATAATAATCTTTAACTGAAAGAAAAGAACAGTAATTGCGGGTTTCATCTTTAATTTAATCATCTTCTCACAATAATTACTATAAAGAAAATTTGCAGTGATGTCACCTTGAAAGGACCGAAGCACTCAACCAACGTGGCCATCATGGTGCAGATAAAGCAGAGGACATTATCGGCAAGCTCCATAAACCGTAACTTCCAGTGTACAAGACAGATCAATTCACTCTTTAACGCAAAGGGATTCAAGCATGAAATAGATATTTCATGTCACAGATTCCTTCATTAAGGTTTCCTTTTGTAGATATATGAGATTACACAAAAACAAAACAGTTGCGAAATTAAAAAGCAAAAAAGTGGCATTTGCAGCATCGTAAGGATTAAAGAAAAGAAAATAGTTATACAGTTAAAGGAGGCGAAATTTAACTGTGATGGGGGACTAGAATTCGATAGTGGGAAAAGGAAGAGAAGGAAACACAGTTGGAGAATATGGACTGAGGGAAAGAAATGAAAGAGGAATCCGCCTGGTATAACTTTTAACAGAGCATAATTTAATCATCGCTAACACTTGGTTTAAGAATCATTAAAGAACGCTGTATACGTAGAAGACACTGGAAGGTGATTATATAATGATTAGACAGAGATTCAGGAAACAGATTTTAAATTGTAAGACACTTCCAGGGGCAATGTGGATTTTGACCACAATTTATTGGTTATGACCAGTAGATTAAAACTGAAGAAACTGCAAAAAGGTAGAAATTTAAGGAGATGAGAACTGGATAAACTGAAAGAACCAGAGGTTGTAGACAGTTTCAGAGAGAGCACTAGGGAACGATTCACAAGAACAGTAGAAGGAATATAGTAGAACAATGGGCAACTTTCAGAGATGAAATATTGAAGACGGCGGAGGATCAAATAGGTAAAAAGAGGAGGGCTAGTTGAAAGCCTTGGGCAACACAAGAGACACTGAATTTAACTAATGAAAGGAGAGAATATAAAAACACAGTAAATCATGTAGCCGAAAGGGAACACAAACATCGAAAAATGAGATTGACAAGAAGTGCGAAATGACTAGGCAGAAATGTCTACAGGACAAATGTTAGGATTTTGAAGCATATATCACTAGGCGCAAGATAGATGCCGCCTAACGGAAAATTAAAGAGACCTTTGGAGAAAGGAGAACCACATGTATGAATATCAAGAGCTCAGATGGAAAACCAGTTCTCAGCAAAAAAGAGAAAGCAGGGAGGTGGAAGTAGTATACAGAAGGTCTATACAAGGGAGATGTACTTATCGGCAATGTTATAGAAACGGAAGAGGACGTAAATGATGATGAGATGGGAGACATGACACTGCGTGAAGTATTTGACAGTACATTGAAAGACCTGAGTCGAAACAAGGCCTCGTGTGCAGACATTCCGTTAGAACTACAAATAGCCTTGGGAGAGAAAGCTAAGACAAAACTTCCATCTGGTAAGCAATATCTATGAGACAGGCGAAATATCCTCGGACTTTAAGAAGAATAAAATAATTCCAATTTCAATAAAAGCAGGTGTTAATAGGTGTGAAAATTACCGAACTATCAGTTTAATAAGTCACGGTTCTTTACAGAAGAATGGAGAAACTGACCTCGAGAATGATCAGATGGGCTTCCGGACAAACGCAAGAACACGTGAGGCAATCCTGACCCTACGACTTCTCATAGAAGGAAAGGCAAACCTACGTTTAAAGCATTTGTATACTTAGAGAAAGTTTTTGACAATGTTGACTGGAATACTCTCTTTCAAATTCTGAAGATAGCAGGGGTAAAAGAAAGTGAGCGAAAGACTTTTTACAGCTTGTGCAGCAACCAGACGGCAGTTATACGAATCGAGGGGCACGAAAGGGAGGCAGCAGTAGTCGAAAATGGAGTGAGACAGGGAACAAGCAGTAATGGAGAGCAAAGAAAAATTTGGAATAGGAATTAAAGTTCACGGAGAAGAAATAAAAACTTTGAGGTTTGCCGATGACATTGTAATTCTGTCAGAGATAGCAAAGGACTTGAAAGAGCAGTTGAACAGAACTGACAGTGTCTCGAAAGGACGACGATGGTGAACATAAACAACAGCAAAACACGGATAATGGAATGTACTCAAATTAAATCAGATAATGCTAAGGGAAGCAGATTAGGAAATTACACACCTAATGTAGCAGATGAGTTTTGCTGTTTAGGCAGCAAAATAAATGACGAAGGCCGAAGTAGAGAGGATATAAAATGTAGACTGCCAACGACAAGGAAAGCATTTCTGAAGAAGAAATATTTGTTAACCTTACAGATTTAAGTGTTAGGAAGTCTTTTCTGAAGCTTTTTTTTCTGGAGTGTAGCCATGTATACAAGTGAGACACTGACGACAAACAGTTTAGGTAAAAAGAGAAAAGAAGCTTTTGCAACGTGGTGTTACAGAGGAATGCTGAAGATTGGATGGGTCAATCACGTGACTAATGAGGAAGTACTGAATAGAACTGGGGAGACAAAAAATTTTTGGCACAACTTGATCAAAAGAAGGAATCAGTTGACAGGACACAGTCTGGGATATCAAGAGATCATCTATTTAGTACTGGAGGGAAGTGTCGGAGGTAAAAATCGCAGAGTGAGACCAATAGATGAATACAGTAAGCAGATTAAGAAAGATGTAGGTTGCAGTAGTTATTGGGAGATAAAGGGGCTCGCACAGAATAGAACAGCAGGGAGAGCTGCATCGAACCAGTCTCCGGACTGAAAACCACAACAGCAACAGCAACAACAACAACAACAACAACGAAACTTCCTGGCAGATTAAAACTGTGTGCTGGACCGAGACTTGAACTCGGAACCTTTGCCTTTCGCAGGCAAGTGCTCTGCTACCTGAGCTACCCAAGCAAGACTCTGTGAAGTTTGGAAAGTAGGAGACGAGCTACTGGCGGAAGTAAAGCTGTGAGGACGGGACGTGAGTCGTGCTTGGGTAGCTCAGTTGGTAGAGCACTTGCCCGCGAAAGGCAAAGGTCCCGAGTTCGAGTCTCGGTCCAGCACATAGTTTTAATCTGCCAGGAAGTTTCATATCAGCGCACACTCCGCTGCAGACTGAAAATCTCATTCTGGAAACATCCCCCAGGCTGTGGCTAAGCCATGTCTCCGCAATATCCTTTCTTTCAGGAGTGCTAGTTCTGCAAGGTTCGCATGAGAGCTTCTGTAAAGTTTGGAAGGTAGGAGACGAGTTACTGGCAGAAGTAAAGCTGTGAGGACGGGGCGTGAGTCGTGCTTGGGTAGCTCAGATGGTAGAGCACTTGCCTGCGAAAGGCAAAGGTCCCGATTTCGAGTCTAGGTCCGGCACACAGTTTTAATCTGCCAAGAAGTTTCATATCAGCGCACACTCCGCTGCAGAGTGAAAATCTCATTCTGTGAACAACAACGACGATTAACACACAGTTCTTATACTACAGATTAAACATTAAAATATGTGCGGCTAATTAATGGTACACAAACTGCATTAACAGATTCACATCTCACAGTTTTGGATGCTGAAAAAGACACAGGTGCTACAAGATGGTCCACTACTAACATAACTGATAATGCTGATGAAGCAAGAGGAGTGTCCAGCATATTTTTCCTTCGTGGACAGGAACACCTAAAAGCAAATTTTTACCAGGCCGATGGATTGGTAGAGGAGGATCACTGCTTTGGCTACTACTGTCGGCAGATTTACCTTCCCTCGATTATTTGTTTTGGGGACGCAGCAAGGACACTACGTATCAATAATGTCAATGCGAGATGATATGATAATTTCGGAAGTAATACCAATCGCTAACAGGATCAGATGCGTAAGAACACTCATTATACCCAAAGGAGGGTACAATCTCGCTTAGATTTAGCCAGGAATCATTTTGAACACCGATTACAGTGTACCGAAACAGAAAAGTGGTATTTCCTAGTAATCTCTTACGTGTATTAAAACTGCAAATCAAGTTTATTCAGTGTTAAAAATGGAACACGTTTTTTCCCCTCACTGCTATCGTCAAAATTTTCTTTTTCTTTTCTTAACCGTCATTCAGAACGTCGCTCAAGAAAGTGTTTCTGATATCACCAAACCGACGGAAAATACATTTAATCTTACCATCTTTTTCCTGTTTTCACGTCTGAAGCTACTGAGTTTGTTCTCCCCAATTCCTATCACCTTGCAGGCAATGTTCTTTTGTCCTCATTTGTTTGCCTAAGGCTCGTTCTACCTGAAAAAGAATGTCGCACTGGTAAATCTAAAGGGAATTGTGCATCGTATGGCGTTTCATTGTATGCGGGGATCAAACGACGTTCAGTCGGCGTTGAAAGAAAAGTTCTACGCAAATCAACATTTACGGAGTTTTCGATACTTCTGGATACCTCACAAACGATAAGTTGAAAGAGCTTAACATTAAAAAATTCACCTCTTCTCGAGTGGGAAACCTAGCTTGAGAAATGGATAAGCAATAACGTTGTCAGACAACCTCACTTTATTAGACATTGCGGAGATGGTTCAAATGGCTCTGAGCACTATGGGACTTAACTTCTGAAGTCATCAGTCCCCTAGAACTTAGAACTACTTAAACCTAACTAACCTAAGGACATCACACACATCCATGCCCGAGGCAGGATTCGAACCTGCGACCGTAGCGGTCGCGCGGTTCCAGACTGTAGCGCCTAGAACCGCTCGGCCACACCGGCCATTGTGGAGAGATTCGGCGTTTACACAGGATACTGTTGCGGATGAGAAGGCGTACGCCACTAACTTTCCTTTCCTTATTCACTTAATATTAGCTATCAAAGTTTCTCCAACAACTAGGATCCCAACGAGCTACCTCAGGGCATAGCTCACTCACAGGAGCATGCGTTTCATGCAGAGGAGGGTAAGTAGCATTATTTTATAATTGAATGGTGTCCGATGCAAGGTACACTGAGCTGACACAAATTATGGGATGCGGATAGTGTTAGCACCGCATACATAAGGTACAAAAGCGCAGTACATTGGCAGAGCTATCGTTTGTTCTCAGGTGATTCATGTGAAAAGGTTTCCGACACGATTATGGCAGCATAACGGGAATTAACAGACTTCGAACGCGGAAGGGTAGTTGGAGCTAGACGCATGGGGAATTCTATTTTGGAAACCGTTAGATCCACAGTCTCAATTGTGTGCCGAGAATACCACATTTCAGGCACTACCTCTCATGACGGGAAACGCAGTGGGCGACGGCCTTCACTTAACGACCGAGAGCAGTGGCGTTTGCGTACTCCGTGCTAATAGACAAGCAACACTGTGGGACGAACGACGTAAATAGCTGTTAGGACAGTGCGGCGAAATTTGGCATCAATGCGCTGTGGCAGCAGACGACCGAAGCGATCCCAACGAGCTACCTCAGGGCATAGCTCACTCACAGGAGCATGCGTTTCATGCAGAGGAGGGTTAGTAGCATTATTTTATAATTGAATGGTGTCCGATGCAAGGTACACTGAGCTAACAGCCGGCCGGGGTGGACGAGCGGTTCTAGGCGCTACAGTCTGGAGCCGCGCGAGCGTTACGGTCGCAGGTTCGAATCCTGCCTCGGGAATGGATTGTGTGATGTCCTTAGGTTAGTTAGGTTTAAGTAGTTCTAAGTTCTAGGGGACTGATGACCTCAGAAGTTAAGTCCCATAGTGCTCAGAGCCATTTGACTGTGCTAACAGCAGGACATCGCCTGCAGTGCCTCTCCTGAGCTCTTGACCACATTAGTTGGACCCTAGACGACTGGAAAACCGTGGCCTGGTCACATGAGTCCCAACCTGAGTTGGTAATAGCTGATGGTAGTGTTCGAGCGTGGCGCAGACTCCCCAAAGCCATGGACCCAAGTTGTCAACAAGGCGCTGTGCGAGCTGGTGTCGGCTCCATAATGGCGTAGTCTGTGTTAACAGGGAATGGACTGGGTCCTGTGGTCCAACTGAACCTATCATTGACTGGAAATAGTTATGTTCGGCTACTTGGAGACGATTTGCAGCTATTCATGGACTTCATGTTCCCAAACAACGTTGAAATTTTTGTGAATGACAATGCGCCATGTCTCCAGGCCGCAAATGTTCGCCATTGCGCAATCCGAGCGATTTAATTGGCCACCCTGATCACCCGACATGAATCCCATTGAGAATATGTGGGGCATACTCGAGAGGCCACTTCTGTCGCAAAATCCTGCACAGGCAACCCTTTCACAATTATGGACTGACATACAGGCGGCATGGCTCAATATCTCTGCAGGCGAGTTCCAGTGAGTGATCTATTAAGTCCACGCCACGTCGAACTGCTGCACTACGCCGGGAAAAGGAGGTCCGACACGATATTACGATGAATCCCATGACTTTCGCCACCTCAGTGTAAGTGATGACTAGTAAGTTCATGTTAAGAACATGGCAAGTAAAAGGAGGAAAAAACACAGAGTGCACTGAAGGCTAAACACGGCGTTTTTTACGCCTTAGTGCCATAATTAGTCCACAAAAATGTATGAAGATGATATATTTTTTGTCGTTGTGCTCAGGCTGTGCTGACAGACGAATTCCATTGACACTGAAATTTGGAATTCAGTGGCTACCGTCCCAACCAATTTGAGCCGCAACTACGCCTTCTACTCATTCACAATGGTACAAACAAGGACGAGCACCATTTCTTACAGGACCCCGAGATAGCGAAACACACACACACACACACACACACACACACACACACATACACACACACACACACACACACACACACACACACACACCACCGCGCGCTGCTCGTATTTCTGGGAAGTCATGGAGAACTCCTGGGTCTGCTGCTTAGGACCACTTGCCGCTGTGGGGAAGGGAATCTTGGTGGAGTGTGCGGTGCGTGAGGAATTTAATATGCGGCAGATAACATTTCCAGTTTATCCCAGGGCGAGGGTTTGGGAAGCGTACCATATTGGCAACGGACGCTCCTCCCACCACCGTTGGCCACGGACCACACACACGAGCCGGACTGCTGGAGCGGCCGTGCCCCTACCTCTGCCTCTGAAACACGGCACTCCACTGGCTCCTTCTCGTCTGCCGTCTCCGAGCTTCCGTAGCGTCTGGCGAATTCCCATTCCTGACAGAGTCCACGCCCTCTTAGCACCGTGAGCTGCGCTAGACAAAATGCGTGACATATTGCTCCGAACACCTGCTCGGAAACGTTAGTCGGAGGATCCGGATTATTTCTGTGCACTGCTATACATACACAATCATACTTTGAACCGCGGCACAGTGTTAAAATACTCATCTTTTCTATATCGTTAATGAATAGCCTGTAGTAATCCACCTACTTTCAAAGACATCCAAATCCAGGACCGGAAACAATTACTACACGGTCTCTAGCAGGTTTCTGGCATCCCTCCACTCACAAAACAGGCTGGTTGTCTGTTAAAAAGTGGACGTACACCGCACACTCTCCAAAATACCACAGTTTTCAATGAAACTCATTGCCTTATACAGGATCCTGCAAAGTCCGCCTCGTTGTTATCACATAATGC